>NC_087339.1:3920000-4256666 GCF_037043105.1 Vanessa tameamea | reverse complement strand
ATCATAAATATAATCTTGTGTTGAGTAATATGCCTTATTTATCAAAGTTTCTTTGGCGTGAGCTTTTTAACAGCCCAAGGCTACACGACACTATTCCACTAAAATCAAATCAAATTCATTCGAGTAAACTTCACAACGAAGCGTTTTTGAAACGTCGATATTCAAACACTACCACCGTTTCGGATACAGCCTCCGGCGAGAAGAAACGGCAAGAAACTCGCACAGTTGCTCTTTTCAAGTAAACAGATTTACAATAATTAGTGTCCCGTGACGGAACCCGAGCCTTAATCCAGGCGTTTCTTCCTAAAAGCATTCTTTTAGTGAACAATAAGATGTATTTATTAATTTAGTCTTAACAAACGTTTTAAAATCAGTGAACGGTATGTCAATATATACTAACTTTACTTGAGACTCGTGGTAGACGTTTATATATACATATATTATTGTAATTGCGAACGTAACTCTGTCTGTCTGTCGCTCTCTCGAAACGACTGAACCGATTTTGATGAAACTTGGTTCGCAGCGAGTTCCGAGTACTCGAGAATCTATCCGAAGTCTTGCGTGTAATTCATCCGAGTTCTCTCGATTCTCACTTCGAACGGCCGCCTCCGAGCTCTGCGAACGTTCTCCGACGAGGGAAGGGACGAAATGAAACTCACTCTGGCTATAATATACACATTTCTTATTCATAATCTTACAACCCATAGCACTGGTCTGCGATACACAAACGGACAGATCCTCGTGCTACCGATATATATAAAGTGGCGCTTAAAATACTAGTCCGTTCCGTTTCCGGGACACACCCGGAACACCTTCACGTTCGGCTTTAGAATGACATTCATCGGCAGAAGCGGCTCGAGCCGACATCGGTCTCCGAGTGGATCGCTTGTCGGTTTCGAAAGTCAGTCGACCTCGAGTCGACTGAGCGAATATGGCGACCCTCGATCGTATTCGTTGCGAAACCTTCGCTCCGATCGAGGCGTTTCTGTCGTGTCGTGTCGAGTTCATTCCGAAGCACATTTTGCCAATAATTCCAGCACGAGCGTTAGATCGTAGCAATATCTTGTCGGAATTTCGTTATAATTTGTCACTTTTGTACAACTTCCCCCCGCGGTTCCGGAATCTCGACCCGAACTCGATAACTCCGAGCGAGTTTCTTGTGATGCGGAATCGTGAAAATCACAGAGAACGTTGTTACGCAAGGAGCGCTCGGCGTTCCCAAGTTCTCTATACGGGGCTGACGTCACTCTCAAAACTCGGATCCGTGCGAATGAAGTAAAACGGTTCTAACTTTTTTGCAAGAAGCATAACGGCAGTCTGGCAAGAGGCAGTTCTCGTGTGTTGTCACTCCGTGTAAAGTAACGCAGTAACGCGTTACAACATGGACGCGACGCCAACAGTTTGAAGCTTCCGAGTTCCGTCGGCCAACCCTCGGCTAACTCCTCGCCAGCCGACGCACCGAGCGTGTGTAATGAGTTGTCGTTACGTGAACACCCGTCTCCCTAGACACGTCCGCTAACTGCGAACCCGTCACGGACGGTAGAGCGAGACGGCAGATCTGTCCGTCCTGTTCTGTGTGACCCGATCTGTCGTAGTTTTCACTCTTCAGTCAAACGGGAGTTCGTTTAAGTTTTCGAGCGTCGTTGTTGAACTCGCAACGTCAGTTCAAGTCGAGTCTCGCGAGGGAATCGGAACCGTCCCTCTGATCCCGCGGAGCTGGTGTCCTCACGGTCGGCACGATCCGGTTCTTTTTAGTCACTTATTATTGATGCAGTTTTATATTACAAATATAATTCTGCCTTCTTGTGTGAAATGTTCGTGAGGAGTTTTTCAAATGATTAAAGCTGCCTGGGACACGGTGGTGCGGGGCCCCAAGCTCGGGGGCCCAGGTGTCTAATTTATTTTTTATTACATAGGGGCCTGAGACGCCGCCCGATGTTAAACTAAACTTTACAAATAAATATAATCGTTTGTGACATCAGCGGTCGCGGCGGTCGCGGCGCGCGAGGGCGGAGCCCTACTTCTGGTGGTGCCGCAGCGCGGCCGCGATGTCGCGCACGTCGAGCTGCACCTTCGGCTTGTGCTGCGGCGGCTCGAAGTAGAAGTCGAACCGCTTGAAAGACTCGATCTCCCGTTCGGAGACTTCGAGAGACGAGAGGTTGGTGATGCTGCGGTCCGGCAGGAACACGCTGGATTCTGCAATCGGGAAACACGTTTCCGGTTTATTTCATATCAACATTCGCGTTGGAATATCGTACCCGACCTGATCTGACGTACGGCTCGACTACATATTAAATCCGCGTAACTCAACGGGCGGCCATGTTTGGCGGTTACGGGTGCGCTCAGAAAGTGTGTTCGAACTCACCGGGTCTATGTTGGGGGGGCGAAGTCCCGCCGCTGTCGCAGGCGCTCTCGCACGTCATCGAGCTCACGGACGATTGGACACCTGGCGGATATACCATCAGACTTCATATGAAAAGAACAAAAAATGATCCGTAAATAAGCCGTATTTCCGAACGCAGTTCTGCAACGATTCGTTAAAAACGAAGGGTTTGTACTCGGCGATGGACTTTGGGATCTAAGGTGTCGCGTCCTTTGACCGGTTGCAGTTCCACTGGCTCACTCACTTCGAACCGCAACGCGACAATACCAAGTACTGTCGGTTCGGGGGTAGATTATCCTATGAGTTGCTTGCGCAGAGCCCTACCACCGAGCACGGTATCATCATCGTCACCGAGGGCGCGATTTGAGATTAACGAAATCAAAGATAGGCAGTCCTGACGGTAGACCGAGGAACTGGTACGAAAATGTACTCATGAAAGAAAAAACTCTCTCGTTAAGTCTGTTTGAACAAAATACAGAGGCATCCGCGGCAGACGTCGGTGCCTATCGGTGGGGGGTCAGACGGGGCGACTCACTGTGGCTGTGCGGGCGCTCGGGCCACGCGCGGGGCTGCGGGCGGGAGAACAGCGACTCTTCGCGCTCGCAGGCCTCCTGCGGACAGGCGCACCGTTAGCACGTCAGCACGTCAGCTCGCACGGAGCGGATGCGAGCAGTTTAGTGGAACACAAGTCTCAGGTTCGTCAACATTGACCGAAGCCCTACGGCTACAGTCGATGCCGACGGTGGGACGTACCTGCCCTTTGTAGAATTTGGAGTCCGTGACGTAGTGGATGGTCACTTCGTTGTTCAGCTTCGAGCCCGCTCTCAATCTCTGGAAATACGGCAGCTCCCCGTTCACGTAGGGAGTGGACTCGTCGACCTTCGAGTGCGGGTTCGGTTCCTGCTTGTCGTTGAACAGTGCGTTTCGGAAGACGTTCCTGTCCTCCTGCCCGAAGGGCGTGTACAGCCCGCAGTACTGCTTCTCCTCGTCCTTCTTCAGAGGAGTGCCGATCGGCTCCGGGCGCTGGATCGGATTCGCGAACAGGGAATCGTTTTCGTAGTTCCGGTTGTGGTCCGGTCGCGTGCCTATCGGGTTGGGGGACACGACCTTCGGGGCCTGATCGTCGAAGTATTCGGGCGTCAGAAAACTTTTCTGTGGATTCTCGTCCGGCGTTTTGAACAGGGAGTACCCTTCGTCGTTCTTCTGCGTGAACGACGCCAGATTCATGATGCGGTTCTGGAAATCGTTTTCGGGCATCTTGGGGGAGTTGCGTGCGGGTTCCGCGTACGCTTGCGGCGTGTACACGTTCGGGTTGACGTAGTTGTACTGGGGCTGGTTGAAGGCGGGCGTCATCTGAGGATTCTGGTTCCTGATACCCATCAGGTTCTGCTGGTGCATCATCGACATCAACGGGTTCCGGATGGTGTACATCCCGTTCGACGTGGGGGTGATGGTGGCCTGGCAGGGGGCCGGCGGCATGGGGATGGGATCGGGGATCCGGATCTCGGCCTTGCTCTGCGCGGGGTTCGCGATCTGCACGGGAGGGAGGTTCGGGTGGAACATGGGGTTCCGCAGGGTGACCATCTTGGCTCCCTCGTGTCTCTGCTCCGTCGTCTCCGCTGCGGCTCTCTTGGCCTTCTTCTTGGCCTTCTTCGACTTCCCGGCGGGCTGAGGCGGCGCCTCCGGCACGATGATCGTCTTCGGTGGTTCTGCAACGAATACCACTCTTATTAAAAAAGCTAAAGGTAGCGACGCCAGGTAACCAGGTGACGAGAATGCGTGCGTACCGTTGTGCGCGTGCGTGGAGAACATCATGAGCGAGGGGTCGGCGGTGATGACGGGCGGCGCGCGCGGCGCGGGCGTGGGCGCCGCCTCGAGCTGGCTGTGGCGCCACAGCGGCTGGGGACACTCACGGTTAGGCTGCTGCTGCTGCTGAGGGTCTCCTCTCAATTGGAGAAGTTTTAGAGCGTATTCCGTCGAGTTACTCCGATGCCACACGTGGCAGATATTCGTACGTCAAATGAAGGTTTTACTAACGACACCTTTTCACGTTTTCCTTCAACGCTAAACACGAGACAAGCCAAAAATCGATCGGCATCATCTAATATTGATTACATTGCTTTTACCAGCACTGGCAGTTCATAAAATAGCTTTTAGACGTACAGATGTAATGTATCAGTTATTGGTATTGGCGTATATATTTTTATTATTCTGAATTTAAAAGTAACCATGTCATCGTTGAGACAGTTGCACACTTACGACAGACTTGATGACGGGCGCCTCCTTCTTCTCGTTAGGTTGGACACGCGTGAGCGTTATGCCGGGCGGTAGTTTGAGATCCGCAACCTGAAATGTTGAACGAGATGACATTAAACATTTTTTTTTTATTAAGGAAATACTAATATTCCTATCCACCCTTCCCTTTGAGCTCATCACTCGTGTTAGGAGTGGGGACAACAGTAGCCCGAGGAGTCAGGATCGATTTTGAGACTTTTTACATCGCTAGGCGGCCAACCAGTGCGCTATTGACGCTTCGACATTATTTAAATGCCATGGATTCGAATATAATCGAATAATTGAGTTTCGTTTTGAAGGGTGAATTAGTCAACTACAGGCACGAGGGACATAACATCTTAGTTCCCAAGGTTGGCGGCGCTTTGGCGAAGTAAGGAACGGTTACTAATTCTTAGAGCGCCATTGTCTATGGACAGTGGTGAACATTTATTATCAAAGTCGATTTTCATAGACAAATCATTTAAAAATGAAGTTGAGTTTCTTGCCGGTTCTTCTCGATAGAATCTACATTCCGAACCGGTGGTAGCTTCACTTAATATAGTTTGTTAAATGACGTTTCAAAAGTGCTCGTAAAAGCCTACTCGAATAAAGTATATTTTGATTCGAATCCCTTTATAAGTTTTGCACGGTGATTATTAACAATTAAACAAAGGTTTGTTAGTAATTATGAATGAGAATTTTATTCTAGATCCGTTCAAGTTCACTTAAATGGTTAAAATACTCTTCAAGACGTCCATTGTTCCAGACAGACAGACCGACGTGGTTTTATACTAAATAGTGATACATATTTCTTACTTGGACACCACTACTGAGTTGCTCCATGATGCTGCAAGATGCAAGTTTCTCTGGTTCACTCGTACTTTGGTTCTGAAAATATTAAAACGTCATCACAGTTCAGTTTGATAATCTTGGTAACGTTGGTCTACTGGCCGGGTTTGAGATCATTGATCTCGAGATCCCGGGTTAAAACTCAAGGTAGAATATCTGATGAGTGGGCGGTACCTACCCAGACGGGCTCGCACAAAGCCCTCCCACCAATAATAATGTCGTTGCGATGTATTAATAAATCATTAATTAATACACACACTAGCGAATTTTTTTTTTTTTTTATTTTTAAAAGTAGAACTCGTATAATCTCAGACAATTCCAACTATAATAAAATTACCAAAGAATCGAACCTTTTTAGTAACAATCTCTAATGTCGTGTCCGGGGTTATGTTGATGACGTGAGGTTTTACTTGAGTCTCCTTCTTCTTCTCCTTCTTATTGGATGGTTGTTGATGCTGTTGTTGTTGTGCGGCTTTCGCTTTCGTTGATGGTGTCGCTGAAAAATGAAATTAACAGAGATTTAGTTTCTATTGTCTATTCCTCGTTTTGATCTCCTAGGGGTCAAAATACTCGCATCGCATTTGACGATGCGCGCGGCTAGAGATCAGAGATAAAAACAAACTCGTAACCCCTACTTTCCGTTTGCATACGGTACAGAGAACGTTTTTGGGCAATGGTATACGCATATATAATAAGATACCGGGAAATGTAACCAATTTAAAAAGTTTATTAAGACTAAAATAATAAATAAATCTTATTATTCATTAAATTAGTACTTTTTAGAAAAAAACGCCTGGATTTAGTCTCGGGTTCCGTCACGGGACACTAATTATTGTAAATCTGTTTACTTGAAAAAAGCAACTACGCGAGTTTCTTGCCGTTTCTTCTCGCTGGAGGCTGTATCCGAAACGGTGGTGGTGTTTAAATATCGACTAATAATACTTACTATTCATTAAAAGAATACTTTGTAGAAAAAAACGCCTGGATTTAATCTCGGATTCCGTCACGGGACTGATCGAACACTAATTACGAAACAGCATTGTGAATCTGTTTATTGAGAAGAGCAACTACGCGAGTTTCTCTAAAGGCTGTATTCGAAACGGCGGTAGTGTTTAAATATTGACGATTCAAAAACGGTTCATTGTGAAGTTCACTTGAAACATCATCATCATCCTGTCTTATCCCAATTTTACTCGGGGTCTTCTTCTTTTATTTATTTATTTAAAAGATACATCAACATCACACATATTCAGCACTTATAAATAACAGATAAAACAAGAGAAAAAAATTAGGACCTGATATGATTGACAATTACAGATGTACACAACGTTCACACAAAGAAAAAAAAAATAAAACTTATTGTCTACCTGTTGAATTTAAGTAATAATTAATTAAAACTTCTTCCATACTTCTCTGTCGGACGTCATCGAGTTTACTTGAATAACATACTAATAATAAATAACGATTTGATTTGATCTTCAGAGTCCAACCTGACACTTGAACTTCCCTATTTTGCATTACGAATTCAAATATATTGAAAAACTTTTAAACGAATCAAACAAACCTTTCCCTTCCTGTTTATTCTCTTTTCCCTTCTTATCTTCTTTCTTAACCTCTTTCCTTTCATCTTTCTTCTTCTTCGGTTCCTCCTTCTTCGTTTCGTTCTTGTCCTTTTTATTGTTCTCTACTTTCAGTGGTTCCGGTTTCTTCTCCTTCTTGACCTTAGCTTCTTGTTGCTGCTGCTGCTGGTGCTGCTGCTGCTGCTGCTGCTGCTGCTTCTTTCTTTCCTCTTCTTCTGCCTGTGAACAAAAATTGAACAGTGTCATTATATCGCTCGAAACTTGTGACTTTTCCAAATAATTTTGGATTTAAGGTGTAGTTTTTCCAAGAAACCTGATCTGTTTCATTCATTTAATCAAAATCCTTTGGATTATAAAAGTTGCAGGATATTATTGGGTTATATACGTGACAGGTTTTTATCCAATACATGCTGTAGTCTCCGAGTATTCCTTCACCGCTGAGCACGAAATGAATTATAAATAATCAGAGCCTAAAAATCTGTGCGTTTCCCCGGCCTTGAACTCGGAATCTTTACTTCTAATTTAAGTCTTCTAATCACACACAAAACCCCTCCTCTCACTTGATTTACTCACCTGTTGCTTAGCTAACAATTTCCTTTGTTTATTAGACATCGGTTGGGGTTCGACGACCGGCGGTGTGACTTTCTTCTCCTTCGGCTTCTCCTCCGGTTTCGGTTGCGGTTCTTTCTGTTTCTTCTGAAACATATATAACAAAACATTAGTTTCTTTTTTTTTTTATGGCATTGGTTGGCGGACGAGCATATGTGCCACCTGATGGTAAGTGGTCACCACCGCCCATAGACAAAGCCGCTGTAAGAAATATTAACCATTCCTTTCATCACCTATGCGCCACCAACCTCGGGAACTAAGATGTTATATCCCTTGTGCCTGTGATTACACTGGCTCACTCACCCTTCTAACCGGAACACAACAATACAGAGTACTGTTATTTGGCGGTAGAATATATGATGAGTGGGTGGTACCTACCCAGACGGGCTTGCACAAAGCCCTACCACCAAGTAACACTAATTGTAAAAAAAAATATATATATTTTTTGTTAACAGTACCTCAAAATCAAAAGACAATCGCACCAACACACTCGCCACCAATTTTTGGAACTACGATGGTACGTCATTTATGCCTGTGGTCTATTCCAATCAAAAAACGAATATATATAAACAAAACTTAGTTTTACGTATTCTATGCGATTTACTAAAGTTTCACACAAAACAGTTTTATATTCCGATCTTGTAGGAATTATAACAAATATTTTTCTAATGTTGACTTATTTGTAACCACACTAAATTATTTTAAAAATTTAATTAAAAATGCTTTAGATAATCATAATTAGAGTTACTTTTAAAGAAGATGTAATTTGATGTATTTTTACTAATTTATTATTGTTAACATTATTTTATTTTAATTAAATGCTCTTGTGTTCAGATTTTATATTAGGTTAGATTAGATAATTAATATATTAAATTAAATTCATATCATTGGATTCAAATTGCTCTAATTCTGTATTATTTGTAAGTGGAAACTTAATTGGTATCTGTATTACCTTTTTTAATCATATATTTGTGTATTATGTTACTGTTTGTTTCCCAAATAAAATAAATAAATAAATAAAGTTATGTATTGCGCGCTAGTAACAGTTCCTGATTGATATTACTAGTCTAATGTATAACACAATAACAGCTCAATTTAAATTAACTTCTTATATGCACTTTATTTTCACTTCCAAAGTGCCGATAACAGTTTCGTCGACGTTAAAAAAAAAACATTTATTTGCAAATCCATAATGAATATCATAGATTAATCAAGCTCTCGACCGATAACGTCGTGTCGATTTGATGTTAAATATTTAGCTCTTGTGGTTAGTATAATATATTGGCGGTAAGATATACGACCTGGTGGTACCTCTCCTGGCATTGGAGTGGTCAATGGAATCACAATATTACCTTCTCTTTCACGGATCCCTTGGCTAGCTGGTTGATGTGAGCGATCGCTTGCTCCCACGACTGTTTCTTCTGACTCTCCGTCTGTTTCTGGGCTTGAGTTCGATTTTCACTCATTTTCAACACTGCAAAGTTTTTTTCATAACAATAACGTGTCTAGATATTCATAATCAAGGCTATTGATAACACTTTTGATCCGTTGTTTTACAAAATTAAATGAAGTATAGATTGTTTCCACCGAGAAGAATTGCCAAGGAAGTCAGTAGTTATATTTGTGTTTAAATCTTGTTTTGACCTAAACTTGTGTGCTCGTACGTAAGTCTGCGTTCACTTAAACGAGCACGCGCGTGTACACGTCACTTTCATCTCAATTATCATGAGGAACCTTACAATTTTTTTAATATCTGGTTGAATTTATCAATTTCCATAGTTATATGGTTGTAAAAGTCTACTCGAATAGAGTATATTTCAATTTAATTTATTGGACGAGCGTGAATTTAATATTCTTGTATTCTTCAAATAGAATAGTTATCGGATTGGGGACGTACCGGTGAGATCGTCGGTGAGTGCCGGTGCGACCGGCCGATGTATCGTCTCGATTTCTGGTTCCATCTCTCGCTGGAAAATCAAGTATATTTATTAAACATGTTATAACAATTCATCAATTTACTGTGATAAGGCAGACTATCGAATGAGCCACGTGCTGGTAAGTCATCAGGAATAAGCAAGATCTACAACCAAACGTCATGTTTGATTTACGTCTGTTAGTGATGGTATCAATTAAACTTATCCGTGACGAAATTACGTCTCAAATATTTGTATTTTTAAATCACTATTTTGAATGTTAAATGTGATGATGAACGTGAAAAAGATTCAAGGGCGCCGACTGGCGGGCAAAGTGACCGCTCGGGGGCAGCGTGCATGGGAAGCGGAAGGCGTGCGCACCGTCCGCGGGCGCTCGGCGGGCGGCGCGCCCTGCAGCGCGCGCGCCTCGGCCAGCCCGCGCTGGCACTCGGCCAGCCGCCGCGCCAGCTCCGCCACGCGCCGCTCCGCCGCCGACAGCTCCTGCAACGCACGGACACTCTGCTTCAACATTTTGCTTTCCTCATCATTATCGAGTAACAGACGAGACATAAAAGATAAGTTTACATTATCAAACCAAACCAAATCAAAGTCCTTTATTCAATATGAAAGCACTACGCTCACTCGCTGATCGTCAGATTAAACACTACCACCGGTCCGGGAAAAGGAACACCCTGACCCGAGACGAACCGGCGAAAGAAACTCAGCGGGTCTTTTTTTTATTAAATGATTATATTGTTTATTATGTTATATGACATGAGAAAGAGACAGAATGATCGTCTGGACGCATAACGCTTTTTCTTTACGGGACATCTTTTGCTAGTTCAATGAACTCTAAGCCGCGTAAAGGAGCTTCGTTCCAATAAAATTATTGTTAAGATCGAGACCGAGACGACTGTTTCCCTCTCCTTTGAGAAAGGAAGGGGCGTAAATATGTTATGGTAACCGGTGACCGAGACGGCCATCGCGCGATACCTTACCTTGGCAGTCGTATTGACGAGAGTCGTGCAGTCCCCGAGCTGCTCCGCCACCAGTTGCATTTTCGCCTGCTGGGCCGGATTTAGTTTCTGCTTCTTGCCTGTCGGTTAAGCATGGACGTTGAACGATATTTCACTACCAAATATATAATTCCCATTCGCATTGCAAATATAAAAACATGGTGTTAAAATTAAAAAAAAAAAAAAGAAAAGCAATTGTAGAAATGTCCCAAACTAATTAAGGAATTACTAATATTCCGATTTACCCCTTTTTTAAGCTTATCACTTGTGTTAGGAATGGGGAAGACAATAACACAGGGGGTCAGGCTCGATCCTGCGACGTTTTACATCGCCAGGCGGCTCGTAAGCCGTTGTCGGCATGTAGCGTGCAGTAATCTGTCAGAGGCTTTAAGTAGAACAGGGGGGGGACCTCGCTTGCGCGCGGCGAGCGCGGCGCGCGCGGCGTGCAGGTCTCGCGCGGCGGCCGCGTGCGCGCCGTGCAGCGCCGCGTGCGTGGCGCGCGCGTCGCACAGCTCGCGCCGCAGCTGCTCCAGCTGGCTCAGCAGGCGCGACTCCGTCTGCGGGCGGGAGAGACCATTATGCCACCCTGACCGATTTCGGCCACGGACCCCGGCCGGCTCCGCACACAGCTGTATTCGCAGACACAGGTGCACTCTCCAATTCCTTACTCTCGTAAGTTTAAGACTAAGAGTGCCCGACGTGGGATTCGAACCCAGGATCTCGGGATCTCCGGCTCTATATCCAGCCACTAAACCGACGAGGCAGTCGGCCGTTATATTAAATATATAATGTAAGCCTAAAGTACGTAAATTGACCACGCTCCCCCCTACCTTCTTAGCTTTCTGGCGCTGTTTCTTCGCTCGTTTCTTGCCCCTGTCCACGTGCCTTGCTGGACCCTCGATGTACTGCAGGAGCGCGTCCAGATCGCGAGGGTCCTCCGCCCTGTTATTGCAACCACCGCGACCTCGCCAACACGAGCCACTTAAAAAGAAAACAAGATTATAAAAACTTCAGCAGACAAGTAAAAGAAAATCCATATTTATATGAGAACGGATTACTTTTGTAATTATTATTAATTTGAATTTTTTTATGTATTAAATTCAATCGGTGTGTTTTAAACTTTGGAACAGTTAAGAATTAAGTTTAATGCATTGTTAAAGTTGTTTTAAATTCGAGAACTCACCCTGAACACCCGGAGCTCGTTGAGAACACGCTAGTATCTCTACTTGACATCGAAGCCGTGTTCTGTTGCTGTCGACTCTGTCGCATTTGCTGTTGCTGTGGTTGTTGCTGCTGCTGCTGCTGCTGCTGCTGTTGTTGTTGTTGTTGTTGCTGCTGCTGCTGTTGTTGTTGGTGCTGCTGTTGTTGTTGCTGCTTTTGTTGTTGCTGCTGCTGCTGCTGCTTTTGTTGTTGCTGCTGCTGCTGCTGCTGCTGTTGTTTCAATAATTGTTTCTGCTGTTGTTTCATCTGGTATTCCTTCTGTAGCAGTTGTTGCTGCTGCAGGTGATGTTGTTTATGAAGCTGCATCTGACGTTGTCGGATCAGTGCGTCGTGCCTTTCTTGCTGTTAAATTTAAAAAGTATGGTATTTAATCTACACGTTCTATTTTTCCCTATAGCCTATTATAATCGCGCAACAACCCTCAGAGCAACATACTATGTAATGCACCGCAAACGGTTCACCGTGACATCATATCTATTTACAATATAATGCTTTGCAACGTATCTACTTGTTCGGTCTACTTTAGAAGTTCAAATAACACTACGAACATTCAAAATGAATTTTTTTCGCGTACCCACAATGGACACCATGGGTTACTATCGAGCTCTCGGCCATTGAGATCGCCTCAATTAAATGTCAATATTGTTTATTGGACACACTCTTATGGTCGGTGTTAGTTTAATTTTTATGTCATAGGTTGGCGGTCGAGCACATGGCGCTGTAAGAAATATTAACCATTCCTCACATCACCAATGCGCCACCAAACTTGGGAACTAAGATGTTATGTCGCCTGTGCCTGTGGTTACACTGGCTGACTCATCCTTCAACCCGGAACACAACAATACCGAGGACTGTTGTTTGGCGGTAGGCAGACGGTAGGCGGTCTGACGAGTGGGTAGGGTGGGACCCCGGCTTGCCCAAAGCCCTGCCACCAAGCTTTTCTTATATGTAGTCTATCCGATCAAATAAGATATAAAAAGCAGTGAGCAATTTAATTTTTTTTTATACTATCCGGGTCCACATATGAGTCTTCACCTGATGGTAAGTGACCAGTACAGTCAGCAAGAAAGAACCGCACCAGTTGCCCTCACCATGCAGGCCCACAAGATGCCTCTTCACGCCTCATTTTAAGGCACCCAAGTTATTCACTAAGTGATATAGTTATCTGTGTTTAAAATTAAAAAAAAAAAAAAACTTTCATTCGGCTCAACACACCTGTTGTTCTCTGATCTGCTGTTGCTGTTCGGGCGTTAGAGTTGGTTTGTTGTGTATCGGCAAGTCGTATATCGGTTCCGGTTTATTTTGTTGCTGCTGCTGCTGTTGCTGCTGTTGCTGCTGCTGCTGCTGCTGCTGTTGCTGCTGTTGCCCTTGCTGCTGCTGTTGGGCTTGCTGCTGCTGCATCTGTTGCATTTGAGCCTGCTGCTGCTGCTGTTTGTAATGCTACAATTTTTAATTCATCTGCATTAGCTCAAATTTGTGATGATACACTTTTTTTAAATTAACTCTATGTACTGGTATTCTGGGAGGACTGCTATGAATACGTTTAATCAAAAGACATTGAATAAAAGATTAAAGATAAAATTGATTTTATTTAAATAACTAGTCGTGCCAGCGACTTCGTGCGCGTTTGAATTTAATAAATAAGCGTGACTTTATTATTAATTCACATATAATTCTAAAATAAAAGTAAAAGTTAATCCTTATTACATCAGCTATATCTGCCAGTGAGAGTCACGTCAAAATCGGCCCAGCCGTTCCAGAGATTAGATTAAGATTAGAAACAAACAAACAGACAGACAGACAGACAAAAATTGTAAAAAAATGTTATTTAGTTATGTGTACCGTGTATAAATACATATGCATTTAGTTAAAAGTGGTTAATTTAATATTACAAACAGACACTCCGATTTTATTATACGTATAGATAATGGATGTTGCGCGTCCGAGTCAAACACCGAAGTAGTTCTTCTATCTACCAATAGATGACGTTGTGCCTTCTGTTAAATCGCGCTGTCAAGATAATCTCCCGGATGTACTTGGAGATTTCTGATTCTAATATTGTTTCGAGTTTAAATATACGAGTCAGCGTTGCCGAACTATCGACAGTTTGACTATCGATAGTTGACCTCGAAAACTATTCAGGATATCGATAGTACTATATATCGTATCGTATTGATCGATACTATCGATAGTATCGCTAGCTCTCTGTAAGCAATACTATTGGTAGTAGCGATACTATTGCTACTATCGATAGTATCGATAGTTTCGGACTATCGATAGTTTAGATTAAAAGTAATACTATCGGTTCTATCGATACTATATCTAACACCTTAACTATCGATAGTGGAGTATCGATATGCAACACTAATACGAGTTAAGTAAACGTGTGAGTTTTTCATTTTTAACAGACATGGTAATATATACCCGAGACGGCCTAGTGGTCAGTTTATGAATGCATTACATGGATAAGGACGAGACGAGATCTATGCTGGGAAGCGAGACAATTTCACGAAACTGACGGTAAATATTAAAATTTAGTATTTAAGAAAGGAATTTATTATGTATGATTGTTGAATATTTTATTACTAGCGATCCGTCCCGGTTTCGCACGGGTGCATTGCTGATACTAAATATACTACAGAATGTCTTACAACGTTCATAGCATTTTGTCATTAGACAATACAAACCGCTACGACCCTGCGTTTTAAATCTGTAATATCTTCGAAAATATTCATTTAAATTACACGCTGTAAAGGGCCATATCGATCTATATTAAATGAAAAATATATTTAAGGTACTTAATTAGATAAGGATTAACGCCGTATTACTTGAAATCGCTTCGTAAACAAGCCATTATTTCTCGTAAAAAGTAAAAGATAAAAAATGGTTACTGTGGGCTATCCCTAAGAATGTCTATCACATTTATATTCATTACTATTATTTTTTTTTACGGCATATGTTAGCGGACGAGCTTACGGGCACCTGATGGTAAGTGGACACCACCGCCCATAGACAGTGACGCTATAATAATAAATAATAAATATTGGACAACATCACATACATAACTCTGATCCCGATGTAAGCAGCCAAAGCACTTGTGTTATGGAAGATCAGAAGTAACGACGGCACAAACACCCAGACCCGAGACGACACAGAAAATTAATGAACTTTTTCTACATCTACTCGGCCGGGAATCGAACCCGGGACCTCGGAGCGGCGTACCCATGAAAACCGGTGTACACACTTCTCGACCACGGAGGTCGTCGTATATATAGGCTATAAGAAACATTCCTTACATCGCCAATACCAACCAACCTCGGGAACTAAGATATTACGTCCCTTGTGCCTGTGTTACACTGACCCACCCTTCAAACCGGAACACAACAATACTGAGTACTGCTGTTTGGCGGTAGGATATCTGATGGGGGGGCGGCACCCACCCGGACGGGCTCTTTAAGCATACCTGCAATCGTATCTGTTCCATTGCGTTCGCATTAACCTTCCCCTCCGCCTTCAACGCTGCCTGCAAATTCACCTGGACGGGTATCGAGCGCTGGAGCGCCTGCAACTAAAACCATATCTAATGAACCGGTTCTAATCATTATAACAGTTCAACAAAAAAAATCAACGATGTTTATAGCAATTCAAAACCTTCTTGAAATATCACTTATGTAATCCCTTTGAGGGATAAACATCAAAAACAATGCACAAACAACTGCCTTGTACTTTAAAAACGGAAGCCGAGTTACCGAATTGTAGAATAACTTGTAACTTCCAACATTAATTAAGGCAAAACTCGAAACGAAATGATTTTTTAATTTAAATACTTAAATCGAAACAAAAAAATAAAGAGTTCTCGCAACCAAAACTCCTTGGAAGTTTCTAGATTCAGAGGCTACATTTCGTTTGCCAGCATTAACTGAGGCAAAATCTAAACAAGAGAATCGGATTATGAAAAATCCTCTTTTAGTACTTGTCAACGTTACATATAGAACTCCTGTGCAACCTGCTAGACTAGCCGACTTAGGCTGAGAGATGTGTGTCAATATATTTAGATAAGATGCGTTAATGGCCGAGACGGCCCAGTGGTTAGAACGCGTGCATCTTAACCGATGATTTCGGGTTCGAACCCAGGCAGGCACCGCTGAATTTACATGTGCTCAATTTGTGTTTATAATTCATCTCGTGCTCGGCGGTGAAGGAAAACATCGTGAGGAAACCTGCATGGGTCTAATTTCAACGAAATTCTGCCACATGTGTATTCCGCCAGCCCGCATTGGAGCAGCGTGGTGGAATATGCTCCAAACCTTCTCCTCAAAGGGAGAGGAGGCCTTTAGCCCATAATAAACATACATACATACATACATAATCAGCCTGTAAATTTCCCACTGCTGGACTGCTAATGCTAAAAAAAAATGCGTTAATGGTAGGGATATCCCCAGGGGGATAGTGACTCAAGGCTGTTTCAGAAGATGAAGATGAAAATATCACGTTAAACCGATACAACGAAATACATTTTTATAAAATAACCTTTGGTTTAATTTCCGGTTTCTCAGTCACGACCATCTTCGCCATTTTATCGGCTAGCTGTTTCTGTTGGTTCTCGATCGCCTGCCGCTTCTGCTGCGCCTGCGCAGGTGTCAGCGTCGGCGGAAGAGTCTTGGGGAGGGCCTGTGAATATTCATTATTAATTGATACAGTACGCTTTCACAAACTAAACTATCAAAGGCCTGTCTTTTTCTTTCGACAGTTGCAAGCGGAGCGAGCGGGACAGCAAATAAATACGCCATTCACAAAAGGATTTTTAATTTTTTTTCCCGGTTTGAATGAAAAAAAAATACATTTTGGCAATTAGCAATATATAATATTTACTCTAAAGTACTGTATTCGGTAAAAAATTATACTGGTTGGGTACTCACTGGTGGTGTTGAAGATTGCTGCGGGGTCAATGGGGCTTGGGGAGTTTGCGGAGCCGATGGCAGCTGAGGAGGCGACCGCTCGGGGGTGGAATCAACTTCTCCCTGCGAACGTACAAACACGTGCCTCCACGTCATTCACAAATAACATTGAACATATACCTATTCTATAAACACAAAAAAAAAAGTTATATTACATCAAAATAATGATAACTAAACTTTAAAAAGAAATGAGGGGGGGCGATATTGACGTATTGGGATATAAAGCTAGTTATATTAGACATCCTTGTCGGTCCAAAAGCTAGCATATGAGTCTGCAGATCGCCAAGGTCTCCAGTTCGAATCCAGGATCGAACAAATATATAGTAATTGGGTCATTCTGAAAGGTTAGATATATTGCATTTATCGAGACTGAATAACATCACACTGCGTTGCGTGATGTGCTGGTGGGGGGGGGGGGGCGGTGTTAATTCATTAAAGCGAGGAACCACGCGCGGTTAGTAATAATCAAAATATACATACATTCGTTTTACATTTCTGTTTCTTCTTATTTAATATAGATCGTAATCTTTCCCTCGTCTCGTTGAAGTTACGCGGCACCGGTGTCGTTAATGGCGGCTGGAAATTAATCAAATTAAATGTCATATATTTATTTATGGTATCACAACCTCTGTTTATTTTCACAATTCAATAATCAATCATCGTCGACACTAATTTCTGACAAAAAAAAAAAAGAGCCCGACGACTTTCTGTCGTCGGTACTTCTCAGATATGAGGTATTTCTTTCCTAACGGTAGAATTAACAATACGAAAGTATAAATTTGAATTTAGAATTTGAATATAGCTGATTCCGAGGACGGGACTTTTTTTATAGGTATTCGGACGACCGAATGGTCTACCTGGTGTACTGCTCATGCAGATTGGTGCCAATGGACCATCAATGCCACACCAATACCATTCGTAATGAAGAATAACTAACACGGTAGACACTTTTGTGCACAAATGTGTAACCCGCATTGGAGCAGCGGGGTGGAATATGCTCCATATCCTTCTCCTCAACGGGAGAGGAGGCCTTAGCCCAGCAGTGGGAAATTTACAGGCTGATTATATTATGTTATGTATATGTACACAAACAAACGTTCAGTAGCCATTCCCTCCCCTCAGAGGCAGAACCAATAGCTTCACGTGCTTTTCAGAGCACGGGAGACTTAACCCTGTCAACTTTAAGCTTCGAGCAATAATTCATTATATATTTATATGGTATTTCGCTTTGATATTGAATATATACACAGCGTGAACTCCATGCAACGTCACTCGATTTAACGGCAAACTCCCTAAAGCGTCGAAATCACTCGACTTTGCTTGGTTCAGCTTGTCTTCCATACAATAACGACACATTAAATAATAAAAACCGTTTTTTTGCCGCCAAAATTGGTAAAAACAGCGCAGATGAGCACGTCCTCATGTCACTTTATTATCCGAGGCCGTAATAAACTGTCGACATCATACATACCGAACATTCGAAGAAATCCGTCCTTCATTTTACAAATTGTGATTGCTTGCGTGATTAAAGAAGCTTCGGAAGCAGCAAAATTATTAAAAAAAGTACTCCTTCATCACCAAGTTGCCTCAACATCGCATCGTTACGTATACGTAAAAAAATACAACAAAATTACTGGCGCAGCAAAAGACGTCAGACGTAAATGACAGACCGTACGCAAGAGCGTTCAAATAAGAATTGTTTTATCAAATCACTAAGACTAGTCTGAAATATGAGAGAGATCTTAAATCGTGTTTGTAATCCATCTCGTGCTCGGCGGTGAAGGAGAACATCGTGAGGAAACCTGCACGTGTCTAATTACAACGAAATTCTGCCACACGTGTATTCCACCGACCCGCATCGGAGCAGCGTGCTGGAATATGCTCCATACCTTCTCCTCGACGGGAGAGGAGGCCTTAGCCCAGCAGTGGGAAATTTACAGGCTGATTATGTATGTTTATGATTATGTATAGTCTGATATAAACTTTTTTTTTTCTAATACAGATCTTTCTTCTCTCCATTCGACGACAACTCTCTATAACGTCCAAATAGACACAGTCCCTTGAGTGACGTCACATAGAGGTTACATGATAAACACAAATTGATATTAAAAAGAAACCACAGAGATTCTTTAGTCGGTTTTAATTTAACGATTAATAGTCAAGTGTGATTATACATTAAATGGAGGAATTTAATTTGATTAAAATACAAAACCCACAGCCAAGTGCACGACCCGGAATTTGAAACGAAGACCTCGAGATCTGCAGCCTCACGAGCCGCTAGACTACCGAGACATTATCGCGGGCGAGTTGAGTCATCTCACATTTCAATCGGAAGTAACCAAAGTCATACGAAGAAGGGAAAGAGTTACAATTACCGCATGTCCGAATACGGTGCAATAGCAGCAGTTGCAGGGCTGGTCGGCGGGACCCTCGCCAGCACAGCTTCCGTGGCCAACTGTGAAGTACAACAATGAATAGATCAATTCAATGGCACAGTAGTACATTCATTAGACACCAGAAACTTGCGAGTGAAGCGTAGACTTCGATCGTCACCACGCTTTTGCTAAAGTTGGTACTTTGTGTGTTTACAAGTCTGAAGATCTGCTGATTAAGTTACGTGCAGTTTAGATTTAGATTAGATGCAATTTAGATTATGTAAAAATTGCATTTTAAATGGTTATTTGGTTATGGCCACATACATACATTTTAGAATTAATTAAGAATAAATTCATTTAAGTAATGTTGTTTTTTTTCTAGAACCTACGCTGACGTCGTCCTCAATTAGTCTATTTAAGTAAACAAATAGGAACTCTTTTTTAACAAGGTGTTCCACGACACTTTTTGGGACGAAGTTCTTTTACGCGGCTTACAGTATAACGAACTGGGGAAAAACGTCCCGTGAGGACAAAGCGCTGTGCCGTCTCTGGATGACCTTATTCTCTCTAATTTAAACTAATTTTTTGTTATTGTTTTAATTCACAAGAGACTTTGACAACAATTTAATATCTTAGTCTTTTAATTATTCTATACTTTAAAGAGGACTTTTTCTTTAAGAAAATACCACACTCGTAGTGCTCGCAAAACATACGTTGCTTAAATACATCCACTTATTTGTATAAAGCCTGCGCTGGTTTTGAACTTGGGTCAGCGAGGACACTATCACATGACCCCCCGTCCCCGCAATAGTTGACCAAGCGTAAAAAATATATTCTATCAGCCTCGTTCCGAGCACACACCATTATTGTATACTGCGATCTGGTTTAGGTGTTTTACCCATAAGAAAACCAAAGTTATTCAATGGAATGTGACCGGAACGGAGCCGAAGAGCCGTCATAATTGAAGACCTGCCCATATTGACACCTCAAACCAAAGAAAATATATCGTTAATAGAGGTCTAGATATTAATGTTTGCGTGTGTATTAGTGTAACTCACCTTTACAGACATGCTGCTGATGGCTCCCGTTCTCGCAGGCCTTCGGCGGCTGTTTCGGCTTCTGCACCACCTTCTTCTCCTTCTTCTTGTCGTCTAGAACGTTCTTGTTTTTATCGTCGTAGCACTTCACTATATCGCCCAAGCACACGGACGAGACGTCGGAATCTTTACACGCATCACAGACGCAGTCGTTCGTCCACTTGCAGCTGTTCTTGGGCGTATCGCAGACGTCGCTCTCCGACTTCGTCTGGCCGTTCCTCGACATGTTCCTGAACGCGACGGCGTTCAGCGTCTGCTTCGCGTTTCGGAGCGCCTGCGCCGAATACTTCGCCACCAGCTCCTTGTCTTTGTCTTTCAAATCAGTTTCCACTTCGTCCGTTTTCAGCGTTTCTTCTATATCCAGCAATTTGGCGTCGATGCTCGAACATATTGTGATTACGTGTTTTTTATATGTCTCCGGGACGGGAAGGCCTTGCGTTATGTACGACTTTATGGCATTGAAACTATCTAAGAGGGATTTTTCCCCCTTCGAAGTGAGTACCGCTTCGCATTTCGCTAGAAGAGCGTAACTCTTGCACTTTTTATCGTCGTCCTCGTTATGCGGCGGTATTTCCTCTTTCTTGACGGGTTTCGGCGGTTCCTGGTTTGTCTTCTTGACGATTCTAACGTTCGCTTTGCCGATAATCTTGCTTAGACCTCGAGCTGCGAGGATCTCTGCTTCGCTCGCTTGAGTTTGCACGACTTTGGTGGGCGGAGCCATTTTGGAGAACGAGTCTCTCAGCATGTCTTCCAATTGCTCTAATCTATACAACATTACGAGCCATTCGTCTCCGGTTAAGCCCTTTTTGGGTAACGTCTCCATGTACTGTCGATTTGTTTCTTTCAAACGATTCATGAAATAATCTTTCTTTCTATCGTTGGACATCGTCGAAAAATCCGGAGCATTGTCTAACTTCCTTACTTCCAATCCCGTCAATTCCTGGATAACATTGATAGCTATTTCCGGATCCAGAAATATCCAGGTCACAAGCTGCTGTGACTCGGCACATCGTCGGACGACGTCCAGATATTTAAACTTGAGACTTTTCACAGCCGACTTTTTATCGTCGGACATTTTCGACAATTTAACTATTAACAAATCTAGAGTGTTACCAGCAAACGTGCTCAGTAATTTATTTATCTGTTTAAGCGTTTCTTTCGAAGCCGAACACCCTTCGTTATCTGAATCATCATTGTTTCTATTTAGTTCATCTATCTTTTCGATAATTTTATCACTTTCGCTGTTGCACTGCTTCGACGCGAGGTCTTGAATCGATGAGTAGAATTTGTCTAACATTACTTCAATTTCATTTTCTAATATATCAATTGGTATACTTTTAAGTTTGGTTGCGACGTTGTGTTTCCATGAATTGAACCTCGATTTTACGATATCCCGCAACTCGGTCATACTTAGCGCATCCTTAACGGAATTATCGAACAACGTCGAAGCTTTTGAATACATTTCCGTGTTTAAACTATTGCGCGGCAGAAACAGCAGTTCCTTGCCTTCTTCCAGAAACTTCGACAGTTCCGGACTTTTATTCTGTTTGAGGTAATCGAAAGCCTTATTAATAACTACTTGAGCTGATGTAGAAAATAGAAAATCTTTGAAGTCGTCCTTATTGTTTTTACTCTTAACAATGTTCTGCAAATCTTTTTCATCATTTAGTATTTCGGTGATACCTTCGAATTCGAAGACATCGTCATCAGTCTTATATCTACGGTTAATTTTACGCTTGGCAGTGTTTTTCGTTACTTTAATGTTGTCACGCTTCGAAAGTTTCAATTCGCGAATCTGTTTCAGCGTTTCCGGCGTCAATTGAGCGTCATTATTGACATCCGGTAGACTATTCATAATGGACGCGAATTCTGGTAGTTCGGTGCTGGCGTTTGCGAATTCGGACAACTTCGACGCGATCTCCGGCATATTCGCCAACGTTTGCGGCATATTCTCGACTAGCTCCGACAGTTTCGACATCGCAACGTTCATATCAATCGGATCGTCCGCGTCCATTTTTTCTAGAAACTCCGCAGAATTCTTGTCCAGCGTCAGCATGACTTCGACGATTTGCTCCAGAGTGGGAGGCTCGTCGTCGTCTCTCTTCTTGGCGTCCTTGTTATATGAGTTGATTATATTCTGACATTCCTCCATTGCTTTTTTAATTTTCAAACCGAATATAACATATTTGAATACATCTACGTCCTCTTCGTCTTTACCTTCGTTATTGTCCGTCTCTTTCGTTTCATTCGCATCCCTCGCTTGCGCTCGCGCATTCAACGGCACATTAATATCCGGCACTTGAGACTGAAAGTCAATTACTTTGTCATCTTTATTAAATATTTTATTAACAGCTATGATCCTCTGAGATTTCTGCGTGTAGACTGGAATCGGCTCGGTGGTGGTCGGCGACATTTCTTGCAACGGTGGACTCACCGAATCGGGATATTTGCCGTCTATGTCCGTTTGCATCTCGTATTCCTCTTTCGGATTTCCCTCTGGACTATTCAGTGCAAAATTAGCGAATTTAGCGAGACATTCCTTCATCTCTTTGCAAATATCACCCGTCTCTCTTTCGCCTACTATCGTTTCCGTATCGCTTATATTGTCTTCCTTGTCTAACGGGAACGCTTCCGGCGGTTCCGCTTCTGATTTAGCGCTATCTATTTCCTTGTAGGGGGATTTGATGTCCTGGTTGTGGTGGGAGACTTTACTTTTGAGCATTTGTAATATTTTATGGGGTTTGATGATCGATTGGGATAGTTGAGGTTTTAATTTTCGTTTCGGAGCTGATGCCATTTTCTGTAATTTTGGACTCAAATTACGACGTTTCCGTTTCGGTAGATCTGACACGTTGCAATCTGGTAAGCTGAAAATGAATTGTAAAATTCCGTTTTAGAAATAAGTCATTGACCTTAACCCGTGATAAAATCTATTAAAAAAATCGATCCTAAAATTTATCAACGGAGAAAGATTTAATATAGATTCAAATCTAAATACTTTATGTTCAAGAATAATCGTCATGATGACTTTACTGGATTAAATACTATGTCTCCTACTACAAATGTCAAGCTTTTCCGAAACCGGTTTCGAATATAGATTTGACCGAAAACAATGGACGACAAAAATCCCAATTACATTATTGTTATAAAATTAATAATCGCGTACAATTAAATAACTTAAATATATATTTCACTTTAGAGAAAAACCCGCGACCTCACTCGCGGTTTAGGGGTAGGTCACGAGACTAAAATATCGTCAAAATCGGTTGAGTGGTTTGGCCGTGAAAGAGCAACAGACAGACAAACTTACAGAGTTACTTATGCATTTATAACATTGTTGTATAGAAGAAACTCCATGTTAATATTACGGGCCAAACCGTAATGGTCAGTTACGAGTTACGTTGTATCCAATGCATCATATCAAGGAACAAAAGACTCTACCTTTCCCTCTCCTGCCGCAGCTGGTCCTCGAGCCACATCCGCAGCCGATGGTAGTAGAGCTGCTGGTCGCGCATGTGCATCACCTTCCGCCGCACCTGAAACGACACGCACACGGTAGAGGGCGGCCGGCTCCCGCGCGCCGCGCCGCTCACACGCACCTCCTTGAAGCGCTGCAGGTGGTACTCGGGGCACAGCAGGCGGCACGGCGCGTGCGCCGGCGCGGGCGGCGGCGAGCCGGGCGGCGGCGGCGCCGGCGCCGGCCCGCCCACCAGCTGCGTGCACACCTGCGGGCGGGCGGCGCGTCAACCGAAATGGTCTCGTCTCAATAAAAATACACATCCGGCTCGGAGGACCGATTCTAATTGTCAATTGACTAATCGATACCGATGATAATTTTTCATACAGTAGTTTGATATTCTCGCCTCGCAAGGAATTGCGTAGAAATACTATTTTTAACACTTTACATTACCCATAAAAAGTTATCAATCCTACCGTGGATAACCTCTTCTGCTTCCGATAGAGCTGCAACTGTCTTCGGTGCACGTCGGGCAGGCGTCGGTACATGGCCATCAGCTTGCGATCCACTTCCGACAGACCGGCGTGCACGCGACGTCTACGATACAAACACATTCGACTATAATAAACAAAAATATTCGAGTAGGAAAGGTACTCCCAAACTATTTTCTAGGCGACTTTTTTGAACTGTAAAATAGTTTTGTGCCTTGTGCCCTCAAAAATGAAACATTTGAATTCGATTCTTCTGCAAATTCTGCCATATATCAGTCCAGCAGCGGAGCTCAAGCGGAGAGGCGCACCTGGCGTCGCGGTCGGTCCAGCGGTCGCAGTGGCGCAGCACGCGGTCCATGAGGCGCTCGATGGCGGCGATGGAGCGCATGAGGCGCCGCACGGAGCGGCACAGGCGCCCGCCGCCCGAGCCCGACGACGACGACGGGGACGACGACGAGCCTGCCGCGGACATATTATCTGATCTACCACTTCAAACTCCTTCGCGTCACTCGGTTACGTCAAAATTCAATTGTATAAGCAAAATTTTAAGTTATCGAGATCCAGAAGCGGAACGCATGGGCCCACCCCCCTTTAAAGGAGACTCGCGCTTCCTTCCAGGAAGCCCCTTGGCTTCCTGGATGGGGCCTTCAAACATAAGGATAAAGCAGACTCGTGATTTCGATTTCGAAGTACGCGAATAAGACTTTTTTTAAGCGAATGGAATGGGCCGATGGTTTTGGTCAAGACTGAATGTACGCATAGCCAAAGCACCATCGACCAAGATTCCCTTGTGCCTATCTATGGTTAAACTGGCTCACTGATCATTCAAACCGACACTTACTAATACTGTTTGGGAGTCAAATATTTTATAATTTGATGGTACCACCTACCTAGACAGACTTGCGCAAAACCATCAATAATAATTACATAAAACATTTGCAACTGAAACTAAACATCCGAATAGAAACAAAAGAAAGTCGCAACTCACTGTCGTCAAGGTCATCCGTGAAGTTCGAGTCGCTCATATCCAAACCCGAGTTCGACTTGCTCAGACGATCCTCGAACGTATCGGGAGGCCTGGAATAATACACCAATCATTACCGTCTTTACCACAGGGCACAAGAGGCACGTGAACCCCCCCCCCCATCCTGAGATCGCCCCGAAGAACCAACAATTTGTTCCAAACATTTGTGCTCACGTTGACTGCTATGTATAATTTCGAAATTGACATATTTGTAAGAAATAACTAACATACTTATCAAAAGGCCAGTGACGATATGAAAAGTTGAAAACTACAGACGAGCTCTTCGTGAGAGAAATAGATATAATACAGCCATGAGATTGTACGACCAATCAGATTCCTACGAATTTACGAAAATTACCGCACCGTTTATTCGAAACTATACTCAAGGCTGGCTATAAGCAAACAATTTCTACACGGTAGTATTAATATCTACCAGAAGGGATCCAAATTCACGGGTGCCCAGAGGCCCCAGCATAGCTTAAGCCGGCTCTGAATATGATACGTCCTTCTAATCGATACACAAGGAATTAGACTAGAAAATGCTTTGACACTGTTCCTGAAGCTTACGTCAATTGTTTCGAATTCCGGCGTAGGAGAAGCCACTTGTCGCGAGGTCAAGGTCACAGCAAGAAGAAATAAACGAACTAATACGTCTCGAGTTACGTCATTTCGAGAGTCGCGTATACAATTTAAGATGTGTGATTAAAAAATATATATCTTTTATTAGATGTACCCTCATTTTGTTAACATTTTATACCAAGTACAACATATAAAAGGTAATTATAGTTAAAAGTCTATGTATTTCTTATAAAATTATACTTGATACTGTACCTACACCATAATTATAATTTACAAATAATCTCCAACAGAATCAGGGTTTCTGGAAGAGATCTCTTGTTAGAGATAAGTTATCCTTTGTACACGTCTTTTGTCTATGTTATTGTCTATATATTTGTTGGTACATAAATAAATAAATAAATAAAAGGGCATTGCCCAGAGATGATGGGGCCTTTCTTCTCCCGACGTCGCGCGGACAGCACCTCTACGCATTTGATTGGTATACGTGAGCGTTTCCGTTTCGCTATTTATTTTGTTACACTTTTGTAATACCATTAGCAGCCTTTAAATTTCCCACTGCTGGGCTAAGGCCTCCTCTCCCTTTGAGGAGAAGGTTCGGAGCATATTCCACCACGCTGCTCCAATGCGGGTAGGTCCACACATGTGGCAGAATTTCGTTGAAATTAGACAGACGCAAGTATCCTCACGATGTTTTCCTTCATCGAGCACGAGATGAATTACAAGCACAAATTAAGCACATGATAATCCACTGGTGCGCCTGGGTTTGAACCCGAAACCAACGGGCCGTCTCGGCTCTCTGTGGTTAGAACGCGTGCATCTTAACCTTTGTCGTGTGTAATATTATTATTATTATTCGTGAATTACTGAATGTCGTACTGATTTGTTGTAATAACAATAAAAATTAAGTGAGGCCGTGGCCTGTTGTTTTATTTGTGCGTGTGTGCGTGCGTGTGTGTGTGTGTGCTACTGATTGCTAAAATTCTAATACGCTTACTTGGCGCCCGTTCCGTCCCCTTGCTGCAACTCCCTGCTCGAACTGTCAGGCTTCGAGTCTATCGCCTGAAATAAATATTTAAAAATATATATACCAACTGATCAGAGCATCTATAGTCTATTAAGAAGGAACAAACCTTAGCTTTACGTACTTCACGCGATTCGCTAATAACTCAGCTACATCGTGCACTACTGAGAGTTTACGATTAATATATCTCTATTTATAATACAACACTGTTACACTTAACTACTTATATTCACTTTAATTTTGTTGTTGTTTGCCAAATAAACAACATTTGACGGCAAATCGACGCGACATCATTGGTCGAGAGCTCAATTAATCTATGATATTCGCTGTGGATTTGCGAACGGCGTTTGAACGCCGACGAAACTGTTATCGGAACTTTGGAAGTAAAATTAAAGCGGATATAAGTAGTTAAGTGTAACAGCGTTGTATTATAAATAGAGACATATTAATCGTAAACTCTCAGTAGTGTTTATAGCTGAGTTATTAGCGAATCGCACGAAATACCTAAATCTAAGGTTAACTTCCAATGGGATAACAAATAATTTTACTCCCAAAGTACAATTCTATTATCCAAACTAAGACTAAACTAAATAATTCCAGCTCCGGTAGTTCGTATAATTATAGTTCAGCGTTTATAATCGCAAGTTCACCTTGTCCAACACATCCTTGGATCCATTGAATTCGTTCACCGTTTGCATCATACCGAAGAATGATATTCTGAAACATAAAAATTATACACGTTAAAATCAACGGTCATACATGCTACGTAGACTCTTATGGAAGCTTAGCCCGCGTACTGGAGGGGACGATATCAAATCAAATCAATTTTACTCAACTAAACTTCATATAATCAGATTTACAGCGCTGTTTTTTACGATAATTAGTGTCCTTTGATGGATACAAGGGGGGGGGGGCTAAAAGTAAACTATGTGCTATCTAAAAACTATACATCCAAACTCAAAAGTAACTTTATATGTGATGTGAGTCTGAGTGTTCATTAATATTAGTTTGGGGGTTCTTCAAGGATCAATACTTGGACTTTTTCTATTCCTCGTATACATTAATGACTTGTTATCTTGTACACAACAATCACTATATAGCACAGTAATGTCTGATGAATCAAATCAAATCAATTTCATTCGAGTAAACTTCACAATGAAGCGTTTTTGAATCGATCGATATTCAAACACAACCACTGTTTCGGGTACAGCCTCCAGCGAGAAGAAACGGCAAGAAACTCGCATAGTTGCTCTTTTCAAGTAAACAGATTTACAATAATTAGTGTCCCGTGACGGAACCCGAGCCTGAATCCAGGCGTTTTTTTCTAAAAAGTATTCATTTAATGAATAATGAGATTTATTTATTAATTTAGTCTTAATAAACTATTCAAATTGATTACATTTCCCGGTATCTTTTTATATATGCGTATACCATTGCCCAAAAACGTTCTCCGTACCGTATGATGATTATTACTGACATCGTCAACTTTGCGACTTTGCTTGGAAAACTTAATACGGAATGTGATGGCCTTGGTACTTGTAAGTTAAGATTACCTCAGCAGTTGCTTTCGTTGTTGAGCGCACAGGGTCCTCGGAGTGAGACAGTCGCAGCGATGTTTGTAGCCCGACCAAGCGCTTACTGTCAAATACACATTACAGATTAGGACACAGTCTACCACAGAGTATAAAAAAACTACCATCGCCTTTGAAGTATCGCGAAATGGCGCTTTTCGTAATTGCCGCAGTGTTGCCACATTTATACTTAGTCTGTTCCATATTTATTGAATGGTAGGACACGTATGGGGGGTACCAGTACCGAGAATATAATGTGTGTGCATATAATAAAAAAAACACAAAAACATCAATGTGCTCGTCTCGTGGCGGCGTGGTTCCCGTGTACGGGTGCGTACGTACGGTCGTGCGGCGCGGTGCGCGCAGCCATGTGCGCGAGCCGCTCGCTGGTGGAGCGGCGCTGGTGCGGCGCCAGGCAGCGCGCCAGCCGCGCGCGCGCCGCCTCGCCCCACGCCGCGCGCGCCGCCCCGGGGCCGCCCGCGCCCTCCTCCGGGACCATCTCCACCTGGGGAGTGGGAGCGTTGGATGGGACGGATCTCGACTGATATGTTTCGGCATCGAGTGGACACTGAATAAAGGGAGACTCATGGCTACATCCCGTATAATACCTTAAAAGTAATAGACGAAGCGGTCTTAAAATTATCCAACAACTTGCACAATCTCTCCATCGCGTATCTGAAAACAAAAACGTTTCATCAAGACTTTAATTCTAAAAAAAAGCTTAAACGTAAACTGTTTCACTCCCGACACAAGGAGGGATGTTACAACGAGACGGAAACTCATTTCTGATTCGAGGAATAGTTTAATAAATGTCATACATTAGACGTTTCTTATCTTGACCATACAATTTGGAAGACAAACAAATACAACGTCTCCTATGGTCAAAGTTAAGTGGGGTCCCTCAGGGGTCAATATTTAGACCCTTTTCATTCCTCGTACGCATAAATGACACGTTCATTGTTGGCGACAGTGGTAACTTCGATAAACGACATTGCTTTAGAGTAAATAATGTTAAATAAAAAAATTGACAAATTATCGTTGTATACTTGAATTATTTATACGTATGGATAGAGTGTCGTATTAGTAAAGAACTTAAACAAACGAGGCAACTTTATTGTCTATGCGCGTGTTCGTGTCACGCTTGACGCTCGCCTACGTCATACTACTTTACAAGTGTGCGTACACATCCAACAAACGTTGTCCACTATTTGTAATGTAAAATGCGAAGTACTTAACATTAGAATAACAATAAATAAATAAATATCGGACAACATCACATTACTCTGATCGCAACGTGAGCAGCCAAAGCACTTGTGTTATGGAAGATCAGAAGTAACGACGGTACAAACACCCAGACCCGAGACGACATAGAAAACTAACGAACTTTTTCTACATCGACTCGTGGCTCACGAAAGCCGGTGTACACCCTACTCGACCACGGAGGTCGTCAAAAATCGAACTGAATATAAGGGGATTACTCACTGCTTATCAAACGGTCGTTCATAAACCCGACAGAGACAGATGCTGTTGACGATCTGGTCGGCCACTTCATTCTCACGCGCTAACCTTATTAGATGATTCTGAATAATCGAGGCACCTGGAAAAATAAATAAACTATATCATATTTCAAGTACCCGAGTATTCGTAAGGATAAAGCCGTATCTGCACTATCAACATTCTCACTTTATCGACAAAGGAGTTTAATTTTTTTTTCTATCAGTTGTTAGCTGATTTGTAAAATGGAGTTTATTGTAAATAACTTTTATTCAAAAGGAATAAAATAGATCAAAACAATTATTACTGTTTTTCTTGTCAGTTTTACTCGATACAATATACTTTCCGAACGGTTTTTAGTTTCAAAATTCCGAAAGTACTAGTAGTTAGAGGATATTTGAATTTAATTGAAGTGATAACTTCTCATGGGAGACTGAACCGCTTCGTTACGTAACGCGTTACGGCGCCAGTCTGTCTGGCTTCCCTTTCTCACACATATGGCATAGCAAGCTTCTCTCTCGCTCTAACTTTCGGATAATTTAAGTTAACTCCTCTGTCGGGCGTCCCGAGACACACACGTATTTTTTTTATGAAACTAAATTCTATTTAAAAATAATTAAATAATTTTACCGTCATCACAAACTTTGACACGCTGTAGCCTCTGGAGGTCCCAATCAGCTGGCCGACTATCCCTGCCCGGAGTGAGGCGAAGCGCTCGAACTATATTCGCACCGATGGAGACTGTGTTGCCACCTGAAAACATTTATTTTTTTTAATTTATTATAAGCACGGTTATTTCATTAAAAAAAGCAATTTATTTCGCTTACATATAGTACAATTTTCTTTAGCAACACTAGCATTTTTAACCGTCAAACGTAGCCTACGACCTTGGCTTCTGAATTACATAAAAAAAAAAAACCTATCGTTTCTCGAATTCACAAAGCGGCCGTAACAAAATCGAACGAGAAAATAGTCCATCTGATGGTAAGTGGTCAAGGCACTCCTTACACGTGCCACTAAATGTCTTCAGAATCAAAACATTCTTCATTCGAATAGGCTCACTGAAGCACTTTTGAATCACAGATACAGTGTTAAATGGGCTACAGGCTCACAGACATTATTTAAGGAGGAATCAATAGATCACAACTATATTTGGTGGTACGTGCTATAAATTCATAAGTTGCAATATAAGATATATCTAACCGGCTAAAATGATATATTTTTCTAATTTAACAACACTAACGATATATACAGAGGGGAGGTGACTCGACTGGTCACCACGCGGTCTCACCGTGCGCGAGGTCGGCGAGCAGCGCCGCCAGGAAGCGGTGCAACGCCGACGCGTTGTTGGCGAGCGACAGGCACAGGCGGCAGTGGCAGCCGAAGCGGGCGCGGTACGACCAGTCGGACTTCACCATATCCACGCTCCTGAGGGGGGGGGGGCGTTGTCACAAATCCGGTTATATAAGTCCAAATCGGTTCAACCGTTCCGAAGTTACATAAAGTACTGATTGAGACAAAACACAGCGACAATTTTCAACTAGGGTGCAGTCAAGTCCTTTACCGTTGAAGCTTCTCGAATGTGGACTTCACTACCTTTAGTTAAAGGGCGCTCGATCCCTCTTCAATGTTACTGAGAAATCGTTATTTTTCATCAGATGACGTAACTATATTGAATTTATAAAAAAAAAACTATATTTTTATCAAAACCAACCATATAATAAACAATCAATGTAATAAATTCAACGTAAAATGAAAATACAGTTTAATAAAACTATTTCTAGTGGTCAAATCACAGATACACTGTCTGTAATGGGGACTGTAGGTAAGGGCTAGGTTCTGTATACAGAGACCTTATTATTATTGTTTTATTGTGGTTTAATTTAAGACGTTATTTGCTAAACTAACTAAGTGGGGGGGGGGGGCAGTTTGTGGGACGCGCCAAAAAAAACAGCGGTATCCTCTCCGTGTCGTCGGCGGAAACCAAGGGACCGCTCGCATGCTACCGACCATCTCGACACATTTTGTTCCCGCACTAGGAATTCTGACAATGATATTCTAAGGATATGCTCTGAGTGCCCTGAGAACTCCATTCTAAAGTACAGGCGCACCGTGGATCACGACAGCATTCATAAATAGTTTAGCTTAATGATGCAATCTAACATAGTTTTAAGGATAAATTTTTACCAACAATAACATAACATTGTAAAAAATTTGAAATTGTTCGGTATAACTCATCTGTATGGACTTTTGTTGCCTGAAATGAAATGATTATTGCATGCATGCATGCATTAGCAGCCTGTAAATTTCCCACTGCTGGGCTAAAGGCCTCCTGTCCCTTTGAGGAGATGGTTCGGAGCATATTCCCACCACGCTGCTCCAATGCTGTTTAGTGGAATACACATGTGGCAGAATTTCGTTGAAATTAGACACATGCAGGTTTCCTCGCGATGTTTTCCTTCACCGCCGAGCACGAGATGAATTATAAACACGAATTAAGCACATGAAAATTCAGTCATGCCTGCCTGGGTTCGAACCCGAAATCATCGGTTAAGATGCACGCGTTCTAACCACTGGGCCGTCTCGGCTCTAATAACATGGTCGATTTTAAATGATCATTATTAATATTATTTCATGAAATACTTACATATTGGTCCCGATAAGAGTATACATGAGAGCACTTATTTCACACCAAGAATGATAAACGCCCAGCAACCACTCCTCGACGGGCTTGAATGGTATCTCCTTCGAGTTCATCGCTTGCTCAGCTTCTGGGGACAAGTTTTCTATTAGTAATCCGTCGCTTGTGATGTTCATACAAGACTACCACCCTCCCCCTCCCCCATTTTCAATACTGTCTCAGCGGGTGTTAACGTTATAGCATAAAGCTTCGTTTCAAATTTTAGCTTTCTAAGCTCAGCCAGTTCTTAAAGCGATTTGTGATTTATTTTAGTCGGGCCCTGTATCTTACTTCTCATATTAAAGCAAGAAATACGGGCCCCAAACTTCTATACGAATAGCCAAGATATGTTACTCAGTAGTTTTGACTGTGATTTGACAGTCAGGTCAAAAATATAGATAACTAGTTGTTGTCCGAGGCTTTGCTCGCGTTTTAGGGAGTCGGTTGTCATGTTTAAGGCAAAAAAAAAGTAGCCTATGTCCTTCATTGGAGTTCATACCAAATTTCATCAAATTCTGTTCATTGGTTTGACAGTGAAAGAGCGACAGACAGACAGACAGACAGACAGACAGACAGACAGAGTAAATTTCTCATTTATAATATTAGTACAGATAAATATATTAGCTGGAGTAACAAAACAAATAAATGAACTTATGCGAGTAACATATTCTGTGCATACACACTTTTATTCGACCGACATTGATTTTATTATTATTCAATTACTTCAATCTTCCAAGTTCCTTACTTGGCGGTAGGGCTACTGTCTGGGTAGGTATCACTCAAACAACAAATATTCTACCGGCGAACAGCATTGTTGTGTTCCGGTTTGAAGAGTGAGCCAGTGTAACTACAGGCACGAGGGACATAACATCTTAGTTCCCGAGATTGGTAAGGAATGATTATTATTTCTTACAGCGCTTTGGTCTGTGGGTGACAGTGACCATTTACCATCAGGTAGCCCAATAGACCGTCCAAGGTATATCATAATAACTGTACATAACATATTGTCGAAAACTTTGTATGTATTTAACTAACATGACTATATTTTTATATGTTGAAAAAGAGTAACTACTGACATTCTCGCCGGTTCCTCTCGGTAGAATCGACATTCCGAACCGGTGGTAGCTTTGCTTTAAATAGTTTGTTAAATGACGATTCAAAAGTGCTTGTAAAAGCCTACTCTAATAAAGTATATTATATTGATTTAGATTTTTTTTTATTATGGCCGATGAGCAAGATGAGGTATATCATTTGCCTGTTTTGAAGAAAAAAAAAAAAGTTATCAAAACATTTCGTGACAGCTACGTACCACAAACGAAATGCAACAGAGCTGCTTCGTCTTCCGGGGTCACCACTGGCTCCTCGCATTCATAAATGTCTCCGCTCAACCTAAAACAGATGCATTACATTACGACAATACTTCAATTCATGAGAAATAATTCGATTCGATTCTTACATCAAAAATATTCCGTAAGAAATTACTGTTTTAGAAGTGGGGGGGGGAGTCTCACGATACTTGCGTCCACCACTGATCTCGAAATCTACATATGTATATAAAAGCGAAATACCGCTCACTGTTCAATCAAGAAATCTATGTAGAACGAATTTTATGAAACTCCACCTACCCCCTCAAGGGGTAAAAAGGGGGTTGGAAGTTTGTATGAAAGTCCTATGTTTTTGAAGTAAGATTTTTGAAATTTAACATTAATGCTCTGTATAGGCGTTTTGGAGGTGTACCAATAATGTATCTTTAGAAATCAACCCCCTTTTGGGGTTAACAGGGGACGGTAGTTTGTATGAAGCCGGGGCGCTTAGTAGGTGTTTGGAAGTTTGTGTTTTATAAGTTTGGCGCGGGTAAAACCGCAGGTTCAGCTTATAAATCGAGCATTAAAAGGTCAATATTCCTTCTAAACATAGTCCAGTTGCTATTTTCCACGTGTAACATGCAAAGGACTCACATGTCAGGCGCCGAGTCCAGAGCTGCGTCATCTTCGAGAGGCATTTCGTCCCGAACACTGTCCTCTGCAGATGCGAGAAGCTGTAACATAACAAGAGTTCCACAGTCAGACCCACCGGTTGATAAACAAATGACCTTGAATCTAAATAATCATTGGTTTTCATTGTTGAGAAAAAGTTTAAAGTATCAAAACTAACCTGCAGTATATCCTCGTGCCGGATCAGAAAGTGTTCAGGGTCAGGCGCGGTCGGATCAGCACTGAGAAGCGGCAACAGGAACTGGCCCATCGCTGGGGGGTCCACCTGCTGAAGAATATCAAAACATTTTTAGAACACCTTGCCTGTCGACGCTGCGCTATTGTACCGAGCACACTACACAGTGGATTAAATAAACTTCTAATGAGTTGTAATACTTAATGTCAGCGGTTCAGTGGTTAGAACTCGTGCATCTTAACCGATGATTGCGGGTTCAAAGCCCAGGCAAGCATCACTGAATTTTCATGTGCTCAATAGGCTATTTGACTAGTTTTTAAAATCTATTTTATATTATTGAGTAAAGGTTAAGGAATCCAGTAAAAGTTGTTTGTTAATTTTAGTACATATTTGCTGAAAAATATGAAATTAAAAATTCAATATTTAAATAGCGCGCGAAAACGTTAATTTGACAATATGGCGCTGCAATGGGGTCGGTGACGTCACTTGCCTGTATTGTAATCTGTGGCACATATAATCCACATACAATAGCCAAACGATGTTAACGAGCGAGTGACGTCATCATAAGCCCGACCGATCGGGAGCGTTTTGTGTCACGTGACAAACGTTTAAAAAAATGCATTTTTATTTATGGATTTTTGAATGAAGTGTATGATTAGAAACAATGTTAACATTTAAATTGTTAATCTGAACTATAAAAGATAAATAAATAAATAAATAAATAAATAAATATTGGACAACATCACATTACTCTGATCCCAACGTAAGCAGCCAAAGCACGTCGACTCGTGGCTCATGAAAACCGGTGTACAGACTACTCGACCACGGAGGTCGTCAAAATAGATTAGTTACGTGTTTTTTTTTTAATTTATCCTACTCGTGATTTTTAATATTACTGTATTACTTACCGATCCTTTGTGCTGATAAGACGGACATTCAATGTCCAATCCGCCTATATCCTTGCCCGAAGAGGTATCAGTGCTGCCAGCTGTAAAAAATATAAACTTTTATTTAAATTGAATTGTTAGTTTGCTTCGGTCAGATCTTGCGAGCTGGAAGCTTCCTCTTATCCTACGGAGTTGAAATTTTCCATGTTTATTCGGTACCGATGATGATGGATTTCGACCTGACCTCAATCCTCAGTCTGGCAATAGCGCACACACAACGCACGAGAATTTGCACACACAATTTTGATTAAATAAAAAAAACTTGAGCATTTAAAATCTTGTCCTTTGAAAATTTTCATTTATCATCGCACTTCTCACTTCATAATTAATTTGTGGAAGGGGGAGGGGGGGGTCGTATAGCAGAGTGAATACAGTAACTTTCAGAAAACGGATAATACTTGTGATGTCGTTTAACTCACAGTTGTCGAGTTCGGTCCACTGGTCGTCGGAGTCGGAGTCGGCGCCCACGTCGGACGCGTCCGAGACCACCTCCACGCGCCGCACGCGCAGCGACGCCGCGCGCCGCGCCACCGCGCTGCGCCGCCGGCACATCTGCGCACCGCGGCCGCACTTAGCAGGCTGATCATACTTAAACGCTTATACTGTCACAAATAACGTCATGACACGTTCTCTGAACTCAAATAATTGAAGATTTCATTCATATGGAAAAAGTGATATGGTTCCCATTATAAGTAACCACATATTTTTTACTAGTCGTCGCTTGCGGCTTCGCTCGTTTTAGGTGTCCGTCATCTGATGTTTGTTATAAAAAGCCTATAAAAGTCCTTCCTTATGATTTAAACTTGCTCCACGTCAAATTTCATCAAAATCGATTTAGTGATTTTGCCGCTAAAGCGTTACAGAGTTTTTTTTATTTTATTTAATTTACGACATCGGCGGGCATTTTTTTACATTTTCCTTTTATAAATGTTGGCGTTATTTTATATTTTTACTGAACATCAGCAGATCTTCGCTGGATTTAGAGCTTGTCGTCTTCTTGGAAGACGTGGCCCACACTGACATTTTTTTTCATTTTAAAATAATATATAAATAATCCATAATAAATAATATTTGATAATATATAAAAAATAATATATATAATTTTTTTTTATCCTATTAATATTGCGTTACAGAGTTACTTTCACATATACAATATTAGTATAGACAATATCATGAGGGCCGAATTAAGAGGACCGGGACAACAGCCGGGACCTCCCCTTGGGGCCCTCACAATAGAGACGCCGACGCGTTTTAATTTAATATATGTTTAGATACCTGGATCTAATATACTAACGACTAATTACTGTTTTAAAAGTTACCGATACAAGTAAATAAACTACAGTTTACTGATTGAAATTAAAATATTCAAATCAATTCATAGTATAATTATTATTAGCGAACCGGTGGTGGCTTCACTAAAAACGGTTTGTTAAATGACGATTCAAAAATGCTTGTAAAATCCTACTTGAAAAACCGGTTCTCTACCGGTCTCGTCTCACCCTCGTTCCTCAAGGGCCTCCTCTACTTTATGGCCGACTGAATTAAATCCGACTCTGTGGTGGCTACCACTGCCCATAGACAATGATACTTAATAAATATTAATTGATTAACATATCAACCACCTTGGGATGTTATGTCCCTTCTGCTGGTGGTAACTCTGGCTCGGTCACTGTTCAAACCGGCCCTGACTTACCACCAGGTGAGCAATTTGCTAATCCACCTAACTATGACGTATATGTATATAATAGCAGGGCCGGATCTACCATATGGCTTTTTGGGCTTCAGCCCAGGGCCCCGTGGATTCAAGGGGGCCCCAGATAAGTCAAGTCAAAGTCAAAAATAGATGATAATGCGAAATAATCCATAAATTTACTAAATTAAACAGATCGTATGGTTTGCAGCGGTGCGAGTCCTGCAATTAATCAAACCAGATCAGTATCAGATTCAGATATGTCTTAGGTCGGCCCCTAAGTAGTGTTAGCCCAGGGCCCGCTAAACTTACGGTCCGGCCCTTTGTAATACATACATAGTTATAATAATCACAAGAGTCGACAGGAGAGAGCAGCAACGCAGACGGTATGACAGCGTAATACCGTCTGCCTTCACGACACACGAGCCGTTCCTAACCCCGAAGCTCCCGATGTTTGACATAAAAAATAAATAGCAAATCAATCAAATCAAATCAAAATATACTTTATTCGAGTAGGCTTTTACGAGCACTTTTGAATCGTCATTTAACAGACTATTTAAAGTGAAGCTACCACCGGTTCAGAATGTAGATTCCACCGAGAGGAACCGGCACGAAACTCAGTAGTTACTCTTTATCGACATCCAAAAATACAGTCATGTTAGTTGAATACAATTATATATGTATGTCACGTCTGCCTGGAAGTCAACGAGCGTTAACTCCACGCTTTTTTATCATCAATATAATCTCGTATCGAATAATATGCCTTATTCACCGATGTATTTTTTACAAATAACTTGAATCTATGAAACGGCAAAGTTAGAAATATCTGCGGAATTTTATTATAGAAGCGGATAAGCGTATCACACGGATGTTAACGAGAAACTCATACGTTTTCATAAAGGATTTAACTGAAGTGCCTTACTACTTCAGTAAATCAAATCAGATCAAGATACCACTCCAATGGAGGGGGCGCTAACAAACACTTATGAATCATTTTACGGGATCGTATTTTATGTTAACCATTTTTCTTCATACAGAAATATCCTGAAATTAAAATATCGGTGTTGACGTCCGATTTCGGAAGTCGCCCCGTCTTTGTTTAACTTTGAATCGTACGATATGTGGGAAAGAGACGAAACGAACGCGATTACGAAATCGGTTTAACATTAGCTTCGTCTCTTTCTCACAGAAGGGTCACTGTTGAGTTAAAGAGAGACAGGGCGAATATTTCGCGAGTTTCATGTTATCGTACGTTGAAACTAACTACACTAAACTATCGTACGGTGAAAACGGTTACTCGTCAACATCGAATCGATTACATCCGATATTCCGACGACATCCGATTTTAGATCGGTTTCGATAGATCGGACACATGCCTAGTCATTAGTGTTGTAATATCCCTTAGAACACAATTGCTCTTTAAAGATTAATTAATGTATTAGACAATCAAAAGTGAAACATACTCAATCATTATGAACTTCGAACTTATGCCCAACGTAGCATATTCATCATGAAAAATTGGGACAGTTAATCTTACTTCTTTCCCTTTAGCGATAGGACGCCTCCGTGACACGCGCTGCGGACGATGGGGCCGTCTCGACCTGCCCCCCCTGCCTCCCGACCATGATGATGACGAGGAACCACTACCAGAGGCGCGGTGACCAATCTGAAAATATAGTAAAGAATTGTCTTTACATTATAAAAGTTTAAAAAACCGACCTATAGTTTATCCAATAATTGTAGAAAAAAAGATAAACAAACCTTAGATTTACGTATTTCACGCGATTCGCTTATAACTCAGCAATATTGTGCACTACTGAGAATTTACGATTAACATATCTCTATTTATAATACAACACTGTTACAAGTAAATACTTATATCCACTTAAATTTCACATCAAAAATTCCGGTAACAGTTACGTCGACGTTCAAAACGATATATTTTTTCGCAAATCCATAGTGAATATCATAGATTAATCGAGCTCTCGACAAATTAAATCGCGTCATTTTGCCGTCAAATTGGTCTTATGGCTGGAATAGAGCATAGTATTATTACTCATTGTATGAAATACTCCCAATCGGTAGTCTCTTCCAATCACAGAAGAAAAGGCAAATAAACAAATATGACCTTGAATTGACGCTATACCATTGGTCGAAATTTTAATATAACCTGCGATATTAAGAGCCGAGATGGCCCTGTGGTTAGAACGCGCGCATCTTAACCGATGATTTCGGGTTCAAACCCAGGCAAGCACCACTGAATTTTCATGTGCTTAATTTGTGTTTATAATTCATCTCGTGCTCGGCGGTGAAGGAAAACATCGTGAGGAAACCTGCATGTGTCTAATTTCAACGAAATTCTGCCACATGTGTATTCCACCAACCCGCAATGGAGCAGCGTGGTGGAATATGCTCCATACCTTCTCCTCAACGGGAGAGGAGGCCTTAGCCCAGCAGTGGGAAATTTACAGGCTGATTATGTTATTATTATCTGTGATATTAAGTCATTCCTTAAAATGTTGATGTAAATCTCGGAGAAGTTTTCATCGAAAATTAAAACGGATATAAGTAGTTAAGTGTAACAGTGTTGTATTATAAATGAAGATATATTAGATTTTAAATTAACATGGTTATTTTTATTACTGACAGTATTTAAAACGGGATATTTACCATGTTTTTTATTTTTATTTGGTGGAGCTCGATATTTCGACATTATCTACGAATGTCTTGTTCGCGAGACCAAATAAAAATAAAAAACATGGTAAATATCCCGTTTTAAATGCTGTCAGTAAAGATATGTTAATCATAAACTCTCAGTAGTGCACAATATAGCCGAGTTAATAGCGAATAACCTGGACATGTAAACCTAAGTACATTAGCACAATCACCCTTCCAACTGAACCCCTTCCACAACTACACCAAGCATTGCTGTTTGACGATAGAAAATGTATGTGAATGTGTGTGCGGGCCAAAATCACTTGCACAAAACTGACCAGTATTTTCATTTAATTAACGTCAATAATTTTTTTATTTTTTATTTGTGAATTAACTATCAATGCAAGTGTTGCTGTGTAACGTTATTTATTTTACGTGTAATAAAAAGTTACCGTTTAGATAAAAATAGAAGGTAAAAATTTAAAGAATGTGAATTGTTTTTTATGTTGATTTGAAACTAGTAATGAAAAGGACTCCAAAAATAGAGAGCTCAGTCCGTATGTTTATATATTTTTTTGATGTATGTTCAGCCCTAACTCCGGAATATAGATGGATTAGCAAAATTTTTTTTTTTTGTTATAATTTTAAAAAGATTTATTCAGAAATTGTAAGGACCATTCAAATTTCATAAAGTTCTGAGTATGACTTATAAGCACAATGCTTAATGCTATTACAGTTGGTTAGTTTTTTTAAAAGACATTTTTTCTGTACAAGAAATAGACTAAAGACACAACTGATCAGAGCCTGTTTATCATCTGTGCTTTTATATTATCAATAAAAACAATATGCAAATTAAAAAAATATATATATATTTGAAATCTACAAATTCATATAATATGTTTAATTTTCAATAATGATTAAGGTCTAATATTGAGCACTGGAGAACACCAGATCTATACCAATTATTATATACTAACAGTATTTAAAACGGGATATTTACCATGTTTTTTATTTTTATTTGGTGGAGCTCGATATTTCGACATTATCTTCGAATGTCTTGTTCGCGAGTTATTATATATGCTGTAAATCTGCTGGTCTTTCACAGCCGAACAACTGAACCAAATATGATGTAGTTTGGTGTGAAGCAAGCTTGGCCTTGAATGGTCTACTTTTTAACCAATAAAAAGCGAGAAAAGCTAAGAGTGCCAACTACCTTTTGACTTATTTATTTAATAATTCGTTTTGTAATCTCTTCTATTTCTTCTAGAAAGTTCTTGAACAATCTCAATATGCAATATCATTTTAGAGACATCATAAAACGCTACACATTACCAATGTAGCCAAACAAGACAAATATTATATTTAAAGAGGGCACATTATTCGATACAAGATTGTATAGATTTAAAAAAAAATAGCGTGGAGTTAATGCTTGTTGACTTCCAGGCAGGAGACATAACATACATATATAATTGTATTTAACTAACATGACTGTATTTTTAGATGTTGAAAAAGAGTAACTACTGAGTTTCTCGCCGGTTCCTCTCGGTAGATTCTACATTCCGAACCGGTGGTAGCTTTACTTTAAATAGTTCTTTAAATGACGATTCAAAAGTGCTTGTAAAAGCCTTCTTGAATAAAGTATATTTTGATTTGATTTCTCATAAAGAACCTTACAGTTCACTTGCATAATGAGCAATACATCATACCAATAGCAATTTACATACGAAGTTGGTTACAATGGTAGAATCTGTGGCAGTACATGCCTACAATTACCCTAAAAAATAGGATATATAATCTCTTTTTTATGATATAGGTTGGCAGACGATCAAATAGACCACCTGATGATGAAAGTGCTCACCATCCCCCATAGACAATGGCACTGTAAGAAATATTAACCATTCCTTTCATCGCCGATATGCCACCAACCTTGGCAACTAAGATGTTATGTCCGCCTGTAGTTACACTAGCTCACTCACCCTTCAAACTGGAACAACCATACTGAGTACTGCTGTTTGGTGATGGAATATTTGATGAGTGGATAGTACCGACCCAGACGGGCTTGCACAAAGCCAAACCACCAAGTAAACATAAGTTTAAATTTTAGCAACAAATTTATAATGCAAGTGATTTAAATGGCAAAGACATATTTAAAAACACGACACCAAGTTCATATAAAACGTTTTCCAGTTCTTGACATTTATGTATTACAAATAATATCCAATAAGGAAACCGTTTATTTTTTAATTATTAATGGAAGAATTTACAGACTTTAGTAAATTAACTGGTGAATTTACAAATATAAGAGTATTTAGTGAAAGTTAATTCACTGAATATGACAACAGTAGTACGTTTAATTTATGACAAATTACTTTTTTTTTTGTCCCCTTTTGCTGTCGATACACCAGGCACTTGCGAGTAGTAGAGTAAAAAACTTCATTAAAAGTATAACACCTCGCCTTATTGCCTCCATTGGTGACAGGAATTGCTATTCAACGGGGGTACGCTGCTAGTATTCTTGCCAGCATTCCATGCGGTCAAGATATATACAGTAATTATATTTAGATAGCTTTTAGTGATAAGGCCGCCCTTGCCTTCAACTTTCTGTATTCAACCATTTTATGTGTACTGTTATTTTATATGATATTGAGTGCAATAAAGTTTTTATTATTATTATTATTATATTTAATTCATATTTGTATATATTTAAGGACTTAATGTTAGTGATATGTTTAATCGCTTTAAAATAGTTTCTTATAAAAATTATACTGTCAGCAATAATTTTAGGTGAAAATTGAATTAGAATTCGTTGCTTATTGTATATACAATATTTGACCGAGTTAGTTTACCGAGTTCAAGCTAAAATGTCATTTCAAAACTGCTTATAAGATTCTATTTCATTAAAGTTTATATTTGACATTGGATTTGTTAAAAGGATACTCTAAACTGACGATTGATATTTAAAAATGAATTGATGAACTGATGTAGTATTTAATCAATATCTTAACATGACTTTACCATGTGAGCTATTTGTCTGGGTTTATATTCGTTATGATTATACATGTTGTAAATAAACTGTGCAGTCTTCTCTCATTCATATGATTGATTAATTGATGGTTTACATAAATACTTATTGTTTGGTATGATAATTAGTAATCAGTATGTAAATTTTCTACTTTTACTCAATTTCTAATAAGCATTTTGAGATTTTAAAGCGTTTTCATAATTTATGATAATCGAAATTTCACTTCGTACGTACTGCTATGTCATATATTATTTAAGTACATAATATGTCAAAATAGTAACCAAAGGTCAACGACATTGAGACGGACAATACCAATATAAAGGGAAATCGAGGTTATAAACTTACAGCGATCTCGAATAGAGATGGAAAGTCTTCTTGCGGAGCGTCTGCCAGTTCCACGAGGAGATCGAGCTCCGCGTTGAGGTCTGCAAGCTCAGCGTCCCCTAGCTCATCCTTCAAGATATCACCGATCTCGTCAGACACCGCCGCTACCGCAGACGCTACCTCGTCCGTAGGCAGAGACGTCTTCACCAAACCACCGGCCTCTGAATCAGTACCCGACCTACTACGGTCCGAACATTTTCCCATTGAAAACATCATTCAAAAAGTGTTCTGTACACGAAATAGTGTAAACGAAACATCTAAGGTCACAGCTTTATCAATTAGAATGCACGGACGGTTCCAATACGCATTGTATGAAAAGAAAAACCATTTTTTCCTTCACACCGATGGATCCCGAACTTTTTGACAATACCAATATGGCGACGATATTTTTAGGTATTTGTGACCAGCCGCGGTGAGATATTAATTTTTATTTTGGCAATACCAAAATTTCAACTATTTATATATATAGAATTTCTTTAGACATTAAATCAATAAATGTATATAATCGGAGCAAAAAATAATTAATTATTTTCATACCAAGATAAGTTAAAGTATGAATTTTAAAGGTTTATTTGAAAATGTATCTTTTTATGTTTTTTAAGATTTAATCAACTCACTTATTGTTAATTATTTAATAAAAGTTGGCTGAAATATAAGACACAAATAAAAGACGTAGCTTTAAACACATTACTATTTATTAATAACCATCTTTAAGTTTATATAACTAGTTTCAAATATGACGTATTTTTTATAATTGCAACTCAGAAATGTACATAATCTTATCAGATTGACAGTGACAATGACATTACAATGCCCTGCGCGAAAATTCGACGATGCTAACATCTAATTATAAATTTTGCATGAAAATGTCTAATGCAGGTAAAATACCGCAGTGCGATGCACGCTTAAACTTACGCGCGTATATTTACGTGTAGAACAGTCACCTGGTTAATTCAATTATCCTTTCCTAGGCTATTATGAAATCACGCATAAGTTGACAAGTATATGCCGTGTGTTTTATAATTTATATGTATAAATTAGCTCTTGAATTCAAGTTCGACAGGTCATAACGTGGGTGAAGATATAAGTCAATGAAATAAATGCACTATGGCAGTTCAAAATAAAGTTTTATATGCGTTTAGAGGCTGGATAGCCTTCGTAGCTTTCATGGATCTCGGTACGGCCGGACGTTCGTATATTGAAAGAAGATCGTTTTTAAGCAATAATGGTGACAATGAACATCTAGACGGTAAGTATTATTAATAGGATATTAATCATAAATTTTATAAAGTTACGAAGTTTCGTATTTCAACCGTTTAAACTTTAAATTTCGAACATAATAGGTAGAAATACCAAGAAACCTTATTATATTTATTAGATAATATTTAATTTCTTTCGTAAATGTTGCTATATATAAATGTTAATTTCAGGAGACTTCACAATATCCCGAATGCTGGGAATGTATTCGGTGCTGAAGGCGCTTGCTTTGATACATTGTACACTATACATACATTACAGACCGTGAGTCGATTGTTTATTAGTATTGCTGTAGCAATTACAAATAGTAGTACTTAGTATTGTTGTGTTACGGAAGAGTGGGATAATCTACAGGCACAAGGGACATAACATCATAGTTCCCAAGGTTGGTGTAAGGAATGAATGAAAATGTGTATGTAAGGAATGAATAAAAGACGGGGGTGATACCATCAGGAGGTCCATTTGCTGGTCCATTTACATGTATCACAAAAAACAAATAGCATATTTTGCATTCCGAGGCACAGGCTCCAGGCTGCTTGAAGGAAATCTTGTCCATAAAAACCGATAATGTTTTAAAAAGTAACACTGTAAATGATCACATGATTCTATTTTTAAACGTTACTCAATCAATGTGTTTTGTTTCAGTGTGGTATCAATGGGCTACTGGTCATTATTTTTGACTATCATATTGTATTTCACGGAGGCCTTCTATTTTCACTCAACTAATCTTAATTTTTATGTGGTTTTTCCTTGCATATTAAATAGTAAGTATTGCCATTTTATTAAATTTAGTTTAAGATATTTTTATTGCATCTAATGCAACTGTTTTATGACATATGATGTCTTTGTTAAATAATGAGTTTATATGTTACTGTAAAAGCTCGAACTACGGTAAATTTACCGATTATGACTGGCAAATGTCCATAAAACTTTGGGATTCGAACTTTTACCATCATTCACTTGGTAAATCTTAGGATTTACATGTTAGGTTAGGTTAGGTTGGAATGGTAAAGTCCGAAAAAGTCGTCCATCTATTATAAATACTTAAATTCATCAACTCATGTCGGTAAATCTTAGGTTTTACTGGAAAATCTTAAGATTTACCTTAGTTCGAGCTTTTACAGTAACATATATAATATATTCGGACTGTGCAAAAGTTCCATGTCTTGATTTGACTTCAGTTAAAGAATATCATCACTTACATTTACATATTTATGTGATTAGCCTAAAGATCTACTATATAATGCACAAAATATGTTTCTGTTCAATATATCTTTATTTATAATACAACACTGTACCACTTAAATACTCATATCCACTATAATTTGACTTCCAAAGTTCCGATATCAACCTTAAAGGTATTTGAAACGCGATTTTTTCGCGAATCCATAATTAATTTCATAGATAATACGAGATCTCGACCAATGATATTCCGTCAATTCAATGTCAAAATTGTGTTTGCTGCTTTTATCAATAGGTTAAAATGATAAACGATTATAAAACCAAGAGTTAATTCTCGCTCAAGTTCTGTAACTAATGATTTGGTAATGTCATCCGGCTCGAAGGACCGAAATATTATAAAGTTTTTAACATACCTTTTTATTAATAAGATGATAGAAATTTACGCGAATTTATGCCTTGGTGTTCATTACGACTACGAGTAATTCAGCAGAAATTAATCATAAACAATGACAGTGAAAACACATTATTTACTAAATGTTTTTTTTTAAATTTAAACAGAATTGCTGACGCGGCAATAGACTTAGCCGTGTCTGTTTCTATCTGAACGGGATATAGAAATTTATATCTTTTATTATTTCATTAATAAAAGAACACCCAGTATCCCATCGTTGTACAAAAATATTTTCTCTCTTCAAAGATAATGTTTCGAAGTTTGTTCCATGACGCCGTTCCATGTCTATTCGAGAATATACATAAGGCAAATATTCTAACGACTCGTACATCTTTACTCGCCTCACATGAAATTTTATCTATATCTATAATTATCAATAAACATAAGAAATGAAATACTCGTTAGAGCAGCACAGCAATACAAAATATCAATTAAATTGTTTTCAGTAATAACGCTATTAGGTTTAATATATCTACCATCGAAACTGAAACTATGGGGTACGATACCCGGAACTTCGGGTATGGATCGGGATGTGGACGATGAGAACACTCAAATATTACGACAGATGGGCAACTTTAGGAGGAGGAAACCTGGCAACCCCATCAAAAACAAACACGTCTGATAAGTGTCGACACATTATGAATATGGCTGTGTTTTTTCCTGCACTTGATGAAATAGGGGCCTTATAAATTAACGTTTGTTTTTTAAATGATTAAATACACAGAATATAAACGGAAATAGTGTAATTTTACTTTCAATAAAAACAGTTGGATGTATTTTTTTTAAGAGCATTCTTGCATAGAACATTTTATTTTGTGTATTAAATCAATAAAATTGTAGTGTATATCTGGTTGTCATATGTGTCGGCGTCGTAGCCAGGGTCTGCTAAGGGCATAACCTTCATTTTCAGACTGTAGGACTTGAGAATAGGCACACACAAAACATTATGATAAGATTTTTTTTTGTATTGGTACAAACTCCTATATAAAAATAAGAAGTATTGTTGCGCTGAAGTTAAATTAAATTAATTCCCTAATCAAATACACGACATCCCTGACAAAAATCAAACTAAAAAGTTTAAAAAAAAAATATAGCCATGTCATTCGGCGTGATATAAAAATTCTAACGATATCCCACACGTCCAAATCTGTCGAGATATTTAAAGTTATGTTGGAATAAGGTAACTCACACGTGTATACATCGACCTTGAAAACATTACACTAACTGCTGGGCAGTCGCGTTAAACGAATGGGGGGTTCCTTGCTAGAGGCGCTCAGGACCCTGACTGCGACGCTGATTTCTATTATAATAATGTACTTAAACATTTTAACCATAAATAAGAAATATTTGAATCAGTTTGATACTTCAAAATTTTACAGTTTTAATTGTTTTAAATACGACATGAAAATAAATAAGTTTAACTATAAAAAATAAATATATATGGCAAATTATTTGCAAACGCTGGCAACACACTTTTGTTTCCGTCACTTTTGATATAGAGGAAAGATTTGTTCGTTAACAGCCGTTACCAGCGTTGCAGAACTATCGACAGTTTAGGTTAAAAGTGATGGTTTTTGCAATACTATCGATAGTATTGCTAGCACCTTAACTATCGATAGTCAATCGATATGCAATACTAGTCGTTACGCATAACGAGCAATCAAAGTCGTCGTATAAATTTAGACTTCACATGAAAATAACTTCGAAAATTACAAAATATTGTATTGGGACGCTTTCGAGTAACGCCTGTCCCTAGCGTTCGATTTTTAAATGTAATAACTGGACTTATACCGATTGAAGTTTGGACACACTATGGAGATTTGTGCTATGCTTGCTAAAATAATAGCTCAATGTTTCACGACAAAATGATTGTTTAATTACGACTTTTTAAAAAAATTTAATAATAATAGTTCATTGTTGTCGTTTACAATGTTATACGCGATTTAAATCCGCTTGAAACTGACTATTTCAATCGTCACACGAAATGCTTAAAATTATATAGTCAAGGAGTCGACTTCGTTTTAGAGGTCTGTTAAAGAAATTGTAAAATATATAAATTAATGCTTAAAAGTATTAGAATTTGTAAAGTTTGTTGCAAATCGACCAATCAGTAAAAATGTTTGCCAAATATCTTAGTGACGTAGCAAGTTAGTAGCAATAAATGCAATGCTTAGAGACCATTTCACGAAACGAGCTCCCAAAGGGAATTGCCCTCGTGCGCTCATTGGTTCAAACGCTTGACCTTCAAGATTATCTTATATGCTGGATTTTTATCGCTCATCTCTAACGGCGCGTTTAGACCAAAGAGATTCGAGTAAATTGTTCCCTGGGAGTTCGATTCGTGGAATAGGCTGCAGTTGGTTTAGAGTATTGTAGATTTTGAGCTCATTTATGAGACGCTAGATTTCTTTTGACGTTCGATTAGATGGATTTAGGGTTCGTGCAATAATCGCCATTATGTAATTTTAGATTAGCTTTAATTAAAATTAGGTACGCATAACGTAAATTTCGTTTTCGTATTTCATATGATTTATCACAAGTGTTTTGTTTTTATCAATTCGGTTTTTTTTTCTTTTTCATATGTCGTGTTATTTATATATTATGTTTCTAAGATGAATTTTAGAACGTAATAGATTATCAATTTCGTTCACATATTAATTCGCGATTTACGAAATCAAATATTGTTTAAAGTAAATTTGACAGCCATAACTGTCCCACCAGTAGGCTTAGAGCTTATATCACCAAGCAGTCCAATGCGGCTGAAAATATCTTTCGAAGTAAATTACTACTAATTTAATACAAGTCAATTAAATACCGCGAATATTGCTTAAACTTGTTTTTTTTTGTTTTTATATAATTTTTACGTATCTAATTTCTTATAATGTTTTGTTAAATGTTTAAACTTATTCATCAATTGCGTTATAAAATACATATAAAATATAACATAAATATGTTAAGTAACGAAGTGCTTTGTAGGCAACGAATGCTTTAATAACAAAGGTTTCCTATGTATAATAAAAATATGCTTTTTGACATTGCTATTAAATACAATTTTACAGTGCTTCGAATTGATGACGTTCAGCTAAACTTATATCTCTAGACGCGTTCTCAAAAGATAAATAAACGATAGCTTAAATACGAGCTTTAAAGCCTCATAGATTTCATAATAGATCATCATAAATGAAGAGGTACTCTTATATAAGAGATCTTTTGTGTATCGCAAGCGTGTCTAGAGCTTAAACTTCACTGACTTTCAGACCAGAGTTTAATGTGTTATTAATTAGTACTCACGGCGTCGTAAAGGCTTGACATCAATCTTTAAGTGGATCGTAGTAATTAGAATTGAAATTGGGCTTATAAGAAAACTTGTAATGTTATATTTAATGATTTATTTAAAAGGCACACATGTAATGTGTAAGCCTGTAAATTTCCCACTGCAGGGCTAAGGCCTCTTCTTAATTTGAGGGAAAGTTTTGTAGCTAATTCGACCACACTGTTCCATTTGGGTTAGTATACACATGCGGCAAATTTTCGTTGAAATTTCCTGCAGGTTTCCTCACGATGTTTTCCTTCACCGAGCACGAAATGAATTATAAACACAAATTAAGCACATGAAAATTCAGTGGTGCTCGCCGATGTTGGAACTCGCAATCATCGGTTAAGATGTACGCGTATTAACCACTAGGCTATCTCGGTATTTAAAAGGTACATCAACATCAAATAAATATTTAAATCTCTTCTCGTGATTGCGTCGTAGTAAACGAATGAAACAATAGTTCTCCATCTCGTTCCATCGATAGCATGATTTCACTAGACATTATTCCGATGTTTTAACTAGCAATGCCTGTAAACAGATTATGTAAATATATATGGCTGAATGAAGTACGACGGCAGCAAAGTTTCCAAAAAAAAAGTATTAAAACTACAGTTTAAATTTATAACTAAAATTACAAGCTGCTCGATCAATGTAAGATGCAAGAAAAATTCCCACAGAATTACCAAAACTTTGTATCGTCAATTCAATTGATAATTTCACTGAACACATTTCATCACTTGAATCACGCCACCGCACATTACTTAATCAACAGATCGCACGACGCGTGGTAATGTAACAGCTGTAGCAAGACTGGATATATCCAGAAAATGCAAAAACATTTTTAGAACCAACTATTGATCGTTGAGGAGTTCCTTGTTCTGGCCAATCCTGGATGTAAAATGATACTAATACTAATTCCGATTGCAAAAGTTGACCTTATCGAAGCAACTTTGGTAGTTAAATCAAAAGTAATATTTGAACTTTGGTCTGTTAGTCTCAAATCGACTTGTCTAAGGATATATATAATTAGGTTCTGGTGTATTAATCTTAAAATTATTTTAACGAAAGGACGTTACAATTTTTCTTTAATACCAGATATAATATTTAATAATTTAAAAAAATCGTCACTTTTCTCCAAGATATTTTCAAAAGATTTTCGTTCTTATGATGTTGCTTGATCTAGATAAAGAAATATCAGTATTTTCCCTTTGATAATCTAAGTCATTTAGGCATAGTCAATTAGATTTTTTAGTAGTTTATTGACACTTAATAAACTCGTGTGATTTTAGGCACAAGTTTCCATAAACTTTTATCCCACGTAAAAACGTATAAGCAATTCAAAATTATCTCGTATTGTGTAAAGTTGCTGAATTATACGCACAATCTCTAAACTGAACTAATTCGTTTACAATTGACAGAACTAAAGCTATCTCTTTCTCATGTGTGAAGTTAAAATGAGATGACAAATATGAGTTCAGTTAAATTGCTCAGTTTAGGGATTGTGTGATAAAGCAAAGTTACCATTAAGCTTCGACACACGTATCAGATGACTAACGCTTGACTGACTTGAAATTCACGATAAATATATCCATATTTTAAATATACTCAACGATAGAACAATATTTGAATATTTTTTTAAAAATTTTCACGTAACTTTTTCCTGATATATCTAATCTTAACAATTTTAAATTTCCTCGAAAATAGATTTTCCTAAATAGTCATTCCCTTTATAATATACACAAATTAAAAGTGGTGCCAATAATATAGTTCGTTGTTGAATTATTTTAAAATATACACAGTTGTATGCAATCTCCAATTTGACAGGACTAAAATATTACTATCTCTTTCTCACGTATGGAGTTCAACAAAGATAGCATGTATTTTAGATAGTTTTTAACTTGTGAGTTTGTGTACCTTACAATACCGGTATAATATATTGAAGCAATATTCACTTTTTTATATTTTAAATTGTTAGCGTTGATGGTTTTTGTAGAAATGTTGCTAATAATTGAATGTGTGTTATAAGCCTAATATATGCATTATTATATAATTACAGGTTTTATTCCAAGAAGTTTGTATAATTTAGAATAACGTTGTTTTTTTATATAGAAAAATGATAACAAAACTCAGAGATAATAACCGTAAAAACTAACTGTGTATCTGAATATAGACAAAATTAAATTAAATACATACTAAGATATTGAAAATTATAAAAAGCATGTTATTATATTATTCAATTTATTATAATTATATGTCAAAAGTAAAAAAAAAAAAAACATTTCTGCTAAAACAGGAAATTTAAAAAAGAAATAGACAGTCTCACTCCAGATGACGTAAGGATTCTAACGATACCATACATCCAAATCTATGCAGATTTTTAGAAACTGACATACTAACATGGACCTTGAAAATATGTAACTGTTATTTATCAGTAATATATAATTTTATTGGATGCTCGTGTTCAGTAAAAATATATATAATTACTTTAAAGCAGTATCTCGTATTCCTTTATGTGTTTGTTATTTAAAAAAAAATTAACTGAGAATTTGTTTTCGCGTGAATCTCATTTACTTATTTTATTAATCCTAAAAATAGTCTTAGATATTCCAATAGAACTAAAATAGCTTAGTTTAGTTTTAGTTGCAAGTATTCCTTTATTAATAATTGTGATTGTCTTTGTTGATTTTATATCGATATTTTTCCCGCGTTTTTTCTCTTTATGTCAATATCAGTTTTTGAGGTTATTAGCGGTAAGATGTTTGAATAATGAAATCTAATATTTTCATACATTTTTAAAACGTTTGATGCCAAAGCAATAATCGGTTTTTTTTTTAATTGTAAAACTACAATGATATGATAAATGTTACCGTCTCTCTGACTATAAAACAAATAATACATTTTAATTCTATGCACGCATCGCAATGTTGACTAAATAAATAAATAATCTACTCTCATAATAATTAAACAATTTTTTGATGAACTTACTATTCGTTTTGATTTTGATCAAAGATTTTTTTTCTAAAAAATATTTTTTTTATCTGTTTCGTTTTTGCAGTGTTTTTTAGTAACAAGTGCGAGTAAGTGGTAAGGAAATGTATCGCTAAGGGTCTAAGTAAGATTCCATAAATATTCAAAATGGCGCTACTGTAGTTGAATGACATTACCTAAAAACAGCATTTATGCATTTTTTTATTTGGATTTATAAATTTTAATGGATGAAATGACTTTAAAAATTGCGCCATCATATGAACTTGTATATTGCGTTCCTTCAAATCTCACTCTAGCTCCAGCAACGCCATCGAAATGTCACACAGTTTAAGGATCACTTTTTATAAACAAAGATAATTTTCCTTACCTTTACACTCAATATTTTTAAGACTTATTTACGCCAATGGTCAATTCATACCAATCTAAAAAATGTTAACAAAAAAATCTCGTGAATTGATCCGTACTATGAAAAATTGTAATTGTTTTTGTCGGTTGTCGCGTGGTTTGTTTAAAATAAGTAATTATGTCCAAATATCGAGAGAGAAATATAGATAATATGTGCCATGTATAATCTGTATATTGTTTTTAGATTTTTTTATTGATTCGTAACAAAAAAACTTGTTATACGCGTTTTTATTATGCAAATTTATAATTGTTAAAATAATAATTTCCTTTGCTATTGATAAATTATTCGCCGTTAACCCGTTCACAGCCACTGACCATATGTGGGTATTTATTCTGTTCATATTCAATCATAAAATATTGGCGGGAATGATTAGAGTAATAAAATAGTTTAGTGACACGTCACACATACAGTGCCATTGGCATTGAATGGGTTAACATATATTAAAGCAGTATTTATAAAATATGTTATCTATGTACGCTTTCAATAGCTTTTTTTGTACATTTATCTTTCTAAACTATGATTTAAAACGAAACACAGATAGAAATAAAATACTTTCACCTGTCAAAATTAACGTCTTGTGTGTTACGTGCGTTAAGGAACTATGTTCTAGATCTCTTTCAAATTGTACGAGATAAGGATTTTGAATTTGAATTAATTCGAAATCAATTTAACTTTTTTGTCTTGTTTTTATATAAAACAAATTTCGAAATAATTTGAATCGAATTTGAGGCGCAGCGTTCTGTAACGTGATAACGATTATAAGTTTAACTTCTGTGCGCACGCTTTGGTTCTGTGTATATCAGAGCGGTTGCTAGTTTGTTCGACTATGAATATTATTGCGATGTTATGGTAACTCCAATATTTTTAAATACGGTTTTACGATCGTGTGTATTCGACCGTCACTAATAAAAAAATATTTGTCAATTGTCAGTTGAGGTTAATGCTGATTCCGTTGTTGGAAAATCTTTAATAAAATATATTCCAATGACAGGAGAAATAAAGATAAACAAACCTTAGATGACATAGGTACTCTATTTGATAATAGTTGTGCTGTATTATGTACTACAAACAAGTCGTGATCAATATATTTTTAGTCTTTATTTGTAATACCACAATATACTATTTAAGTATTTATATAAATTTTAATTTTATTTCCAAAGTTCCGATTAAAAACTTCGCTGACATTCGAAATGAAATTTTCACGAATTCATAATTAATACCACAGACTTAAATAGTCTGTGGTATTAATCACGACCAGTAATGTAATGTCAATTCAAGGTAAAAGCTGATTATTCGAATCGACTTTATTAAAAGAATGTATAGTTCAATATACTCTATATTCGACTTTCTAATGTCAAATTATTTACGAGAGAAAGTGATGTATTATACCAGGTTGCATTTTAACAGGACACAAGCGAAAGAGATGGCTGTATTTTTGAGAGGTTTTCTCAACGGAATCAGCACTTAGTTAATAAATTAACTGCTCTTATGTATTTTCAATTAAATGGCTTTAGTTATAATTAGCAATTGGACCACGATACTAGTGCCATATCATATTACAGGTTTGTTAATATTTAAATAAAATGTTTTAATGATTTAATTGTTTTATTTGACTACCCTTTTAGATGTGATTCGATGTGATAACTTCTTATGGGAGGGTAAACCGCTTCGTTACGTAACGCGTTACGGCGACAGTCTGTTTTGACCCAACTGAAACATATCCACAATTACAGGTCGTTAATAAATAAGGATTCTTTAATGGACAACATATATCAGTAAAATTCATAAAATCGTGATTTTTCGATATTGAATCCATAAAATTCAATGACATTAAGTTCAACGGGCGGCCATGTTTGACGTTTACGGTCGCGTTCAGTTTGCGTGTTCCAAATAAATGTGCAGAGTAAACTCGATGGAAACTTATCCACAAAAAGTTATTTATAAATGATAAACAGGATTTGTTTAGTTGTATTTATTTTATCCGAGCGAAGCCGGGTTTTCATTTAGTCTTATAATATAATGGTATTAACGGGTAAGCTTTTAATTTAAATGCTTCATACTTAACACAAATGACTCGACAAATTTCTTTTAATTGTATAAAGGATATATACGAAGAAGTGTTCAACAAGGATTAATTTGAGGTATTTTTTGAATTTGCCATATACAAATAACTGATTTTTATTATGTCGAATCGTATTTGTAGCAAGGTATTGTTTACGTACCTTTTAAAGTTGACAAAAACGAAGCTAAATAAGACGAATTGTTAATAAAATATAAATTTTATATCATCACATTACTTACTCAGTGAAACGGAAGGCAATAACATTTAGTACATTACATACTTTTTAATATTAATCTTTTATATTTTTACAAATTTGTTATTTTTCTACATGTTGCTATCGTGACGTCCCGTTTTAATTTTTTGTTATTTCGCTTGCCATGGGACATGCAACAGTCTCTCTTGCATAAACTAAACACATTTATTTTTAATACGACTTTTATTTACTTATTCTAACTAAGCACATGTCAAGCATGTACATACAATGTTTTTTTCAAAACACACCATAACATATTAAAATCGCCATCGTTACAACCGATTAATACGGACACCATTTCCACGATCAGAAGAATAAATGCGAAATAAAATACGTGTGCCCGACAGAAGTGATAACTTAAGCTGTCCGAAATACGGCTAGCGCTGTGGGTTAGAGTGAGAGGAGCCTGCCTAACGCTGTCGTATGCGTGGGAAAGGGACGCCAGACAGACTAGCGGTGTAACGCGTTACGTAACAAAGCGGTTTATCCATAAGAAGTAGTGTTGCATATTGATAGTCCACTATCGATAGTTAACTTAAACTATCGAAGGCCTATACCATCGATACTGTCAATAGTATCGCTGCTACAAATAGTGTTCCTTACAGAGAGTTAGCGACACTATCGATAGTCAAACTATCGATAATTCGGCAAAGCTGATAAGAAGTTATCACTTCAAAAATGAAAACCCCTTTTATAGACAAAAAATTTAATATAAAAATAAACTTTGACAAATAAAATCATATTTAATATCGAATTGTGACTCCAGCATATTTATATAATAAAATGTTTTTTTAAAAGTATCATTGCAGAGGCCTTGACCTTCATAAGTTACATATGGTAACCCAGCGACAGTTAATTTATTATACTTTTCTTCGGGTTCCACAGTGACTGCTGGTAATAATAATAATTAAATACAGATTATCTAAATTCTCTTCAAGAACGCCAAATAAAATACAAGTTAATACTTCATTACGAAAATAGTAAACTACTTTAATAAATAGACCGATGAGCCATACACTGGCAACATTCATATATATTTTTTACAAGTGGCAACGATTTAGATTTTATTTAATTACAATAAAAAAAAATCACATTTAATATAAAAATAAACAGCTTCAAATTTATGTGATTGATATTTATAATTCAATAATAGTCCGGTACGGGTGCACAGGCTATCTTCACGAAGTCTTCGTAACGAACAATACCGTTGTTGGAGACGTTCGCTTCACGGAATATATTATCCACCTGAAAATTAAAATTGAACACATTTAACATAACAAATATCCTTCCTTAATATTTTATATAGTGTATTTAGGTACTGATGTCGTCCTGACCGATGGCATTGAAGGAATATAATTCTATAGAAAAACCCAGAAATTTATCGGATTGAACTCAGAACCTCGGGATCAATGGCCTTATAACAAGCCACGACTCCAACATAAATAGCTACTACAACTACTAGCTGCTTATGTAAGCAAGGAGTCAAATAAGAGTTACGGTCTTTAATTATTATCTTAATCACACAACACAACACTTTAATTTTCACAATTACTTTTTACTTTTAGGGATGACGTTGCTTTTAATTATAATTACTTTTTACTTTTGTGTTATAGTAATTAATTAACCAACACACCTTTCTTGTGCCGTTTTTAGGACACGAATGGCTGGTTTTCCGACTTTATTGTATGTACAATTTCAAGTCAAATTAAAAACCATGTTATTATTTAAAATACATAAGTAGAATCCGCTTATAATGACTCCGCCCATATTGACCAACCGTTTATTGCGACGTACTTAAATCATGAAGTTTGGTTCTCATATAAAATTCTTTGTAAAAAAAGTCGCATATAATGACTTCCCTTATAGTGACAGTTCGCTTATTATGACCCATTTTTAATAAATTGATTAGGATGATTCTTTACACCTTCGGTAATGTTCCCGGCGACGTTCGGCACCCGGCTCATTGTTTTTAATCTGAGTGAGTAATTGTCACTCAAAGGTCGTCTGCAGATTTGTTTATAGCGATATTGAAAATGATAATTCGACCATGGCTTTGTCTTCTATACACAGTAGCATTAGAGACTGTCATTACAAAACAAAAACAGACAAAAGTTACAGATTACTTACATTAAAATATAGTACATACATACATGTTTCGTATGTACTTATTACGTGGAAAATATATATATATATATATATATATTTACAAAACGCTTTGTGTGACGTTCGGTTATTATGACGTATTTGTCAATTCCCTTCGATGTCATTATAAACGGATTCCACTGTATTCTAATCTAAACGGAAAGAATCAACCGAGATACTAAAATATTTGTAGAATATAGTTTTGTGACTTATTAAAACAATGAAATATTTAAAGTCTGTAACATAAGGTAAATACAAAATGTATAAAAATGAATATACACTATACCAAGAGTGAACAAAGGTAGATTAAGAGGGGGTATAATTCCATAGTGTAAATAGAAAAAAAAAAAAATTTTCTTTCAAAAATTTTGTTTCAAATATTTACAAGATTAATAAGATTACTAAACATGTAAAAATAATATGGCAACATTTACCTCTCTCGACGAAAGGCCTTCGCCCCAGTTCTGCAACAAGTTACGTAGCTGCTTTGATGGGATAACACCCCTCTTATCATTGTCACCGGCTTTAAACGCGTTAACAACCTTAAATAGGGAGAATTCAAATTAATTAAATTGACCGCCAAGAAACAAGACTGTATTGTTGTGTTCCGGTTTAAAAGGTGAGTGAGGCAGTGTAACTACAGGCATTAGGGACAGCACTGACTCATATTTCTTAAGGCACCAATGGCTATAGGTGAAACAAAAATTTGAATGTAAGTTTGGTAAAGTGGCTAATTTATGTGGCTGCAGATCCTGATAGCCCAGGTTCAATCTGTAGTTCACGCAATGAAATTATGAAATAAACAATACTTACTTCATGAGGTAGGTTCTCCGCTCTGGAATGTATATGCATCACCTCTAGGAAATCTGCAAACGACATTTTGCCACCTTTGCCTTTTAAGTAACCTGAAAAAAAAAAAATTTCTTTTTTATCTGTGCAATGATGAGAGACCCATCTGTAACTGAGTTTTATAATGATATTAAGAAATGCATAAGGTTCACATCTTAGGTTTTTTATTGTATACAGTATACAGTACCCGCAATAATAAGGAGAAATAGATTCTATCGCAGTAAAAGTGGGACATTGGAGGATTGTGATCAATTGTCAGTGGATCATTTGCCAGTCTACTTCGAAAAGAAAAAAAAACTGCTATTCACACAGAAATATTATAATTATTATGTGAAATAAAAAAGCAACACTATTTTTTGTTATTAAAAATATTTTTCAAGTACAAACAGTTGTAGTATCAAATGTATCAGAACAATAATTTACATAACAAGTATTAACAATAAGGCCTTAACTGAATTTAAGTAAATTAATATACAAACCAGTAAGTTCTTGTATAGTCGGACTCATGCCTAAAGACCTCATTACAACAGTCAGCTCATCCAGAGAAGTGATTTGACCAGATCTTGCAAAGAGATAGAAGCATTCTCGGAATTCTAAAAAAAAACACGAATTATAACTTTAGAACTATCAATTAGATTCGAAAAGTCGACTTATTTCATCCGTTTTTGAAAAGAAATTTGTTATCTTGTTTATTTGGCTCACAAGAGAGTTCCCTGGCAAAAAACATCATGTAAGGATAAAGCATTATGCTCCCTTTCTATCTCTTGATCTCTTTCTATTATAAACAGTTTTATATTATACTATTTAAATCTATATTTTAATTCTCAAGGGATTTCTAATGTCAAATTTATATGTTGAAATTTCCTTATTTTCAAACATTGTTGATTCATTTCATTGTGTCCTTAATAAATAATAAATAGCGAAAATAACTTCGTTCCAAGCGCATATAGCGCGACATATCTTTTATATCTATAAAAGATATAGGCAGAACCTTAACTGCTATGATTATTATTAACGCAAAAAGTGAAATTTTCATGTTCAATGTTCAACAAATCATCATGACTGGCATATGGCAGACGCGAGCGAAGCTCGGGGCGAAAGCTAGTCTCAAATAATACCCATTTATCTTATCAACAGACTATCTGCTAATGTTATATTGAGGGCACAGTATAACGGTGATAATACCGTTTGCATAATAATGATACTATTGACAAATCCCGTTATTAATTTTGAATATTATATCATATATTTAAGTAGGTAATTAAGCAAGATTAAATAGAAATAATCTACATACCATCAATATCTTGTTCCTTGAAATAACGTGCCTGCAACAAATTTGAAATATTTATATGTTATACGTTTACTCAATAAAGATACAAACGAAAAAAACTAACGAACAATGTTTTTTTTAAATCATTAATATATTACCATTGTTTTTAAAAGAAATATGTAAACATTAAAAAACACTGAAAAGTTGGGAAAAGTTTTGTGATTGTAATTGCGAAAAACAATGTCAGTTGTCACAGACACAGATAACGACAAGAAAAACAACTGAACGAAGGGGATAAATTTCCCACATAATATAAATAAATAATTAAATTGCTATTAACCTTCTTACGACTAGTTAAAGCTAAATATTTAATAATATCTAATTTTATTTTAATTTTGAAACGTTTCCTAATGAATTAGGCAAATATACATATCAGTTTTAGTTTCAGTAACATTATCAATTATTCTGTTACAATTATATCAATCTGTGGTCTTAGATAAGATGAAAAAGACCAATCAGCTGACTGACAGCCACGAAGGACTTATTTTTCCATGGTGTAATTATCTAAATTGAGTAAATTATTACATAAAACATTTTTCAAAGCTATCCGTAGTGATTTGTGTTTAAATGTGTTACGCATGTGATACAAATTATAATGGATTTTGTTGACTACACGAGGTGAGTTATATACTATGTATAATTCGATATTGTACCTCTTATTAGTTGTGCACAAAAAAAATATTTAATAAATAAGAGAATGTAAATAAATACAATTTATAGAAATATATGCCTGAAATTAAATTTAATATATATTAATTTAGACGGCGAACATGACTCGCTATGATCATTATATTTCATTTATAAAAATGAAGGTTACTTTGCTTTAAATTGATATAAAATTTTGTTTAATAGAACTAATTTTAACCTAATATCACGACATTCACGTTTAGAAATATTACTTTTGTTCTTATCAATTACATTAACTCTATTTGGATTATATTGTGAAAGATCCTTGGATTAAAAATTTTTTTTTTTGATAGTATTTATTTTCTTTCATCTACATACACTAATAAAAAAAATTAAGTACATGAATGTTACTATATTTAATTGGTCAATAATAAAGAAAAGAAAATACACTTACAATAGAGAAGGCTCAATATTTTTCACCTTAGCATGTATTTCAGCATACAGTTAGCTAAAAAAAGGTGGTATTGTTGTATTTCGTACGTTTGTAAAATACAATTGTCAGCTTTTATAGGCATTATTTTACTTTATGCATTTATAATATTAAAAAAAATCCTTATCAGTGAAATTGAGGCAGCATTGATGGTCTAAGGTAGATTGAATTCATTTATACATCAATCAATTCCAATGTCTATGGGATGAAGGTGACTCAACTTCACCTTCATAAAATATTTAAAAAAAAAAAATATTGTTTTACAAGATACAGCCTAGAAATAGTATGTTTAAATTAATTAATGTTTAAATTATTCTCTTTGATAAAAAGAACACAAAAAAAAGGGAATTGATATGTACAAAATCATTGTGATTGTATATCCAAGGGATATTATTTGCTCTGCACAGTTTCATACCTCATAATACCTCTCTCAATAAACTATCTGTGTCAAATTCATTGCATTGTTTACTGATATTTGCATTCTTTAGCAAAGGAACAAACTCTTCAGTGTTATATAATAGTATAAATATATCTTTCGCTCATATAAATAAACATGATAGCTCGTATAAATATAACCCTTTGCTACCTAGAATTTATTTATATATATATATATATATATATATATATATAACGGCGAGCCGGCAGTATTATTTGGTTCGGGGTCACCATCTTCGTCATACATATTCACAAATAATACAACAAATCGATAGCTGGATTATCGTATATTGATTTTAACAATATTTGATTGGCCACGACCACATCTGTCTTATCCTGCTTGACAACTGACATTTTTATGTTTTTCTAATGTGACAAAGAGCGATTGACTTCCCTGGCCATCCAGAATCAAATCTCAAAACTAAGAGATTACAATCAAAGTATTTAATTATCTGACGCTGCGACATATATATATATGTATCGTTTTATATATCGTCGGTGCGCCTGCAAGAGTCACGAAGTGTTTTTTTCGTATATTTAGATTGTTATGCCATTTAAATTGTTATTTCAATATGCATGTACTGTAGAAACAGTTTTGTGATAACTGCGATAAGTTAAAAGTTTTTTTGCAACTTTTGCAGGCACAACGACAATATATTCTATCATAATTTTATAGCGTATTTTATTTGATTTAGTATGTGTTATTTATATTGTTATTGTTATATATTTTTGAATGTGATATCTATCTACTGTTGGTTGTCCTACTGAAAATAAAATATAATTATTATGTTCGTATGAACGATGAAAACACATGAGTTTGTCATTAACCATGTAATTCCGTATATAGCTTCATTCTGTCACACTTTTTTACACATCCACTTAACAAAGTAAAAAAAGTACCCTACATTTTTAATCATAACATTGTACATAACAAAAATAAATCCATATCTATATAGTCTATGTTATATCATGCATATCATTTTAATTTACATTTACATCATATTTTAAGTTGAAGTTGTAAGTAATGCTTATTAAATAACCATTAACGTCAATTAAAATACTTTACCATTTTAATGAATATGGCTAATAAGGATTGGGACGTAGTAAGATTATTAGCCGATTGTATTTCATGTACATGCGACAAGAGATCGCATATAACATAAGTTAAATAACCTAAAGTAAGACTTTGAAAAGTTTTCGCATGTACTAAATAACGATACTTGCTTCTTTGATATGTGTCTGAAGACACAATTAGATAATTAGCTTCTGTCCGACTTGTACGAGACGCTCGAAGTATCCATCAATGTTGTCTTAGCGAACGGAAGAAAGCTTTCAAAGCATCGTAGTCGTATTCGAGTGTTATCGATAAACTAAAAGGAAGACTGTTTGATGCCTTTAGAATCACAACTCTAGTAAGACTTCAGTTTGGTGCCTAAATCGTTAATATACGAGTGTGTCTACCATGTTATATAATATTGGCATAATTTTTTGGCATGACTGACTTTGCTTTGTATGTTCGTCTTTGTACAAGTTGAATTTGTGTGTTAGAATAATGGCTTACTAACTCTAGATCTCCTAGGACACTGTTTGCATTGAATAGGCTATTTGAAAATGCGAAAAATAAGAGCTTAAAAATGGTTATTTATTAACGAAAGTTGAAAATAATAATTAATTTATTCAAAAATCCATAAATAAAAATGCATATTTTTTAAACGTTTGTCACGTGACACAAAACGCTCCTGACTGGTCGGGTATGTGATGACGTCATTGTGCCACAGATAACAATACAGGCAAGTGACGTCACCGACCCCATTGCAGCGCCATATTGTCGATGTAACGTTTTTAGCGCGCTATTTAAATATGGAATTTTTAATTTGATATCTTTCAGCAAATATGTACTAGAATTAAAAAAAAAAACTCTTGCTGGGTTCCTTAACCTCTACTAAATAATATGAAATGGATTTTAAAAACCAGTTAAATAGCCTATTGTAACCCACGTGTAAAGCGTCCTTAAGTACATTGTTTTAGTTGCAGTTGCCGCTCGTAACGTTACAAGAAAAATGGAAGAAGCAGAAATCATAACTAAACACGCGGAATATTTGGAAAAAACAAAAATAACCTAAATAGAGAATCATTGTGAACTAGTCGAATTTTTTTATTATTTATATATTATTTATAAAAAAGAATATATGTTTTATTAATGATTAAATTATATTATAATTCCATTTAACGTTGTATAAAATACAATGATAGTGTAAGCACCAAAGAAATATATAATCGGTTTATATAAGGAATTACATGTATGTTAACGTATGGAATACGAGAGAAGCATTGGGTGTAGAAGAAAAAAGGAAATAAGGTAGAAAGATAACGATGGCAGCGACGATGGTCGAGACGCCCCCCCCTCAGCTCATAACAAACATCGAGTGGGGGATGATGGATAAGAGTAAATTCTATCCTCTGTACACGTTGAGCAGTTTCACGGGTAATTTTTATATTCAATGATCGGTGACGTTACTGACGTCGAACTTATTTGGCTCCAAATCCTAAGGTCTCGGTCAGACTTGTTGAAGTCGATTAAAAAACTTGTCAGATTTTCTGTCAAATAGTCTCAGTATGGAGGTGCCGTTAGCGTGTCTTTTTTTTATCTTATAATTTGGCCGACGAGCAATTGGGCTACCTGGTGGTAAGTGGTCACCACCGCCCGCCGAAATGGTGGTAGTGGCTTTGTGCATGCCCCTTGGGTTAGGTACTGGGTACCACCCACTCATCAGATATTCTACTGCCAAACAGCAGTACTCAGTATTGTTGTGTTCCGGTTTGAAGAGTGAGCCAGTGTAACTGCAGGCACGAGGGACATAACATCTTAGTTCCCGAGGTTGGTGGTGCATTGGCGATGTAAGGAATGGTTAATATTTCTTACAGCGCCATTGTCTGTGGCCGGTGGTTACCACTTATCAAGTGGCTCATTTGCTCGACCGAAAACCAATATAAAAAAAATAATAATAATCTTATGTATTTCAGTTCGATGCGCGCTCTATCCGTTAACGTTAATAAAAACTCAGATACAAGTTCAGAGGAAGAAGGAAGCTTACAAAGGCGTTTCAGACGCGATCACGAAGATCTACGCGAGCGAAGGCGTGTCCGGTCTGTACCGCGGATTTTGGTTGTCTAGTGTAAGTGGAATTTTCGATAATTTTTTATATTAAGCTTTTTTTTTTTAAATGTCATTGTTGGACTAAGTCTTCATTGCTTTGCATTACTGTTTTTACCATAGGGCACATGGGGCACGTGCCCAGGGCCCCCATCCTGAGAGGGCCCCGAAGAACCAAGAATTTAACCAACCAACCAATTTAACAATTTAATAAACCAAATTAAATCAAAAAATATCTAACAAAAGGGCCCCAAATTCATGGGTGCCCAAGGGTCCCAGCATAGCTTCAGACGGCTCTGTGCTTTGCCAAGAATGATCTAGACCTCATTTCACCAAGATACTTTAATTTGGTTCATGGCTATAATTTATAAAAAAAAACTCAATCTCTCGTCCAATGAACATTAATTTCGGCAACATAAATATCTTACTCATAACACAAGACACTCACGCACGCACGCACGCACGTAACTGACGCAAACACAGCCTCGCGTATATTTTTGTAGGATCATATTTGAAGTATTTTTTCTTGATTCAAATAAAATCATTTGTCATAACGAGTTTTTCATTCCACAGTTTCAGATAATCTCTGGAGTGTTCTATATATCAACGTACGAAGGTGTCAGGCACGAACTTGGCAGATACGAAATAAGTCCTAGATTGAAGGTAGGATAAAGTACATCCTAGATTTGTAAGTAAATATCACCCGATGGTCTCGTAAGACCTTGTTATTTATAAAAAAAAAACTGGATCGAGGAAGATGAAAGCGGTTTCGTTTGTGAAACTGTTTCTGAGCTTCTAAATATATTGATGGTATAGTCTCAGCGTGGGTCAGTCTGGATAAAAGAACGTTTGAAAAATCAAACATTGAAACTGCGACAGTACAGTGTAGCGTCAGAAAAATAATGTTGTAGTTTTTTTTTGGTGAAAAATGTTAACTTTTAAATTCGTCGTTTAATAGAACTGTGTTGAAAGTAAGGCTACGTAGATAAGCTAGCTAGATTCTACCGAGAAGAAACGGTAAGAAACTCTATTGTCTAGGAGTTTCAGCTCAAATATGACTTCATGAGCCCTTCGAGGCAATGGCTAAATTAATACCTGTCATCTAATGTTACATTAGCAGCCTGCAAATTTCCCACTGCTGGGCTAAGGCCTCATCTCCCTTTGAGGAGAAGGTTCGGAGCATACTCCACCACGCTGCTCCAATGCGAGTTGGTGGAATACAAATGTGGTAGAATTTCGTTGAAATTAGGCACCTTCATCGAGCACGAGATGAATTATAAACACAAATTGAGCACATGAAAATTCAATGAACCCGAAATCATCGGTTAAGATGCACGCGTTCTAACCCCCGGGCCGTCTCGGCTCGCCTGCCGTCCAATGTTACCAGTTATGAAAATACTCGTTCGTGTTTTCCAGTCGTTCATCGGCGGCGGCTGCGCGTCCATCGTCGGTCAAACCGTAATAGTTCCGTTCGACGTGCTCAGCCAGCACCTCATGGTGCTGGGTTTGGCTAAGGGTACAGGCGTTAAGAACGCGGTGAGCATTTCTGTTGATCATAAAACTTGAATTGAAAAATGAAAAATTTCGCCGTATATGTCTAGCATCCAGCTGTGCCCGCGATTTGTGCGCGTTTGAATTCGACGAAAAGTTATTGTTGTAAGCTAAGCTACTCTTTATTACGTCCGCTATCTGCCGGTGAAAGTCCCGTCGAGATCGGTCCAGCCGTTCCAGAGATTAGCCGGAACAAACAGACAGACAGACAGACAGACAAAAATTTCAAAGATGTGATTTCGGTATATGTACCGTGTAAAAAGTGTTTATTTATTTTTATATTTATAACACAACACTGTTACACTTGACTACTTATATCCACTTTAATTTTACTTCCAAAGTTCCGATAACGGTTTCGTCGACGTTCAAACGCCGATCGCAAATCCATAGCGAATATCATAGATTAATCGAGCTCTCGACCAATGATGTCGCGTCGATTCAAGGTCAAATGTTGTTCGTTTGGCTTTACTCCTCCTATGGTCGGAACAGAGTATACGCATGCAGTATCCATAGTATGGGAGTGTTAATGTGTGCAGAAGATCAACCCGCTGGGCCTGGACCTGACGCTGCGGCTGTCGAAGGCGGCGCTGGCGCGGCAGGTGGCGGTGCGCGTGTACCGCCTGCACGGGCCGCTCGGCTACTACCGCGGGTACGCCGCCTCGCTGGCCGCCTACGTGCCCAACTCCGCGCTCTGGTGGGCGCTCTACACCGCTTACCAGGGTACTTCGTGTTTTAGTCGAAAGGGGGTAGTCCCTGAGTTCGTTGCCGGTTCCTCGCGGTTGAATGAATGTGCCTCCGTGGATAAAGTGGACCACATTTTGCAATTATTAAAACATACTAAAATTAAGATTTCAATTTCCAGATGAACTCTTCAAGATCAGCCCGTCGTGGGTGTCACATCTGTTGATACAGTGCGTGGCGGGCACGCTCGGAGGCTTTACGACGACGATTCTCACCAATCCCCTCGATATTGTGCGGGCGAGACTACAGGTACGTTGAATCCAGTATAAGCCATCGGTCAGGGTCTTTGGAAGTGATAACTTGTTATGGGAGGGTAAACCGCTTCGTTACGTAACGCGTTACGGCGACAGTCTGTCTGACTTCCCTTTCTGTCACGCATACAACAGCGCTACGGCTCTTTCTCTCTTGCTCTAACCCACAGCGCTGGTCGTATTTCAGATAGAGACGCACGTATTTTAAGAGCTTACCCAAATGTGCGGTATTTATAGTGCACATGTGTGCACAACATAACGGCTTGCACAAAACCCAGGGCCGGATCTACTATATGGCTTTTTGGGCTTCGGCCCAGGGCCCCGTGGATCAAGGGGCCCCCAGCTGAGTCAAGTCAAAATCAAATATATACGATAATGCGAAATAATTACCTAATTTTATTAAATTAAACAGATCGCATGGTTTGCAGCCCTGCGAGTCCTGCAATTAATCAAATCCATTCAATTCATTTAATTCAAGTCCACATTCAAGTGTATCTTAGGTGGGCCCCTAAGTAGTATTAGCCCAGGGCCCCCTAAACTCACGGTCCGGCCCTGACAAAACCAGATATTCTACCAAGGAACCATATGTAGTATTGTTGATTTCCAGATTAAAACATAAAATCTTAGTTACTTTAGTTAACATTACTTACCAACAGGACGTTTATTTGCCAGTATGTCTACCTGTATATCCAATTACTTGGTGGTAGGACTTTGTGCTAGCCTGTCTGGGTAGCTACCTTCCACTCATCAGGTATTCTACCTTAAAACAGTACTCAGTTTTGTTGTGTTCCGGTTTGAAGGGTGAGTGAGCCAGTGTAACGACAGGCACAAGGGACATAACATCTTAGTTTCCAAGGTTGGTGACGCATTGGCCATGTAAGGAATGGTTAATATTTCTTATAGCGCCGTTATCTATGGGCGGTGGTGACCACTTACCATCAGGTTTCCCATTTACTTATATCAAATGAATTAAATTGTTTCCAGGTTGAAGGAGTCGGTACAATGAAAGACGTGTTCAAAGAGTTATGGCGGGAAGAAGGTCTAATAGGTCTTTATGCGAAGGGCTTGTCAGCGAGGCTGGTTCAGTCTGCCTGCTTCTCCTTCTCTATAATACTGGGCTACGAGAGTATAAAGCGGGTCTCCCTTAGTGACGAGTACAGGACCAGAGTCCGCTGGTGATTAAATAGAATTTGACGTTTAATTTTGTGTTTTATTTGTTCTTGAGAATCGAAGGATTCTTTTGGTTGTTTCTTGCTTTTATATTTAATAAATGTTAACAGTTACAATATATAAATATTTAAAAAATAAACAATAGTAAAAAAATATATAAAACTTTATATACCAAATTTTGTGTTGGTTAGGGAGTTCGCTTGGAACGAATCCTGGTTGTGAAATGAAGTAAACTTGACATAAAAATGTAATTTAATTTTGTAAAATGATTGTAAAATGCTGAACCATTGCCCCGACGTGAAGGGGGGGGGGGGGTAATATGCGAGTCGTCGGTGCCTAGAACACCGATATGTTCACTAAAAGAACCAGCGGCGCCCACTCTATCTCTTTAGGGGGGGATCGCTAGAGTACCATTGTAAGTTAAATAGTTAAACCCTTGGATCTAAGTTGCGAACGGAAATAGGTTCCGTCACTAAAGGTAATATTTTTTCTAATTCGACAGGTGTTTACATCCGTTAGCGCGCTTTTAGTACCTACCCAATCCCATTGTATGTTATTAAATCCCTCCTACACGGCAGGACTGATTTTAAACTTTTTTTTTTTTTGTATTATGTTAGAGGTGGCAAACGAGCAGGAGGCTCATCTGATGGAAAGTAACTACCACCGCCCATGGACATCTGCAACACCGGGGGGCATGCAGGTGCGTTGCCGGCCTTTAAATAAATAAAATTAAAATTTTAAATTTTAGTAAATTTGAGTCCCTGATTTATTTTTGTCCGTACAAAGTCGGCACCGGCAGTTCATAAGATTGACCGCCTCGCTGTTTTAGTGGCCTATGAGGCGGCAGATTGCGAGATCATTTGTTCGAACCCCGAGTCGTGTCAATGAAAGGTTATTGGTTTGTTTTCTGTAGAAAAATTCTCAGTAACAGTCCGAGGTCGGTAAATTCAAGATTACGCCTGAACACTCCGATCGTTTACCGTCCCATCGGATTGTGAGTGTTAATAGGGCACCTGTGTTTGCACATACTATAAAGCCGGCGCCAGACATGTGCTCACAGATGTGGTCACTTCTTTGAAGTCTGGTGAAGAATACACATTTGGTCACTTATCACGTACCGGCCAGATATGTGTTCAAAGATTTGATCACTCCTTTGAGTCCCTCGTGTCTGGCTCTCCTTGAATCAGTTCTATAAACTCGTCAATTTACTCCATCGCTAGTTTGTTTAGCTACAAATCATATAAGTTTGCGCTCGATAGCTCTCAATGGCGACGCTCGCGGAACCGGGCTTCGCGCAAGTGTGGCAGTCACACAAACATTCGAACTTGTGTGTTCGAAAATGTGACAATAGTAACAAATGTCCGTGCCACACATGTGGACACTTATTTGAACACATGTCTGGCGCCGGGGTTATATGTCCTGAGTAGTTAGTCAGATCCTCTTAAGATTGACCTTCGTAACTGAAATCGGTTAGGACGACATCATCATAAATAATACATATTTACAATAAGCTTACTTGACGGTACGCCAGAGGGCTACATTAAGATATATGTGGATACCCTTATAATTTTAAACTTAGTAATACAAAATCGAAATAATAAAATAGTTGAACTTTGTTATTCAACATATCTTCGTATGAAGTCACTTTGTTTGTATTTAAAAGAGTGACTCAATGTTTAACAACGGAACTATTCGCCGGTTGGGATGATAGTAAAATTAGTCAGACTTTTCGCCCGACTATTAATAATTTATAGTACTGTTATAACTATTGACTGCAAGTCAAATTCAACTCACATAAATTCCGTTTATTGTCAAATGTCAATGTTAGCGCGCCAATTCGACATCAATGTCAATAGGCTACTTGACTGGTTTTTAAAATCCATTTTATATTATTTAGGTCAAGGAACCCAGTATAAGTTGTTTTTTTTAATTCTAGTACATATTTGCTGAAAAATATCAAATTAAAAATCCCATATTTAGATAGCGCGCGAAAACGCTACTTTGACAATATGGCGCTGCAATGGGGTCGGCGGCGTCACTTGCCTGTATTGTAATCTGTGGCACATATAATCCACATACAGTAGACAAACGAGGTCAACGAGCAAGTGACGTCATCATAAGCCCGACCAATCGGGAGCGTTTTGAGTCACTTGACAAACGTTTAAAAAAATCCTTTTTTATTTATGGATTTTTGAATAAATTAATTATTATTTTCAACTTTCGTTAATAAATAACCATTTTTAAACTCATAATATATACTCATTACAATAATTGACACTTTATTTTTCGCATTTTCAAATAGTCTGTTGTCAAATATTGCTTTTTTAATCTTTTTCTCTCGTGTCTACAATACTTTTAGAATCTTTCGATAATTTTTTCATTTTCGGCTACGCTTGCAAAACCCTGTCAAAGAAACAAGCGTCTTTTTTATTTTTATTTCTGTGACATTATTTAAAAATAATATGCGGATAATTTGGTCGTCAAAAAATAAATTGTTTTTTTAAAAATATTATTATCAAATTATTAATTAAATTATGCTACATACGTGATTAAAAAGAATAAAATAAAATCAAACTAAGACATAGTCAATTTCAATACTTTCAATTTATTAATATATTCAAAATCAAAATATACTTTATTCAAGTAGGCTTTTACAAGCACTTTTGAAACGATACACTATTATTTATATTGAATAACAAACTATTTAAAGTAAAGCTACCACCGGTTCGGAATGTAGATTCTACCGAGAAAAACCGGCAAGAAACTCAGTAGTTACTCTTTTCCAATATCTAAAAATACAGTCATGTTAGTTGAATACAATTATATATGTATGTCATCTTCTGCCTGGAAGTCAACAAGCGTTAACTTCACGCTTTTTTATCATTAATATAATCTTGTATCGAATAATATGCCTTCTTTACCGATGTATTTTTTACAATTGACTTGAATCTATGAAACGGCAAAGTTAAAACTAACAATCGTATAAATAACACACCGCTTGTATAATAAACCATTAATTTGGAACTACATGGATTTAATTGTATTAAATATAAAACAATAACAATACAAGTGTAGCCCTTTGCTGTTCTGTCATTGTTATCGTGTAGTGAAGCCATTGTTGTGGGCAAGCATTTGATTTCCAATAGTATTTCCACTTCATTGAATACATATTCAAGTCAACCGCGATGACTGTATGGTTAGAACACGCGTCTGCAATCGCCGATCAAAACCCACGTACCACTGAATTGATATGCATAGTTGTTTTTATAATTCTTTCGGCGATGCAAGAAAATACCATAAAAATAATGTATGTTGTGTGAAAATATTTTTTTCTCGTGTGTGTATAATTATTACTATTGAGTTGTTAGTTTTGTTTAGTTGTTAACTGCGTCCAGGGGTAGTGGGTACCTACTGTCAAATATTCGAAAAAGATTTAGAGATACCTAGACAATTTAACTAATGAATAAAATTAATAAGAAGCACGTCTACCACTGGACATAGGCCTCCCCTAAAGATCGCCACAACGACCGGTCTTGTGCAGCCCGCAACCAGCTGCTTCTCGCGACCTTCACCAGGTCATCGGACCACCTAGGGTCCATGGTCACCACTCGAGAACTATATATTATAGTAACCCATATTTGAGCGGAGTTTTTTAAGAGCAATCCTTCTTATTAAAAAAGGGGACTACGTTATTAAGAGGAGTTTTACAGAATGTGTGCGACACATTGGAATCATGTGATATAAACATCAAAGATATATGAGCTGAGCTAAATAAGTTTCGTAAGCATACATATGTATTAAGTAAAGAGCGGTTACTTTTAACAGATAGACAATTTTATTATATGTATATACTATATATAAAATTAGGGTAAAATAAAAAAAATCATTTACATAGAAATATTTATTTCGTTAAACAAAGACTTCAGAACGATTCGAGGGCCTCCCTTCCAACTTTCCTTTATAATGTTATAAATGAAAAAATACAATTAATAATAATAACGTAAATAATTTGTTTCCTATTCATTTTAAACTATTTTAAAAATATAAACTGTTTTTGTTCTTCTTAAGTTTAAAGACGTTTTCAATAAATAGATCACAACTTCAACATTTGCAATTCTCCAGTCACCAACGATCACACGACATTATTTCAAAATTTCTTAACAGCCTATTCATTCGGTCGTTAAATACTTTTATTACAGAGTGTTGACAGCACAAAATTTGACAAACTTAGTTGATGATAAACGTCGACGAGTAAAAAAGTTAGTACTCATAAGTTTGATTTCAAAGATATCTTATATTCAAAATGATAATCACCCCAGTATTTTTTTTTTACTAGGGGCCATTCATTTATTACGTAAGACTATTTTCGCTTGTTTTTGACGCCCTCCCCCCGATTATAAGAAAAAATAAGAATAGGATGACCCCTCCCCCCTGTTTAATACTTATTACGTAAGAATCTAAAGGAAAAAATGAATATATGTTTGGTTTATTTTAATATTTGTTTCAAAGAATCAATTATTTGAAAATTTTATTCGTAATTTCATAGGTACTAATAATCTTTATTTTATGGCCCGCCCATTGCCATGGAAATGGAAATATCGTTTTATACCTATAGGCATCCGAGCGAACCTCGACAATCGAACCATTTTCAAATCATTTTAACTTTGCGCATTTTTTTTTATCTTACGTAAGAACTATCGAGACTCCTTCCTTAAGGGGGGTGGCCCCTGTAAGAATACATAAGACATGGTCGAGCCCCCTCCCCCCCCTAAATTGTCTTACGTAATAAATGAAAGGCCCCCTAAGGCTACAATCAGACATGGGTTCGTTTTGACAGATACGTTTAGCGGTGACGTTTGTAACTGTACGGTCGAGAACACCACTATTCCGGATCCAGTGAAAAAATACCGACCAGACAAATTACACAGCGTTCAGTTTTACAAATCAGTCAGTCAGATTTAGAAACGATTCCGTATATACGGACCTTCTGTTCAGACACTTTCGAACGTTCTTTTCGAACGGTAAACGTGTTCAAAGTCACAAGTAACAAAAACGGCTCTACGGCGACTTTGCGTTTAGCCGCGCTTTATAATAACAACATAATGATCTCTTTGTCTGTCTGTTCGCCTCCTACAACAGATCACTTATAATTGTATATTAAAAAATATTAAATTAAAAAGAATAAATAAATAATTATTATAGGAAACTAAGCTGCTGGTTAATTCCCGTGAAAGATGTATAGAAAAAAATATTGTATTGCCATTTCTAGAAAGTATTTTAATACAATCGAGCTATGTGGAACGAATGATATTTATGAATGATATTACCTTATTAGAAACTTAAATAATGAGATAGGCACATCCGGTTCCCGTCATATTTTACCTCTCTTTCTACCCAGGTATGTATGTCTCTTTCGCACTACCCTCTCTTTTCACCTGGCCTGGTGGGAAGCGCTGGTAGTAGTCAGCGATTCCCTTGTAATCGTTGTCTGTAATTATGCACCAGGCAGAAACAGAAGCCAAGCTTCTAATAAGGTAAGTAGTTTAATATGCGTTTTATTTCAGAAAAAGTAATTAATTATATATAATTCAACCCAAATGAAAATATTTGAAAACAATTTGCTTTTACAAGTACGATATGAATAATTAAGCTATGAAAATGAATCATTTAAATCAATTCAGTTTATAAGTTCCTTAAATTGCTTCAATGCACAGGATTAAACAGGGAAGTCAAGGTAGAATTACTATTCGAAGAAGATAAAATTTCACGCCGATAGAATTTTTGGAAAGTGTTAGCCGATCTCCAGTTTCCTCGAGCCAATATATCATCAAGAGGAAAATTGTTAATCAAATTGCTCGAAGCTACAGCGGAACGTATGCTTCCTGGAGTTGTTTTAATGCCTGCATCTCTCTAGTGTTTTTATCCATCCCGCAATGACAGTACGGGAGACTGGGGATGGTGATCCTCGTAGGGTCATAATTAAATTAGAAGTCCCTGACCTGCTCTGTCTTTCATTTAAAATTGAAATCGTTCTATTTATCCAATACACCGGATTTAATTTTTCATTTTCTTTGTTGGCCAACAATTTCCACCCTAATTGTCTATAATCATTACAATCTGTTTTTGACCCAAAAAGATGTGACCACAAGCCATTTGCAATAGGTCCACGGCGACCTTTTGAAAATCACCCTTTAAAAATATTTCATCAATCTTTTCATTAAGATTGCTAAGCGAAGCATCCGATTTTCTAGACCAGACTAATAAATTTCGGCAACTATTTAAGAAAATTTCTTTTTGTTTTAAAATACAAAAAGTGAAAGCAGAATAAGATTTATCAGAGTGTACCAAGTGACGTAAATTATCATACCCCTTTAACTCATCATTAGTTTCAAGCTCTATAAATCCAGGGGAATGGTTATATAATTTTTGTGTGTCACTATATCGCACGTCAGACCACGTTTCGCTGCCAAACCGTTGAACTTCGTTCAACATTCTTATATATTCCAAAGGGGCGGTAGGTATAACAGGATCCTTAATTTTAGTTTCAATATCAAATGATAAATTAGGTACTTCAGGATTCAGATCACTACAGTATTGCATCGACTGATTATTATAAAGTTCACGAATCACGTCTGACAAAAATGACTCATTATCATTATCGCAGTAATTATTTCGTTCGTTATACAAAACATTTCGCTTTAAATCACAAACTTCTTTGGAGAGTTTTTCTAAAAGACGGCGATGGCGTTTATGATTCTTGGAGTGACGATGCTTCTTTTTCTTTGAGACTCGTTGAGATTCAGACGAGCTCGAAGATGAGGAAGAGCTATCACTGCTATCGCGAGGCTGACCGCCGCCTATCGCGTTGTGAATTAGTACCCGATGTACCCGCCACAACTCGCTCAATAGGACTACTAACATCGTTATCCATTATAAAACAACTATTGAACGTTTACTAGTCTAAAAGGAACGAAAATAAGTATTTGTAATAGGTAGTACACACAATATATAAAATAGGGTAGAAAAATAAAAATAAATGTGCAACTTACATGTTGGATTTTTCACAATTATCACTTTGAAACAAAAATTCAAATTGAAAAGTACTTTTAGTGCACAAGTTGACCGGACGGGAAACTTCAAGCCAATGATTACAAGGGAATCGCTGACTACTACCAGCGCTTCCCACCAGGCCAGGTGAAAAGAGAGGGTAGTGCGAAAGAGACATACATACCTGGGTAGAAAGAGAGGTAAAATATGACGGGAACCGGATGTGCCTATCTTATTATTTAAGCTTCTAATAACGGTCAAGTGGTTTAATAGTTGATTATCAAAGTTCCAGATGATATTGATATGAGTTTTTGCCTATATGACGTCACACTATAGCGACTAGTGTTTTAGGTCACAGACTAAATAACGACTTTTAATTTTAATATAATAAAACAATAATGTGCTTTTATGACCCAAAATCAGAATATTTAAGTATATTAACTCCAGATATTTTAATTTTTATCAAATTTCATAATTTACTTATTATGAACTCATATAAAAAGATATTTAGTCGTTGTTAAACTAAGTACGGTCAGTTTGATATACAACAGCGACTCATTAAATAAAATAATCGGGTACGCATTTTTGCAACGCAAGCGCTTTAATAACACAAGGCATTAATATCTAGAACTATCTGAACCCGTGACTTGCCCACGTGGAATTCGTTTTGTGACGAAAATGGTTCAAGAACTTGTATACAACCCCCTCAAAGAGGGCGACCTCCGTGGTCGAGTAGTGTGTACACCGGTTTTCATGGGTACGCCACTCCGAGGTCCCGGGTTCGATCCCCGGCCGAGTCGATGTAGAAAAAGTTCATTAGTTTTCTATGTTGTCTTGGGTCTGGGTGTTTGTGGTACCGTCGTTACTTCTGATTTCCATAACACAAGTGCTTTAGCTACTTACATTGGGATCAGAGTAATGTATGTGATGTTGTCCAATATTTATTTATTATTTATGTTCTCCTTGCGGTTCAAGCTTGCTGCGCACCAAATTTGGTTACAATCGATTCATTTGTATATTTTTATTATAGATATATACATATGGTTAAATTAGTCAATTAGGTAACAGTCTAGACACTTCACTAAAGGGCGCCGTTCAGCTAGCGACCTGAATGACACCCGCCATTCACGGAATAGGGACTTTTGTTGATCTAGAAATATGTATATCGATAGTTTAGGCTGCAACATAATTATTTGGTTAAATGCCAAATATTTATAATACCGCGCTGGCTGATTACTCTAAAAGCCCTATTGGCTGAGTGTCATACAGGTCGCTTGGTTGAACAGCGGCGAGCTGCGAGATATGTATCAACTGTTTTAATAATGAACTTAGTACAAAAAATAAATTTAAAAAACATAATACATTTCGAATTAGTAGAAATGTATTACTTTCTAAATTAACTTTGGTGTTAAGTTGTTTTTCAAAGACATACCAAACCATTGTCAAATCATTGTGCCATTATATGGAATTTAAAATAAAACTTAGTAAACTTAAAAATAAATGTATTTAGTCAGCTTTTAGTTTAGTTATCATTTACTGTTCGTTTGGAACTTTATATGGCAATAAGCTAACCCTTCAGGACAAATGCTCTACGAACCTTAGGCCTGCCTCCACACATTAACTTTGCCGTTGGGTATGGAGACCAAGTATATTGAAAGAAGCACTTTACTAAAAACATGGTCTCGTTTAGCGAACTTAAAAACTTAAAAAAGATTTCCAATTTTTCTGTATATTATTATATTGGTTGTGTGTAATTGTTATCTTAACAAAGAGATTTGAACGATTCTCTTCCATCATGTTCGGTATAGCTCTAAAATGGTCCCATTTCAATTTCATTGATGTTGGACATTGTCAAATTTGAAGCAAACACATTTTTAAGTCGGCCTTTATTTTATGTCGTTATAAAATTAAAGTAAAGTTGGAAGTTTCTAAGCAGTATGTTATATAGAATATTTTTATTTCGATATAAATAAAAAATCTATATATCAAAAATCACAAACATCTAAACCAAGCCTCTATTTATTCTACATTTATCTTTCATTCGATACAAATATCAAACTGTATATGTATTTTCATACATTCGGTGGTTCGTTGTCTAACAACATAATCGTTTAAAATATTTAAAATACAACGTTTAAACGTACATCTATTTTTTTATAACAAAAATTATACTGTCACAATACAGCTACCGTATATGGAACGATTACTTTAAATATCACTATTACACGCTTTGTCTTATAAAAATCTCCATTTCAGTTACGACTAATACAATTACCAATAAGGCTGCTAGAGCGTTAGCAAAATTACATAAAAAATAATAGCAGCCTGTGCTATGTGAAAGAGATCTGTATAAAGCGGTCATCTAGCTTGCTCCTTCGACGTCATAGTTAAGGCCTGTCCAACAAGAACTCGTTCACCAGCGTTCAGCTCAAATTTGAAGTCGGCTGGGGCTTCGAACAGCAATATAATAGTACTGCCCATATTGAACTGGCCGAATAATTCCCCCTTTTTATAAGAAACGGTATTTTTAAACTCTTCAATTCGATTGCGCTTTCCTTTAGTGTTTGTTCTTAATTCTGGATCACTGTATATTTCGATAGAGCCAACGTTCGTTGCTCCCACTGCTGTCATACTAAAGAAACCATGCTTCCATTCTCCAACGTAAACTGCTCTTTCATTGACAGTGAACAAACCCGGTATCAGCCGAGCCATCCATGGATTTACAGACAGCAATTTGCCGGAGAAATGTCGTCTAAAGTTTGAGGTCCAATCGCATGGGGAGTGGAATCTGTGGTAGTCACCGGGGGCTAAATAAATTATGCACTGGTGCAATATATTCTTTTTATTTTTCAATAAGGAATTATAATAATTATTTTCGTTAGTGGACCATTTGTTTTCTCCTAAGAACTCTTCAAGACTATAGGTTACTCCTTTCACTTGCTCTATTTTATCGGTATCTGCTGGACCACAGTTTAGAACGACACCGTCGCAAGGCGACACACAAAGCGCCGGGGCTATGTATCGGGCCCCTGGTCGCAAAGGACGAGTGAAAAATTCAGATAAGCTCTTATAATATGTTAGATCTTTCACAGCTGCGTCGTTTAAATTAACATTGAAGAGTTTAACATACGTACCGTAAACGAGACTTCGTATTGATACGGGAAGCTCGCAGGCCGCCAAACGTCCCCATAACCGACTTGTTATTCTAAAAGGAAACATTTCGTAGAATTTTATTTCTACTTTTGACACCTCGTAATTTACACTTGCACGTATATAGCACCATCCAACGTAAATTACACTTCCCAGAGGCACCCATTTTGTAAAAATCGCACGGAAATTCATCCATTTCGTCTTCTGAAATTTCGTACTCGTTGTATTAACGCTCTTTGTTTGATTATGAATGGTCGATATTTGTCTAAATGGTTTATGTGGTTTTAAACGTCTGAACATCGGGTTTATGACTGGAAGGCAACTCCGAATGCGCGTCGGTGGAAACATTATGCACTCGGGCACCTTCCTTCGTGGTATAAAAATAAGAAATGTTTATCTAATTAATTTCGGGAATTGATTTACGTACTAAATTACCAACATCCGATAGCGAAATAGGTACTTCAGAAAAAATACTGAAAACGTGTTCGGAATTCAGTTGAAAGAATTTAGTGAAAAATTTTATTAAGTTGGAAGTTGTTTTTGAAAAACACATAATTTTAATATTATGTTATAAAAAATATATATGTAAATTATTATATAAAAAAACTTATTTTTACTTTTTATAGAAAAACATGGTTTTAGAACGTGTTCTCACTAGGGATGTTGACAACTCTTTACTCAAAACATCGAATCATTTTATATTACTTATTTATATCGTTTTAAATATCTCATATATATTAATTCATATTAGGTTTTTTTGAGTGAGCTATTTTTTGATAAAAAAGATAACTCTAGTAAAATATAGTAATTATACTGACTTTGTAAATGTATTTTTTGTCACACAAGGATTATGCCGTTCGAACAATTAACATCTAGTACGAAAAACCGTTACAATCATTTTAAGCCAAATAATAAAATACTTGTTTAATTAAATAACAGTGTCAAAAAGTTTTTAAATATTTCATTACATATCTTACAGACAAATATATACCTATAATTCACCTTAAATCTAAGAATAAAATTATTAATATAAGAATTGGTATATTGTCATATAAATCTTAACGGTATTTTCTTTCTTACGAGTTATCAAGTAGATCTTAATTAATATACTGCGAACTCTGTCTAGACTCTAGAATTGTATGAAAATAGTACTATGACGTATTTATGGCACATGATTTTATCGATTTATATAGAAAAAAATCACGATGTTTCAGACAATCGAGAAAATAATATTATCATTTAATTACATATTCACTTGTTAAAATATAAACTTTAAATTAATGGTATTAATTTTCTTCAAATATAACATAGATATGAAATAAAATTCATATTTTCAATCCTGTTTTATTTATTTGCCAAACTTAAGAGATTTCTGTGATAATAAAACTCATCTGTTTTATTATACATATAGATATAAGAAAACCGAAAGTGTACTTTGCAACTGGCAATCCCTTTCTTTTTTTTTTATAATTAATTTGGCATTTGGTATGTCATGGGTAGATGTTGAAGTTTTTATCAATATTTTTAATTTTCGTGTTTATTATTTAATTTTCCCTCCTTTTTTTTAATTTCAATGTCCAAAAGTTACAATGGCAAATTTACAAGTTCTATTAAAGTATATGATAAGAAATCCGAACTATTCAAGACACAAGGCGACACCGACGAGTCCGATGACAATAATTCCTCATCGGAAACAGATTTTCGCGGTTTCGAGAAGGTGCCACTAGTTCTATGTCAGCGATTAGATATTACTCCGTATTTGAAAAAACTAGGCTATCCATTGGCGCCCGATTTAAAGGCAAAAATGGTTACTAATAAAAACACCAACAATACGAGCACAAACAAATTACTTCTAACTTGTTCTGTTATACTGGTGCGAGAAGATCTGGAAAAGCTTAAGCAAATGGTAAAAAACAATACACTATGTGATTATAACAGTTTGAAGTGTAAAATTTGTGATAAAACCTATTCAAACATAAAGAAATTGCAAAACCATAAGGAAAATAAACATATGATTATATATAAATCTCATAATAAGATACCCAAACGTGTTTCATTCTCTGATCAAATTATCATTCATGAAGTTAAAGAATACCACAGATGTAGGAAGTGTCCGAGGATATTCGAAGACTACAATACCCTGCGTCTCCACATGAAACAAAAGCATAAAAAGCGTCGGTGTTATGTTTGTCACTATTGTTCTAAAGATTTCATCGATCGGACATTTTTCAAAGTGCATATAAAATTACACTGTGATTCATGCGGACTGCTATTGGCTAATAAGAGGAAATATTTAGAACATAGACGTTATGTTTGTAGGATAATTAAGAAATACGAATGTAAGACTTGTAATATACCGTTTTTTAATTACATGGATTTGAAAGATCATAGTTACGATCACTTGGGTACGTTTTTCATATGCGATATATGCAAGGATCAATTTCGAACTAAATGCGAAGTCTCTCATCATATTAAGTTCCTTCACACGGAAAATTGTTCCAATGTATTGTATTTGAAACGTGAAGATGGATCTTATAAATGTAATTTCTGCAAAGAGACGTCAGAACAACAGCATTTTATAAAAGAACACGTCTCCACTTTACCAGATCTGCAAAACAGTGTAACGACGGGCTATAAAGATTATTATTTTTGCGGTGAATGCTTGAAGAAGTTCACGACCGAAAAGGATATGATGCAGCACAAGTGGACCCATTTTCTAAAAACATCAGATAATTCGCAATTGCGAAACGAAGAAACTAAAATAGATAATAATATACTTAAAATAACATATAACTTAAATGAACAGTTGCCAGATTGTTTGCAACCTAAAGTAGTATTGGAAAAAATTAAACTTCCCAAAGAATCTCAAGAAAATAAGGAACAAAAAAGAGCAGTAGTCCCCGATATCGATTATTTTAATTTTAAGGGCATGTTAAAGAAAGCAGTCGTTGATCCGATCACGAAGAAAACTATTATATCTAAACACAGATGTGAGGTATGACATTTTATATTTTAATCTTGTTTAATCACGAAAACTAATTCAGTAGGTCTCATAGGTGCTGAATGATTTCTGTAGTCCGCAAAACAGCCAAGTTTGCCCAGTTTGTAGAACACATGGATTATTACTGGAGTTTGTGGGTCCATCAGGCAAGCACGTACTATTCATCTAATGCTAGTTCAATTCAATGTTTATATTTACGGCTTCCGTCAATAGGTTGACAATTCTGCCAGTGTCAGGGTTGAAAAATACATGTGATTGCTTAAAACAGCACTTTTTCGTTCTGCCGAATGACCAGTAGCACGATCTAAAACAAATAAAACATCACAATATCATATACCAACACCAACACCCATTAAGGTACAAAATAATAAAACTACCTACGTAAATATACTTATTATATAAATAATACATACTTATACTTACTTAAAGCTTAATGTTATATCTATCAAATGGTAGAAGGTTAAGAAAAACAAACATAAACATACAAATATGGTTTAATGTCACATTTTAGGTTTCTAGACGATCTTTTTGTGTATCTGGTCTCGTTTCCTATTTCCTTTATATAATTGGGCAATCTTTTTTGTGGCTTTTAATTTACGGTGAGTGTAAAGATTATTTCACCAATGTTGTGTGCGTTTGAGAAATCACGATGAAGATTGTATGTCGAGATTACAATTTAATTTAATTTTTGTACAGAATGTTGGTTTAATGTTTTTAATTTTATTTTGTGACTAAATTGTTAAACACTATTGTCTATTCCTAACAAATAAATTAATCATAGATCAACATCAATAAAAACATAGGCTTCCAGTCTGTATTTTATTAGTGTGGTGGTAGACCACCACTAGTGGTTTAATTACAGGCCTTTAATTACTTATAATACTTTTAATTTATTCATTTATATTTTCAGAAATGCGGGAAATATCTTTCATCGAATTACTGTTTGAACCGTCACTTGCAAACAGTTCACGGTGTCATTAAGGAGTCCAACTGTGCTAAGAACTTACAATGTTCCTATTGCGAAGAAGTATTTGTATGGCCCTCGCTGCTGCAGACTCACAATTGTATAAGAATGGCGCTACCAGAGATGCCGTTTGACGACGCAAGACCAGAAATACATTTTGACAATCTCAGTTTAATGAACCAAGACGGTTTTGATACTTATAGTATATCGGACGATGAAGATTATATGAATGCGGTTGATTTTGAAATACCACCTCCTATAGTGCAACTAACAGAGTTTGAGCATTTGGATATTGTTGTGAACGGTGGAAATGGTCGTTTGAATGTAATCAACAATAAATTGTATCCAATAAATGATTTAGGTTATAAGGTAGTTATGCATGAGGTACCTATAGAATTTTAATTTGGTTGAACCATATCGGATAAGATTTTTTTTTTATATATATTTCCTCAAATAAACATTATGTTGTAGGTATGCGAGTTAAATTTTTCATTGCAATCAAATCAGCTATGGTGTTAAACTATAAATGTTGTTTAGTTGGTGATTGGTTAAATATGCTGTCTTCTTCTTACAAAGGTCAAATTGCTGAAGATAGAGAGAGAGAATCAAGTGTTCCTAAAATAGGCTACTTGACTGGTTTAAAAAATCCATTTTATACTATTTAGTAGAGGTCAAGGAACCCAGTAAAAGTTGTTTTTTTTTAAATTCTAGTACATATTTGCTGAATAATATCAAATTAAAAATTCCATATTTAAATAACTTTGACAATATGGCGCTGCAATCGGGTCGGTGACGTCACTTGCCTGTATTGTAATCTGTGGCACATATAATCCAAATACAGTAGGCAAACAAGGTTAACGAGCGAGTGACGTCATCATAAGGCCGACCAATCAGGAACGTTTTGTGTCACATGACAAACGTTTAAAAAATACATTTTTATGTATTGATTTTTGAATAAATTAATAATTATTTTCAACTTTCGTTACTAAATAAGCACTTTTAAACTCATAATATATACTGATTACAATAATTGACACTTTATTTTTCGCATCGTCAAATAGCCTATTCAAAATCTAAATTTATATAATATTTTACCAGTTAAGAATTATTGTAGCGAGAAGACTTGGCAAGATATTCGGTTGTTACTCTGTTCTAAGGTTACGACACATTAATTTATGATATAATGCTGACAGTTCGTTTCCCTGACCGTTAAATTATAAAAGCGGGAAGGATCAACGAAGTTCGATCGAGTTTTCACGTGACCGATGCGCAAAGAAAACAAAATATATTTGTAAATTAAGATAATAAATATACAATACTATGTTGATTGTAAATCAAGAATTACTGTATATAGGTTTTTTTTATTATCTGTATAATCTTGTGTTGAGTATCATGACTTTATATTGTTTTTTTTTTTTTTAACAAATAATTTATATTTAATCATAGGCAAAGTAAAAAATATCTGCATTATTTCATGATTAGAAACCGACTAAACAATGTTTATAATTAATACTATTATTGTTATTTTTTATTCGTTTCTGAACTGAGGACATAAATATGGAAGCATTCGTGGTAACATAAAAGTATAGATCAACTCTTCACTTTACGTTAAAAATACTACATTTTTAATAAAATAAACTTAATATAATCTGTATTATTTTGGTATCTACTCCTATTCGTGTCACGCACACTAAGACATCTCAGCACGACCGTCACTCATACTAATGCACGTCGATAATTATTTGACGTGGAGAGGCACGCTTTCGTACGTGAATATATCCTATTCCAATGGATGTAGGAAAAAAGATAAACAAAACTTAGATTTACGTATTTCATGCGATTCGCTAATAACTCAGCTATAGACACTACTAAGAGTTTACGATTAATATATCTTTATTTATAATACAACACTGTTACACTTAACTACTTGTATCCACTTTAATTTTACTTCCAAAATTCCGATAACAGTTTCGTCGACGTTCAAACGCCGATCGCAAATCCACAGCGAATATCATAGATTAATCAAGCTCTCGACCAATGATGTCGCGTCAATTTGCTGTCAAATGTTGTGTATTTGGCTTTTTTTTTCCTGTTATGGTTGGAATAGAGTATATATAAGGCAGTGCCGGATTTAGGGCAGAACAACAGCCCTGGGGCTACATAAGAGATGGGCCCCACAGTAAAGATTCCCAGAATTCTGACAGGTTAAAAATTTGATATCGGAACTTAAAGTACAATTAAAATGTCTTTAAGTAAAAAAGCTAGTATTGTATTATAATATATATATTAATCAAGAACTATTAGTAGTTTGTTTAGCTTTATTCCTTCTTCGATCGGAATCTATACATATAATAAAATTGGAGTGTATGTTTGTAATATTAAAATAACCGCTTTTTACTAAATGCATATCAAATCAAATCAAATCAAAAATCTTTATTCAATATAGAAGTGTTTACACTTGCTTATTGATTGTCAAAAATCTACCACCGGTTCGGAATTTAGCACCTCGGACCTGAGAAGAACCGGCGAAAGAAACTCAGCGGGATATTTTTTTTTTTTTTCATTTTGCATGTACAATAATTATTATATTTTAGTTATTTGAAACAGCCTGGAGGCGATCATTTCATTCCCAAGGTGTGCAGTCAACTAAAAAGTCATTAGTGTTGTAATATCCTTTAGCACACAAACGCTCTTTAACGATTCTTTTGAATTTTATAATTGAATAATTTTGAACGTTTTCTGGGATCCTGTTGTAAAAACGTATACATTGCCCCAAAAAAGAGTTACTAACCCTGTGTAATCGGGTACTTGGAGTAACAAGTTTATTCTTGTTCCTAGTGTTAATAGAATGTACGTCACAATTTCTGGGAAAATCGTTTATGTTTTTGCGTACATACATAACATTATCAAAAACAAATTGAGAAGCGACAGTCATTATTTTAATTTCTTTAAATTTATCTCTTAACGAATCTTTTGGGCCCAGGTTATAAATTGCACGAATAGCCCTCTTCTGCAGTACAAAAATAGTATTAATGTCAGCTGCATTACCCCAGAGTAGGATGCCATACGACATTATACTGTGGAAATAACTGAAGTACACAAGGCGAGCCGTATCCACATCAGTCAAAAGTCTAATTTTTTTTACCGCATAGGCTGCAGAGCTGAGTCTATTCGCCAACTTATTTATATGGGGGCCCCATTGGAGCTTAGAGTCTATTGTCATACCAAGGAACTCTGTTGATTCTAAAACATCTAATGCTTCCCCGTTTAAGCATACACTCGTTTTGACACATCTTACATTGGGAGTAGTGAATTTAATACATTTAGTCTTTTTACTATTTAACATTAAATTATTAACACTAAACCAATTTACTATTTCAGAGAGAGTATTGTTCACATCGTCATATATTGAAAGACGGGTTTTTATTTTAAAAATTAAAGAAGTATCATCAGCAAACAATATTATCTCGAGTTTATCACCTAGGAGATGTGGCAGGTCATTTATATAAACAAGGAAGAGGAATGGTCCAAGAATTGATCCTTGAGGGACCCCCACAGTAACTGGAGACCCGGGAGATCTCTTTCCATTTACAACAACCCTCTGAATCCGATTGCTCAGATACGAAATCAGAAGACTGAGTGCAGTGTCCCTAATTCCATAATGACGTAGCTTCCTGACCAAAGTTTCGTGTTGCACGCAATCAAAGGCCTTAGATAAATCACAAAATATCCCTAAGGCATCCTGTGACTCCTCCCAGGCCCTGTAAATATTTTTAACGAGCTCAACACCAGCGTCAGTTGTCGAGCGACCCCTTGTAAATCCAAATTGTTTCTTGTGTAGCAACTTGTTATTGTTAAAATGTACTAGCATTTGATTTGATTTGTATGTATACACGGTACATATACCGAAATAACATTTTTACAATTTTTGACTGTCTGTCTGTCTGTTCTGGCTAATCTCTGGAACGGCTGAACTGATTTTGAGGGGACTTTCACTGACAGATAGCTGATGTAATAAGGAATAACTTAGGCTTTAACAATAACTTTTTTTGTTAAATTCAAACGCGCACACGCGCACGTAACGAATCCACAATTCATTATTCTTTTTTAATATTTTCAGGACAAGCTCTGATTTAACATGTTTTTATAGGTTTGGTTTTATTGAGCCCAAAGAGAAAATTTTCCTAACTGTAATAATTGTTTTCTAAAAATGATTATGTTATTATAAAAAAAAAACTATTCACCGGCCATTTTAATTTAGTTATGTCCATTTGTCAGATCGTAATACAAGTACAATTCCTTATTGGTGATATAGAAGATTCTTGTATTCGTAATAATGCTCTTTAAGAACTGAGTCGAGCCATACGTCATTGTAATTAGTCTCTCTCGCTCGCACTCATTGTGTTCATGAAGCGTCGTAATGATGTGCGTAATCGATTAATGTCTCGATAAGTTTATTTAACTATACTAAACAATGATTAGATCTGACAAGAACTTATTTGTAAAAAAGAAGCAGCTGTCTCATTTGAAATATGATAAAACTCTAAAAACAACTGTTTAGCTGTAAGGAACACTATATATGTAACAGAAGTTATACTTAATAAATATTTACTTCAGTTGGAATCTCACAACAAAACGACGTAGTGCAACATATTTTTTGTCTGAGCGCGGCTCTCGAACGTAATGAACGACACGGCTTATTTTGTTTCTGTTTGTTATTTGCTGTTTGCCCTACTGACCGTTATTGCGTCACCGGGCGTGGGGCTACGGGTGATGTTTATCCTGAGGGTGTCTCCTATGAGATCACACCGGCTCAGGACATTGTCGCTGGAGTGGGGGCGCATCTGCTCGTAGTGCCACTTAATCGACGTCACCACCATTTCTACCACCGTCACCACCATTGTATAATTAACAACAAATACTAAATACTTTTTTATCTTTAATATGATCATGCATCGAGTAATATGCCTTATTTATGAATGTTTTTTTGATAAGAGCTTAAATTTTTCAATTTAAGTTCAAAACAACTGGAATACGAATACGGTACCCCAGGTAGGATGTATTAATTTTGTGAAGTCGGAAACTAGGTACTATTAGTAAAAAGTAGCAAGATATTCTGTTTTAAATCTTATCATCTTCGATTAGTTGTTATGTATAATATTTGACAGTACAAAATTATATTAGAGTAAGCTGTATGCCGGAGGATTTTGTACTAAATAAACGGTTAAATAAGACTGTAATAAAGAACTTAATATCGATAACAGATAATTAATTAAATGACCGTTATAATGTCATGGAGGTTTACTAAATTCAAATGTTTGGATTACTTTCTTATTAAGTAATTCATGATTTAGTCGAAGGGAACGTCTATTGAGAAAAGTAACTCCTGAAAAAATAGCTATGAAATTGTATAAAAGAAAGCTAGTTAATATTTTTTTGTTATTCTCATTTTGCATTTTTAATAAATTGGACCTGTGCGAAACCGAGCGGGACGCTAGTCGAAATAATTATAAAATTTACTAATATATACTTCTAGAAAAATGTACTTTCCTAAAATCAAAATAAAATACAAATAAAAATTAAGTATTTTTATGCTCTAAATTACGAATTAGTAGTAAAATCTCTTTCTGAACGTTAAAGGGCGTCGCCGATGTAATTAAACATCGATAAAATAATCGAGTGAACGCGTATATTATTAAAATGATCAAATCGATGTTACCGGTATTTAAATCAATAAAATCTTATTTAAATAATAAGAAAACAGTGCTCATTATATTTGGATATAAGAATGATTTATTATAAAAAATATTGATTTTTTATGTCATATTTAGTTTTTATTAATTATATAATGAAGACTTATGTAAATACCAATGTACCTGAAATCGAGTAATTATGAATGTATCAATGTATAAACTGTTTAATACAAGTACATCTCTATTTTGTATTTATCGTTATCTGTCACTATCCCTAAGCGATTTTGGAAATTGTATGAGATTGTGATAATATTTTATATCAAAGATTTTTATAGCTATTGTTAATTAACGTTATATTTAATTATCATATATAGTTATTTCAGCTTTAGTTTTTCTACTACAATGAATGGTCAATGATGATTCATTATTTGTGAAGTCAAACATAATCAAGACGAAGCGAAGTTTTAATAGTTTATTTGTGTATTCTTACGTAAAATAATCATGTCTGTGAGTGAAAAAGTATCCCTTTCTGATGCATTAAGCAATGTGGATGTTTTGGATGAATTAACATTACCCGGTACGTATAAATTACGAAATAATACCCGATTGACTAACATCTACATTCTCTTGATAAATACATTGTATTACATATTTAGATGTTGTTTTTATTAACAGGGACTTAAGTCTCAATAGTATATTAACTTGAGATTATTAAAAATATCTCATTAAACTGTAAAGACACGATGAATAATATCAACGAAAGTAGTTAGAGTCACAAGAGTAAACAGTGGTCTAAACAAATCGACCATCAAGGATATTCTCAAAAAGCGTTGTCCAGGTAAAAGATCAGCTAAAACCTTTTTTAGTGTCAAAAACATTGGCTGACATCAAATATATTGTATATTGACATGAATAGGATGATTTTATTTATTTAACAATACAAAAAAGGCAATATCAATAAATTGTGGCTCATATAGATTATACTGTGTAATTCCTCTGTTAGAGTCTAGTGTTATGTATATTAAAAAAGATCTTTTTGAAAGCAATGTGTCAGTCATTGTATAAACATGAGGAGGAAAGGTAAATTAATAATATCTAGTTTATGATTTCACGAAAGTGAATACGTTGTTCCTGTGGCATGGTATTCTATAATAAGATTCCACAGTTATTTTTAACATTTAAAGTTCATGTCGAAAAATATTCATAAGTAGGGCTTATGTTTGGACTTTTCGTAATTTTGGTCGGCTTGAGTCCCGGGACTTTCGGGCCGAAACGAGACGAGACAGTTGAAATTGTTGTCAAAAGTGACATCTGTTGAAAACGAGAGTCCCCTTGTCCGGTGGCTTGTCTCATTTATTAAATCATCAATTCCTGGGACTTTGATTGTAGGCTGTCATGTGTCGGGAATGTTGAAATTGTCGGTAATTCATAAACCATAAGGCATATAAGATTTGTTTAAAGATAAAAAAAGTGTGGAATAGTATTTTTTGACAGAAAACCTACACCACTAGAATTATTTCACTGAAAACTTTATAAACTAGAGAAACTACGAAGTATTCATGCGGTACAACTATTAAAAAATAATTTTCAAATAAATAATTACTTTGATTTTAGATGAACAACCATGCATCGAAGCAGCTCCCTGCTCCATACTTTACCAAGCTAATTTTGATACAAACTTTGAGGATAGAAATGGTTTCGTCACCGGCATTGCAAAATACATCGAAGAGGCTACCGTACATGCCAACTTGGTACGTACATACATTGAGTTACTTATTTAGTTCTTAAGTTACTTTGTTGGTACTCTTAATGAGAGACCCAAATGTTGTTAAGTTAGTTTAAAGTCGAAATCTATATTTATTACAGTTGCTTATTGATCGTCGAAAATCTAGCAACAGTGCAGACGTACTAGCATATAATTTCAAAGAACCAGTTACAAATATAGTTCATATTCTTATTTATCTGTAAAATTACAGTAACACCCCACTTTACGCGACCTCTTTGGTCGCGGGAATCCTCGCTTCCTCGGAACATTCTGATTGAAGAACTGGGGATTCCCAGTTCTACGACTTTGTTCTATGGGGATACCCTCGTCGGTTTGTATCGTTTCGCTTGGTCCGTCGTGTTTAGCTCGGCTGGCAGTCGTGTTTTAATATTTATTGGAGATACATATGTACATAATTTAACGCTACGTCAAATATACCGCCTATAAAGATAAAAGACTTATATATGACTTTCGATTGTTGTAAGTCATGTTATAATTCGAATACTGGTCAGGAAGCTGTCTCAATATTCTGAGATTGATTGTATTGATGTACATCTCCCGTAGCTCCACTGAATGTGGGGATCCCTCAGGGATATATTCTTGGTCCATTTCTCTTTCTCGCTGATATAAATGACTTGCCTAGTAAGCATGACATTGTATTGATTTTCAAAGATATCTTGGATATTATTGACGCAATAGAATATCTTGGTTTAACTTTAGACGGTACAATGGCGCCCTCATAAGTTCTCATAAGTGGGGGGTAGACTCAGTTCTGGGGCATTCGCGGTCAGTAAAATCAGAATGTCAGTCGCCAAAAGAGTGTAATTATGCAATTTTAAATAAAGATAGTTGGATTTGATTATTTATAGATTGACTTATGAATGTAAGTTACAAACAACTCGGGCAGTTCTTGAATATCACATTACATTACAATGTTTTTTTTTATTTAGTGTGTGGCTGAAGTATTATCATACAGAACCTAAATTTATTTGTTTAATTTATGATTCTCCAACAAAAGATACACTCTAAATAGATATTTTTAAGATTGATCAATGTAAGGTTTACTAGTTGTGAGCTCTTTCGATTAATTAATAATAAAAATAAATCTTTACAGAATGAGTTGCTTGAGGAAGGCAACGACCATGCTGTGATGCTTTATACCTGGAGATGCTGCAGCCGAGCCATACCACAGCCGAGATCCAACGAGCAGCCCGACAGAGTGCACATATACGAGCGAACTGTGCAGGTTTTAGCTCCGGAAGTGGACAAGCTGCTGCAGTTTATGTATTTTCAGGTATTTTCCATGGTCCATAGCAGTTTACTTGGTGACTCGAAACGAAACAAGATTCAAATCAAAATCAAAATATACTTTATTCGAGTAGGCTTTTACAAGCAGTTTTGAATCATCATTTAACAAACTATTTAAAGTGAAGCTACCACCGGTTCGGAATGTAGATTCCACTCTAGAACACGTTTTCCCCAACGGTTATCGGTTAAGTGCTCAGTATTGTTGTGTTCCGGTTTGTATAGTGAGTGAGCCAGTGTAACTACAGGGTCAAGGCTAACATCTCAGTTCCCAAGATCCCATAATCATGATTATAATATTGAATGTAATACAAAATGTTACAGCGTAAAGCGATCGAGCGCTTCTGTGGCGAGGTGCGTCGGCTCTGTCACGCTGAGAAGCGCCGGGACTTCGTGTCGGAGGCGTACCTGCTCACCTTGGGCAAGTTTGTCAACATGTTCGCAGTTCTCGACGAGCTGAAGAACATGAAGAGTTCCGTTAAGAATGACTATTCGACGTACAGACGGTGAGATCGGGTATCATAATCATATCATACACAGGCGTTAAAGACATTTCAATTTTAGCCTGACTGGGTACCACCCAGTCGTCATTGATTCTACCACCAAGCGTTCCGGTTTGACGGGTGAGCCTGTGTAACTACAGGCACAAGGGACATCTTAGTCCTCAAGGTTGGTGGCGCATTGGTGATGTAAGGAATGGTTAATATTTCTTACAGCGCCATAGTCTATGGGCGGTGGTGACCAGTTACCATCAGGTGGCCCATTTGCTCGTCCGCCTAAATATTCAGGTGTAAGTTTTACGTATATTGGTTTAGTTATTTTTTGACTAAATTTTATCTTCAGGGCTGCGCAGTTCCTGAAGGTGATGTCTGATAGTCAAAGTCTCCAAGAGTCGCAGAATTTATCCATGTTCCTCGCGACGCAGAACAAGATCAGGGACACCGTGAAGGACGCGCTGGAAAAGATAAACGGTACGTACAATCCTGTGGTACGAGGAGTTGCAGTCTGTAAGTTTCCCACTGCTGGGCTAAGGCCTTTTTGAGAAGGATTTGGTGCTTATTCAACCACGCTGCTCCATTGCGGGTCGGTGGATACACGTGTGGCAGAATTTCGTTGAAATAAGACAAGTGCGGGTTTCTTTGCAATGTTTTCGTTTTCACAAACACAAATTAAGCACATGAAAAAAAAATGGCGTGCCCGGATTTGAACCTGCAATCATAGGTCACCTCGGCTCACGACGTAATTACTTATGTTCACGTTAATGGTAACATTTTGATTTTCCACATTTGAACGTCTTCGGTTATCGAAGGACAAAGTTGAATAATTATGTTTAATATTTGCCAGGCTACGAGGATCTCCTGGCTGACGTTGTTAACATATGCGTGCACATGTTCGAAACGAAGATGTACCTTACACCATCGGAGAAGCACATGCTTGTCAAAGTAAGTACGTCGCAGCGTAAAGAACCCGCGGCGACCGGATGCGTCTGGACTTGTCAGTCGGGTGGGTTCCGCGGGGGGAGGGGACCAATCTGCCATACACTCGCTTGGTACGTTACATGCCGTTCAGGGCTGTTAGAATCTAAATTTAAGAGACGAGCTCATTGTGTTATTTAGTTGTGATTCAACAATTTTGTAATTTTATTCGTGAAAAAAAATTACAATTTGTATTCCTGGTCCAGTATTACCAGTACACGTACGGTACATGTACCGGTAGTACTGACAAATACTTCAAAGGTAGTTTTTCTCCAGGCTAGCATAGCTCTTACCCGTTCCAATGACACACACACACACAAACGCACGCACGCACGCACACGTAAACACACGTGTATACAAACACGTTCCCACACAACTCCCGTCCTATAAACACACGTACACACATATGCACGCGAGGAATTGACCGTTTTTCCATTCCAGGTCATGGGCTTCGGTCTGTTCTTGATGGACTCGGATGCGTGCAACATAAACAGACTGGATCAAAAGAAAAAGATACGCCTGGATCGCATCGATAGAATATTTAAGGTAACGTCGAAAGTGTTTAGTTTCACTTGTGGATAAGCGCAGCTTTGTACGTGCAGAGGTTTTGAATCCAAGATGGCGCATCCCGCAACGTCCGGATTCGATTTTGAGTTTTTGGTAATAATTTCTATGTACCTTTTCAAATCACAAGACGCAAGCGACGCGACGCCTTATCTGACACTGTAAGTAAACAACGCGCGAGGTGAATCCCCGTCGCCGAGGCGCGGGCGCATCCCTAGGCATAGTTCATCGACCAAGTTGCGTTACCGCACAGGAGATACATATTTAGTTGTTTGTCATAAATAGGAATAGAATTAGTATCCACGCTGTGAATAGTTACGGGTTTCATGGATGAGTTGTTAAATTGTTGGTGGGGTGGGGGGGGGGGTCTTTGACTAGTGACTAATCAAATCGCCATCTGAGACACTTTACATTTCATTCATAAAAATGCGTTTTATCCCGTTTTTGTGGAATTTGAAAAAATTTTTTTGAATTTCTAAAAGCAGTATTAATAATCTTCTAAGGGTATTAACGAGCTCATTTGAATAGATACCACAACTCTAACATTAGTTAGTCCACCGTTCAATTGTGTTTCGGTTTCGCGGGTGGTACCATCCACTCGTCGAAAAATATATTTTAGTATACGAGCGAGATATACAGAGTTGTAGATGGTACCATTGACCTGTGGTATATTAACCTGTTATTAATTTTCCACAGAACCTGGAAGTGGTACCGTTGTTCGGTGATATGCAGATAGCGCCGTTCAACTACATCAAGAGATCGAAGCACTATGATCCCAGCAAGTAAGTGAAACGTTTAATGAAAATATCTCTATTTATAATACAACACTGTTACACTTAACTACTTATATCCGCTTTCAAATCAAATCAAATCAAATCAAATCAATATATACTTTATTCGAGTGGGCTTCTACGAGCACTTTTTGAATCGTCATTTAACAAACTATTTAAATGAAGCTACCACACGTTCGGAATGGAGATTCTACCGAGAGGAATCGGCGAGAAACTCAGTAGTTACTCTTTTTCGACATCTAAAAATACAGTCATGTTAGTTAAATACAATTATATATGTATGTCACGTCCATGCTGCTAACCTCAACCGAGAAGCTATCTGGAAACCGGCTGTCTTGGTATGGGCATGTTATGCGGAGGAATGAGGACCACGTTGTGAGAAAGGTTTGGAAAACGGATGTGGATGGATATAGAGGTAGGGGACGACCCAGGAAACGATGGATGGATTGTGTGAAAGACGATATGGTTAGAAAGAATGTTACTCGTGAGATGACGTCCGACAGAGAAGTATGGAAGAGGAAGACATGCTGCGCCGACCCCAAATAAAATTGGGATAAGGGCAGGAGGATGATGATGATGATGATATGTATGTCACGTCTGCCTGGAAGTCAACGAGCGTTAACTCCACTTTAATTTTACTTCCGAAGTTCTGATGACAGCTCCGACGTTCGAAACGGCATTTTTCGCGAATCCACAGCGAATATCACAGATTAATCGAGCTCTCGACCAATGACGTCGCGTCGATTCAAGGTCAAATGTTGTTTACGTGGGTTTTGTCCCCTTGTGGATGGAATAGACTATATGAATTATATTTTACAATTATACAGAGCGAGGGAATGCAATTTCTTTGTGGTAGGTAGGATTTTGTTGAAGCCTGCCGGGGTAGGTTCAATTCACACAACCTATCCCCCAGCCAAAAATAGAATTCCTCACAAAAATGTTGGATAACTCAGCTATTTTTTGAATACCGATTAAAGTTAACGATAAATCTTTTTGCAGATGGCCGCTCTCGTCGAGTCCGAACCCGCCCTCCCCCCAAGCGGATCTGATGGTCCACCTCCCGCAGATAAGGGAGGAACACCAGAACTATATATCGGAGCTGGCGAGATACAGTAACGAGGTGTGTTTGAGAGTTTACATATTATGGTCGCGGTGATGTTCTTCTGGAAGACCTGCCATGGCATTAGAAGAAATCATGGATTTTTCTAGAAGTTGTGATGCAGATCCTCGAGTAATAAAAAATCCTTGAGTTTTTCTGCTGAGTAAATCTCAGTAGCGATTAGGATCTGGAAATTGTTATTTATTTATGATATTGGTAGATGGACTTTCAAATGGGACAACTGATGGTGGTCACCATCTATAGACATTGGGGTTGTAAGAATTATTAACCATCGCTTACATCGAAACGGAACAGTACCGTGCGCTGCTGTTTGGCGGTAGAATATCTGATGAGTGAGCCCTAGCACGAAGTGCACTCGATGCAATAGTGAGATCATTTGTGTTGTTCGTTCTGCGCAGCTAGCTGTCCCTTTAAATAGGACGCTGTGACCCTATTGGTCAGAAATATGCCATCATACTATATGTTAGGTACGTGCGTACTTTTTTTCATTCATTCCATACTTATCCCCCCCCCTCGCAGGTGACGACAACGTTCAAGGAGGCGGGCTCCGACTCCGAGAACCGCGCCGTGACGGAGCTCTGCCTGCGCGGCTTGCAGCTGCTCTCGTCGTGGTGCTCCGTGCTCACGGAGCTCTGCTCGTGGAAGCTGCTGCACCCCACCGACCACGCCACTAACCCGCGGTGTCCTGCCGAAGCGGAAGAGTACGAGAGGGTGGGACTAATATGAACTAATATTAAACGACCGGTTTTCATGGGTACGCCACTCCGAGGTCCCGGGTTCGATTCCCGGCCGAGTCGATGTAGAAAAAGTTCATTAGTTTTCTATGTTGTCCTGGGTCTGGGTGTTTGTGGTGCATGTGTCTAACTTCAACGAAATTCTGCCACATGTGTAGTCCACCGATCCGCATCGGAGCATCGGGGTGGAATATGCTCCGAACCTTCTCCTCGAAGAGAGAGGAGGCCTTAGCCCAGCAGTGGGAAATTTACAGGCTGTTAATGTAATGTGAAATCTAAAATGTATTGGTTGGATTATTTTTCTTTTTTTTGTAAATACATATTTATAATACAAACATGGAAAACAACCGGACTGCGGGCAAAAATAAATGTCGGATTCGGACTCTACACTCGGCGTCGGAGTTACTTTAACCGCTAGATCAACGTTGCAGTCAAAAAATATATAAACTATAAAACTACTCTATAGATTCACAGTTCTGAAGCACCCGTTTGTTGGCCAAACATTGGCTTATATTGGCGCGTGGGTGGAGTGTGATTTGAAGTGATTTCTCACAGAATAACGCTCAGATAGTTCACGTGTAGTATATGAATCTTCGTAGTCTGCTTTTGTGATATTTTTAATATGAAAATTCGTTTCAGGCGACCCGATACAACTACACGTCCGAGGAGAAGTTCGCAATGATAGAGGTGATCGCCATGATCAAAGGTCTCCAAGTGCTGATGGCGAGGATGGAGACGGTCTTCGCTGATGCAGCGCGGCGGTCCATATACGCGGAACTGCAGGACTTCGTGCAACTACTGCTGAGGGAACCCCTCCGAAAGGCCATCAAGAACAAAAAGGATTTGATACGCAGGTCAGATTTAGAGTTATTGTATACTCTGTAGTGTATTTGGCATCGGCGTTGGACCGTGCGGAGCCGGGGCGGGTCGCTGGGTGATATAATTTGGTATTGAAGGCCTCTCCTCTTTCGAGGGGGCCCAAAAAGTTGAAGGTGATATAAAACTGTGGCATTTTGAAGCATGTGGAGTTATGTCAAAAAATCAAAGTATACTTTATTCGTGTAGGCTTTTACGAGCACTTTTGAATCGTCGTTTAACAAACTATTTAAAGTAGAGTTACCGCCGGTTCGGAATGTAGATTCTACTGAGAGGAACCGGCAAGAAAGTCTGTAGTTGCTGTTTTTCAACTTTTAAAAATACAAAGTCATGTCATGTCACGTCACGTCACGGCAAGGATTTATTGACTCTGCGGAGTCGGAAACTTGGCGTCGTAAGCTTATCCTTAGTTCTCGTGCACGTACAATGATTATCACTGATCCTGTGACGCAGCAGGGAGTTTTCCGACTCCGTCAAAGACGTCCCGCAGAGAGTCGTAGCGAGTGAGGGTTTGGTCAGGGATTTTGATTTTGGTGCGGTCCCTCTGACAAGCGCGTGGCCCGCAGCATCGTGGTGTCGGTGCGCGAGACGTGCGGCGACTGGGCGCGGGGCTGCGAGCCGCAGCTGGACCCCGCGCTGCGCGGGAAGAAGGACGCCGACGCCAGCTTCGCCATCAAGGTGCCGCGCCGGAACGTGGGTGAGTGCGCCGCGAGGCGAGGGGCCTTGCGCTCGTCGTATATCCCGAGCTTAATGTAATGTCATGTTGTACTTTTGTCGTGTTCTGGTTTGAGGGGTGAGGGAGCCGGTGTAACTTAGGGCGAAATAACCATTGCTCTCTGGCTCACTCGAGGTCGGTGGCGCCTTCGTGGTGTAAAGAGTTTACGTTTACTGGGTCCGTCTATCTAATGTTAATAAAATACTTCCTGATTTGCAGGACCATCGTCGACCCAGCTGTACATGGTGCGCACCCAGCTGGAGGCGCTCATCTCCGACAAGTCTGGAGGTCGGAGGACGCTGCGGAAGGATCTCGACGCGGCTACACTTCAACAGATCGAGACGTTCCACAGGCAGAGTTTCTATTGGATGTATATGTTGAATTTGGCGGGTGAGCTGGGAATTTATAGATAGATATTATACTAGTTTTCGCCCGTGATTGTTCCCGCATCTGAGGGAAGGGGGGGGGGCGTCGGAGTGGCCCGTATTAGGTAATCTATGTCCGCCTGAGTACGCTGTAGTCTGTGAGCCAGTGTAACTACAGGCACGGATGACATCTTAGTTCCAAAGTTTGGTAGTGCATGACGATGTAACAGGTGGTGACCACTTACCACTAGGTGGCGATTGTTGTACGTAATAAAAGTTGTTTGTTTTTTCCCACAGATTCCCTGGCGAAGTGCTGTGATCTATCCCAGTTGTGGTACAGAGAGTTCTATCTCGAGATGACCATGGGGAGGAAAGTTAATGTAAGGTTTACTCCACACTGGCTTCCGTCATAGGGTATTCTACTTAGGGTTGAAAGTACTTCAAAATATTGATTTTTCGTATTAACAAACAGCCACTAAAAGAAATATAGAACCTTTTTATTTCCCGCAAATACGCTGTCAGACATTTTGATGACGTCACACGGATAAAAACATCATTCAACGTTAACAGCTACGAATGTTTGGTGTTTTTTTTTGGGAAAATAATGAATTACGATCGCTTTAGTTGGCGTGTAGTGTCTACTTGTACAAACACTAGAATTAAAACTCCGGAAAAGTTGATTATCAAAGTTCCATATGAAAATGAAATGATAGTTTTCGTCCCTTTAAAATACCCATTTCGTGTACATTGACTAACTGTGCCCGCGGATTTATCTGCAGTTATTTAAGTTCAGCCGCAGGAGTCTTACTGTTACTGAAATATAATATTACTGCTGGACAATCGGTTCAACAGATTCAGTTAAGCAAAGTTATGGTTGTGTGTGTTTATAACGTATGATTATATATTTCTTACAGAAATGCACAGTGCGACATCAGCACAATGAAGAATGTAACGACCTTATCACGATGGAGAAGAGGATCCAGTTCCCCATCGAGATGTCCATGCCCTGGATCCTGACTGATCATATCCTCCGGAGCAAGGAGCCCGCGATGATGGAGTTAGTTCTATTTTGCCTTCGATATCCTTGTACTTCCGGTACCATAGACTAGACTAAAACGGCTCATTGAACAATACGAAGACCTTGTCATCTTTTCTACCAACTGTGACGTCACTAGACATACTTTGACGTCATTATGGACGGTTTTAAAATTATTACCAGCGATTTGAGCAACAAAATTACTTATTGATGTAACGTAACCTCAATTGACTTGAAATTATACCTTCATTCGAGTAAGAATTAAATTTGAGTCCTTAAATATATACAAATACTAGTTGCGGCTTTACTCGCGCGAAATTTATAAAACACAAACTTCTGACCACCGTTTTACCCCCTTGGGGGAGGAGTTTCGTAAAATCATAAATTAAGATTGTGTTGACTATAAGAGCCGAGACGGCCCAGGTGATTTCGTGTTCAAACCCAGGCAGGCACCGCTGAATTTCCACGTGCTTAATTTGTGTTTATAATCCATCTCGTGCTCGATGAAGGAAAACATCGTGAGGATACTTGCATGTGTCTAATTTCAACGAAATTCTGCCACATGTGTATCCACAAACACGCATTGGAGCATCGTGGTGGAATATGTTCCAAACCGTCTCCTCGAAGGGATAGGAGGCCTTAGCCCAGCAGTGTGAAATTTACAGGCTGCTAATTGAGTGTAATGTATGTCAACTATTAATATTTGAAATTAATTTGATCATTTGTTATCCCCAGATACGTCTTATACCCCTTGGATCTCTACAACGACTCCGCTCAGTACGCGCTGACGGTCTTCCGCAAGCAGTTCCTGTACGACGAGGTCGAGGCCGAAGTGAACCTGTGCTTCGATCAATTCGTCTACAAACTCTCCGAACTCGTCTATGCTCACTACAAGCAACTGGCGTCGAGGTTTGGTTGACTTTCTTTTTATTAATCTATTTGATGATCTCGTCCTGATCGATTTCGGGTCACGGTCTATCTCAGAGATTAACCAAATACGCAGAACATATTATAGTCCACAAGTGCGTGCGTGCGTGCGTGCGTGCGTGCGTGCGTGCGTGCGTGTCCCGAGACGCACACTTTTTTCTTTATTTAAGAGCCCGTTCGAAATTCATTTTTCATTCGACATTCGAGGTCGCCAAAACTCCCATAGAACTTAGGATGGCAAATGTTCGAAACACCATTACCTTGAATGAACCTAGCGACGGTCCGTGTGCAGCATGCTGCTGGACAAGCGGTACCGCGCGGAGTGCGCGGCGCGCGGGGCCAGCACGGGCTGCGGCGCGGGCCGGTACGCGTCGCTGCTGCGCCAGCGGCACGTGGCGCTGCTGGGCCGCCACGTCGACCTCTGCGCGCTCGTGAGTGCATCTCGGGGAACATTTGGCGAGCGGAGGCCTGGCGCGGCCGGCTTTGTTCGCGCGCTGACGTAACGTCTCCCCCGCAGGTCGCTCAACGAATAAACGCGGACATGCATCGCGCGCTGGACGCGGCGGTCGCCAAGTTCGAGGCGGGCGACATCACGGGCGTGGTGGTGAGTTCGATTCCGGCGTAGCGCTCGAATTCAGAGCAGCAGATTGTTTAGCGGTTCGAATCGAATGATGATTGCGGGTTCGAACACAAGCGAACCACTGAATTTAAAGGTGCATTTGTGTTTATAATTCGTCTCGCGCTCGGCTTTGATGCGTGGTGGAACTCCATCTCCTCAAAGGGTCTTAGCCCAGCAGTGGAATATTTACAAGCTGTTACTAAACTTTTCTTTTTTTTTTTTACTTATTTTCCCGGGGATTTAAGTGGATTCCCTGAAGAAGAAAAATATTATCGGAAATTTTTGCATAATTGGCTACCCGACGGTGAGTGGTCACCACCGCCCATAGACATCAGAGCCGTGAGAATTATTACGCGTTCCTTTTATCGCCAATGCGCCATCAACTAAGAACTAAGACATTACTCAGTCACCCTTGAAACCTAAACATACCTTGGAATAACAAAAAGCATCACATCTTCTAGGAAAAAAAGTCTTCAAATATATCTATAAGTTTAGCTTTATTTATAATACAAGACTTTTCTGAACTTTCACTGGACTACTTAAATTTTTTACTTCCAAAGTTCATATAGAAACCTCGCCGAATCCCAAAACGCCATTCGCGAATCCACGGCGACTATCATAGTTTAATCGAGCTCTCGACCAATGATGACGCGTCGATTCAAGGTCAAAGTTGTTCACTCGACATCACTATTCGCATGGTCGTAAATGTGTTTCGTCGCCAGGAACTCGAGGGTCTGATCGCCGTCAACCGGCTCTGCCACAAGCTGCTCAGCCGCTACCTGTCGCTGGACGAGTTCGAGGCCATCCTGCGCGAGTCGGACCACGGCGTGCTGGCGCCCTACGGACGGATCACGCTGCACGTTTTCTGGGAGTTGAACTACGACTTCTTGCCCAACTATTGTTACAACGCTGCGACTGATCGGTGAGGATCCAACCGTTATGTATTTCCTACATGGTGAGTACGTGTAGGTACCATCTGCTCCTCGGCCTCCTGCCGTTAGCATCGCCCCGCTTAGGGGGGTTCTCTGTATCTCCACAGTAGCGTGTGTAAGCGATCCTATGTTGTTCCCTGAAGAGATGGTATTCTAGTGCAATCAGCACTGGTCAGATCCACAGATCTCCCATTTCAAGTTGTCGAAACTAGTAAATAAATTTTCCAGCGAAAAAAAGGTGTTTCTGGTTATGGCTGCCGTCTTGTTCTATCACGGAAACCATATCGTTAGACCAGTTGAACCTGAGGCTCTACCCTTGCGAAATTTATAAAACACGAGTTCTCACCCCTCATTTTACTCCTTCGGGGGGTGAACTGTCTCCGCACCAAATGTCATCTGAATCGGTTCAGCGGTTTAAGCGTTAAAAGGTGACAGACAGAGTTACTTTCGTATCCATAATGTTAGTATATATACATATTTTGACCGTAGGTTCGTGAAATGTCGCGGTATACAGTTCGCGCCGGTGGTGCAGCGCGAGAAGCTGCAGCAGTTCGGGCACGCCATGCTGTGGGGCTCCAAGCAGCTCAGCCTGGCGTATTCGGCTCAATACGCTCAGTACAACGGTAATGTTCATTTATAGTTATCACTACCCCCCCCCCCCCCCGGCATCGCACGGTGCAATGTTGACACTGAATATACTACAGAATGACTTTAAATACAACGTTCACAGCTCTTTTGTCAAACCGCTATGTCCCATGCTGTTATGTGCTGTAAAGGGCCGTACAGCGCCACTGTCCAAACAAAAACCTTGTGAGGTGACGGCAGACAGAAGTCTGGAAGAAGACACGCTGCACGGACCCCAAATAAAATTGAGATGAGGGCGGAATGATAACGACTTGAACAAAGAACACTACATAAACGAATTCTCTAACGGGTCTCATCGAATTCCAGGCTTCGTGGGCCCGCAGCACCTGCACGCGCTGGTGCGGCTGCTGGGCTACCAGGGCGTGGCGGTGGTGGTGTCGGAGCTGCTGGGCGTGGCGCGCGGGCTGCTGCACGGCACGCTGGCGCAGTTCACGCGGGCGCTGGCCGCCGCCATGCCGCGCCACTGCAAGCTGCCGCGGTACGACTACGGCTCCAACGGTCAGTGCCCCGGACGTGACGTCACGTGGCGACGTGCCGGTGACGTCGGCGCTTCGAATGATACCCCGAATTATGTCGAATACATTATTTATTCAATTTCATTAATTTACAACGAGCCGAGTTGGCTCAGTGTTTGGGACGCATCTCAACCGATAATTGCGGGACGAGCACCACTGAATTCATGTGCTTAATTTGTGTTTATAATTCATCTCGTGCTCGGCGGTGAAGGAAAACATCGTGAGGAAACCCGCATGTGTCTAATTTCAACGAAATTCTGCCACATGTGTATAGCACCAACCCGCACTGGAGCAGCGTGGTGGAATATGCTCCGAACCTTCCCCTCAAAGTGAGAGGAGGCCGTAGCCCAACAGTATAAATATAATATTATATAGTAATAATATAGTATAAATGTAAAAACATTTCGCAAAGTAATATTTCTCACAGTATCATTGGCGGTGACCACTTACCATTGGCTCGTAGTAATTTCGTTTTCAAACTTGTTCCAGGTGTTTTGGGTTATTATCACGCGCAACTGACGGACATCGTCCAATACCCGGACGCGAGGACGGAGCTCTTCCACGCTTTCAGGGAACTCGGCAACATCATACTGTTCTGTATGCTGATCGAGCAGGTAAGCTGCGGCTCGGGGTCGTGCGTTGGTTTTAGCTTAAAATGACGTTCTGATCGTATGTTTTTTATATTATATATTTTTTTTTTATTACGTATACTATATAGATATATGTATGTATATGTAAAAGAAAGTTATTTGTTAATTAACTGCCGCTAGTTATTTGTACGGTGTATTTATATAAGTTGTATGTATCGCTCTCGAAATTAATTAATAATGTATTTCTTTATTGGTTAAGTTAATAATTAAAGTAAAACAATACAGTAATGTAAGATAATGTTGTAACAACGTTCCCGGTTCTAGCGTATCCAGAAGAGAGCTTAAATTTCCCGCCAATGTTTTCTTTTTTTTTTTTTAATGTTGCCCGCTTCAAAAATCGTAGCGACAACATCTATATGATTTATTTATAAATATCTATAATCTGCTCTATATTCTATTTATTAGTATTTTTTTGTATTTATGTATTTGCTATATTTATTGAGTTGTATTCGCTATTATTTCATAATGTAAGTTTTTACTGCACCGCCATATTGCCGTCTTCCATGCACGTTATCCTTCTAACCCAAAGGTTGTCTGGAAGAAATGGCTTATAAGCCATAAGACCGCCTTTTGCTTGGCCAATTTTCTTTTAAAGAAAATATATTTTGTATCTTTATGTATATTTGGTGTGCGATAAAGAGTTAAATAAATAAATAAATATGTTGTACTTTATGGGGTATGTGATGTTTTGGAGCTGAGCCACTCGCGGTCCGCCCGCCAGCGCTGACGTCAGCGACGCCGGCAAACTCGCGTCGATGCTCGCTTAATATTACTTAGTATAAAACGAAGTCGCTTAGCGCTGTCTGTCCCTGCGTGCGCTTAGATCTTTAAAATTACGCAACTGATTTTGATGCGGTTTTCTATAATAGATAGATTGATTCAAGGGGAAGGTTTATGTGTTTAATACACGCACAATTTAGTTGAGAAATATTGATAATTTTGGAGGTTTCTGATGTGATGTCGTAAACAAAGACATTGTTTGGTAAATAAGACTGACTTCTGAGTTTCAAAAATAGAAAAGTTGCTTTCTGCTTGAGTGGAGTTTGAATGTATGTTCTGTTTGTTCATAGGCTCTATCACAAGAGGAGGTGACGGACCTCCTCCACGCGGCTCCCTTCCAGAACATCTTGCCGCGACCGTACACGGCGGGTGAGTAACGTTTGACTTTTGGTAATATCAAATATAAACTTTGTTGTGGAACCAGCCGTTCGACGCTGTTTCGCCTGCTCTTTGTGTCGTTCGAGTAAACCTTGGATTATTTATATGTTTATATAGAATGTTAGGGCACACGCACACTGGTAAAGTAGCGTGACGTTGGCGTGTCAAGCTGTCACGCACACTAAGATAATACAGTTGTCTCGTTTTTTTTTTTGGGAGGCGGACGAGCAAATGTGCCACCTGATGGTAAGTGGTCACCACCGCCCAAAGACAATGGCGCTGTTAGAAATTCTGGTCGTCTTTAAAGTTGATTTACGGATGATGATTTAACGTGTCAATGTACTCGGACGCATCGGCCGATGGAGGAAGAGAGATGGATGCGTCACAAGCCGAACGCTCAGGCCGATCGTGCCTCTCTATCGTTTGTTCCTCTCGCTTGCACGCTCGGCTCAGGCGGAACGTAACGAGTCATGCTTTTTCGTAATAAAAAAATACTAAGATTTTGTAATTCCAAAACTGTAGCTGTATAAGTCAGGGGACCAACGAGGCGGTCTTGATACTCGTATTAAAACGAATCGTATCTGAATCCGCAGAGGGCGAGAAACTGGAAACGAAACAGAAGCGTCTCGAGGCGAAGTACTCGGCGTTACAGATCGTGCAGAATGTGGAGAAGTACGGCACTGCGAAGGTGAGCCGGCAGGAAACTTGACCCGGTACGCGTCGGAACTTGTCTTCCCAACGACTAACGACCCGACTCGATCGTTGCCGAGCAGCAGAGCCAGCTGTCCCGCGAGGGCGACCTGCTGACGCGCGAGCGGCTGTGCTGCGGCCTGTCGCTGTTCGCGGTCGTGCTGCGCCGCCTGCGCGCGTGTCTGGCCGCGCCGCAGTGGCCCGCGCCCCCCGCGCCGCCGCACCACGCCCCGCTGCACACCGACGACACCGCCGAGTTCCACAGGTGCACGCGCACGCGCACGCACGCACGCGCACGCACCGATACTCGCATTATTTGTAATGTAGTGTTTGTCGAGCTTAAATAATGTTCGGTCAATCAAGATAAATCTATTAACTCTTCAATCAACAATACCACTAGATCACGCGTCGCAGTCTCATAAGTGGTACCATCAAATGACACGTCACCTCAAAGTGGGTCTTATTTAAATTTGGTTTAACTCTCGATTACGTGTGTTTTCGAAACGTGTAAAAATAAACGTACCGGACTGAATGCTTTACTTTCGGCGATTAAATACTAACATAGGAGTAATTATTTAATTTAAATAATATTCAAATATGTTAATGAAACAACAGTTGTTTAGTTTTTGACCAACCCACGCGCCAATATAAGCCAATGTTTGACCAACAAACGGTAGCTTCAGAACTGTGAATCTATAGAGTTTTATAGTTTATATATTTTTTGACTGCGACGTTGATCTAGCGGTTAAAGTAACTCCGACGCCGAGTGTAGAGTCCGAATCCGACATTTATTTTTGCCCGCAGTCCGGTTGTTTTCCATGTTTGTATTATAAATATGTATTTATAAAAAAAAAAAAGAAAAACAATCCAACCAATACATTTTAGATTTCACATTACATTAACAGCCTGTAAATTTCCCACTGCTGGGCTAAGGCCTCTTCTCCCTTTTTTAGGAAAAGGTTTGGAGCATATTCCACCACGCTGCTCCAATGCGGGTCGGTGGAATACACATGTGGCAGAATTTCGTTGAAATTAGACACATACAGGTTTCCTCACGATGTTTTCCTTCACCGCCGAGCACGAGATGAATTATAAACACAAATTAAGCACATGAAAATTCAGTGGTGCCTGCCTGGGTTTGAACTAACAATCATGCACCACTGGGCCATCTCAACCAATAGTTTCGGAGAAATGTTTGCACAGCACATACATACACTGCTGTAAAAATCTTCTTCGCCAATAAAATTTTTCGAAAGTATATACGACGGAGTTCTAATTTGAAGAATATCAAAAAGGAATTATTTTTGTATATATTGGAAGCCTTAATACGTCTTAATGAGTTGTTATATGGTGGTGGCGTCGATCGGAGTATTAATAACATGAATTTTAGCCGAGACGGCCCAGTGGTTAGAACGCGTGCATCTTAACCGATGATTTCGGGTTCAAACCCAGGCAGGCACCACTGAATTTTCATGTGCTTAATTTGTGTTTATAATCCATATCGTGCTCGGCGGTGAAGGAAAACATCGCGAGGAAACCTGCACGTGTCTAATTTCAACGAAATTCTGCCACATGTGTATTCCACCGACCCGCATTGGAGCAGCGTGGTGGAATATGCTCCAAACCTTCTCCTCAAAGGGAAAGGAGGCCTTTAGCCCAGCAGTGGGAGATTTACAGGCTGCTAATGTAATGTAAAAAAAAATGTATGAATTTTACCACTTTCCAGGTTGTGGTCAGCGCTCCAATTTCTATACTGTATCCCCGTGGGCGACACTCAGTTTACAGTCGAGTAAGTAACTTTAAACTAAACCTCCCACGTGCGGCAGAAGCCTGTAGTCTATTGAATAGACTACTGAGTATATAATTACAAAACAATCTCTTCAGGGAACTCTTCGGCGAGGGTCTCCACTGGGCTGGATGCACGATTATTGCGTTGCTGGGTCAGCAGAGACGCTTCGAGGCCCTGGACTTTTGTTACCATATTCTGCGCGTGCAACGCGTCGATGGAAAGGATGAACTGGTTAAGGGAATCGTAAGTGTCTAGCTGTGGACGTGTAGTCGGGGCCGGCGTTAGGGACGGGGCGATCGAGCGACGGACCAGGGCGCCGAGATCTGGAGTCTCTTGCGTCCCGTCCTACATAGACTCAATAATCCATGCATATCCTTAGAGTCGGTCCTCGACTCGCTGTAATCACGCTCGCTACGTAAGTAAACAAGCTCGTCCCAGGTTTTCTAAGCGCCGTCCTGGACCTTCCAAATCCGACCCTGGACATATAAAAGGGCGGCGAAGGCATGTTTAGCCCGGGGCGCCTAGATGGTTGAGGCCGGTCCTGCATGCATATTTAAGTAAATTGTAAGATTTAATTTGTTAATTTTGTCCTCGCAGCCCCTGAAGCGCATGGTGGACCGCATCAGACGGTTCCAGGTGCTGAACTCGCAGATCTTCAGCGTGCTCGGGAGGCACCTCGCCGCGGACGACGAGCGCGCCGGCGTGGAGCACGTGCGCTGCTTCCCCCCACCCGCCGCCACCCACCACAACTGAGAGAAATTCAACGAGCATACGAACTGAGCACGTTAACTCCAGTTTTACTCCAGGGAAAATATTTTATACTGAATACCGATATTCCGTTAATACGACTATATAATGAGTTATTATTTTTCTTAGTAGTAATTATTGCAGTCCCACGGTCGAACGGACAAATTTAATGGTTAATATCGAATATTTAATATCGGAAGCTTAAATTCAATCGCAAAATCTTCCCCATAACCGAATATTGCATCCAATTAAAGTGTATAGTGTTCAAGAGGTGCTTAAATCGTTTAGATAGAAATCATCAAGTCGATTCCAACAGCCGGACGAGTGAGGGGTCGTTCATTTATTACGTAAGACTGTTTTCGCTAGTTTTTGATCCCCTCCCCCTTTATCATAAGAAAAAATAAGAATAGGCTGACCCCCTCCGCCCCTGTTGTCTTTTGTAATGATTATTTTTCAAATATTTTTTTGTTTCCTTGTAATGTCAAAGGTACTAAAAATCTTTATTGTTTGGCTCGTCCATTGTCATGGAATATATACGTAATATCGGTTTATACCTAAACGCATCCGAGCGAACTATTTTAATGGTAATTTTTAACATTGAAACACCTCCCCACCCCCTTGTAAGAAAACCTAAGACATGGTCGACCACCTCCCCCCCCCCCTAAACTCGTCTTACGTAATAAATGAATGGGCCCTAAGGATTAACGATACTGTATCAACTAACTGTAGTTTATTCCATACACTTGAAAATTTGACATCGGAGTGACGTCACTATTTCGCAAATCCTCATGACATCTTTCGACCAATGACGTTCCGACGATTCAAGGTCAGATTTGTTTACGTTTCCTCCCGCCATTGAAATAGATAATGTTAGTTATGTTGCATATGTTAAATGTTAAGTAGTTTAGTTTTATGCAGACTCTGCAAAAGTATTATACTATATTTAAGCACTTTATTAATAGTAATTTTACATATTGTAAACATTTTTATTCTTATACTATTTAAAGTCCATTGTAACTCGAATCGAACTCGTGTAGAACAAAATGCTCATGTCATTGGTCGATGAGCGCGGCTAGAGCGAATCCGACTTTCTTGCTTTGAGTTCGTTTCAGAGTTTAAGGGACAGTGTGTTAGGTATAAGTACACCTCTTTACATGACGGTACATTCCAATACCAGAATGGCGAGAATACGATAGACGACAAAAAAACCTTTTAAAATATATTGTGTTTTGCTAACTCTATCTCAGTTGGAAGGTCGACAGAATAATTTATAGTTAACACTTTTTTTCAGTACTTTAGTAAACTTTTTTTACTTACGTTGTAATGGTTTCTCATTTAACGTATTTATTTTGCATTTTATAATTATTGTTTAAATTATGATATTTTATATTATTGTTTAAGATTCTTGTATCACGACAATTATAGTAAATAAATTATCTAGCGGATAATTGGTTTTTTATTTACAACTGTTGCCCGTACTTTACGCTCTGAGTTAAATATTTTTATTAATATAAATTAAAATACTGATAAAACAGTAATATAAAAAAATGAGGCAGTCGTGGGCCGCCAGTATATGACAGAAATCAAAATAGTTTTTTGTTAAAAGAGTAAAATTGAAAATCCACAGACGTATGGTTAAATAAATAAAAACAGAGTTTCGTTAATTTGATAAATATACTGTATTCATTCCTATTTATTATGTTCTATTATTATTATTATTAATTTAAGAGTGAATTACTTTTTATTGTAATCCAATAGTGCTGTAAATACCTGTACTGGTGTATTACACTGCATCGGTCCGTGTACTTTTGATTGAATTGTTTTTGTAAATATCCTGATGGTGTTTCAAATAAATAAATAAATAACAATATATAATAACGAAGTACAGTACAAACGCCTCATAACAAGACAGGAGAGAGCGGGTCACACAGGGGAAACCCCGTATAAGAGGACATGTCTTACCCTCGAGGCAATAGATGCTTCTCATCGAAAGAGTGAAGTTAAAATTAATGATTAGTTCGATTCGGATCGCGCAATGTATGGACTTTAAAATATTAGTAACTGCTGTCTGAGCTTCGTTTTAGCAAATTAAAAATGTATATTTAAAAAAACGTGTTCGTGTCGGGACGCCCGACAGAAGTGATAACTTATCTAAATTGAACTATTTAATATTAAAATTGTTTAACTTGATTCGTGCACGGGTACAGTAAGCTCAACGACAACTTATTCACAATAAATTATTAATTTTACCCGATCGAAGCCGAGTTTTCATCTAGTTATATAATAAATTGCTAACAAGGCAATAAGTACTGTTACCCATCTTGAGAAGTTTCAAGTTTGGTAGAGTCAAAGCTAGCGTGGCTTAGTCCCATGGACGTAGATTTTTTGGACTGATAACTTCTTATTGGAGGGTAAACCGCTTCGTTACGTAACGCGTTACGGGGCCAGTGTGTTCAGCTTATAACTAATAAAAGTTTTTATTAATAATTAACATTTCCTTACAATATAATATTAATATACATAAAATTTAAGTAATAACCTAAGTCGAACACTCACTGAACGCACCCGTAAACGTCAAACATGGCCGCCCGTTGAACTGTCATGTCGTTGAATTTCATGGATTTAACATCGAAATATCGATTATACGAATCTCGCGGATATGTCGACCTATAATTATGTATTATACCTATATATATATAACGGGGCGCGGCTACTTTGGTTGTTGATTTGGATAATTAATGAATCGAGTAGTTGGGAATAATGTCTGATGGCTGATTTACTTTTAAGAGCGGGTCACCCCGAATGGAGTTGTAAGTGTCATGGCGACGCGAGCCGTTACGTTTTGACAGGCGACTCGAATGCGATGGCTGCTTGCAAACCCATTTGCTCTTAATCGAGATGAATCATTGTAATCCTTTGATACTCTTATGATTCCAATCATTATATACATTTGGGAATGCAAATGAACCGAGAAGACTGATTTTTGGATATGTTGTAAGAGGAGCGTAGAAAAGTTTAACTTAAAATTGTCGAACTCAATTTCCCTATGTGCGTTATTTTTGGCGTTAACGAGGCTGTGCGTCGTGATACGGGAATTATGATGATGCTTTTTGTTGCTTTATTAACGCTCTACAACGGTAACGGTCCTATACATTTTTAACCTACCGATGACGGTTATTTTTCAAGATGGCGCCGAACGCACATAGGAAATCCAGGTCGACAATTTCAAGTTAAACCAAGCATTTCTCGTCCTGTTTCTTGTATATATATGGACTAGTAGTGTTTGTGTTTTTTTTTTGTTTTCGTATTTATAAATGTAACTACAATAAAACAAACGAAGCCACTCTAAGTATTTATTAAAAAACTTAGTGAAATGCAATACCCGTCGCCTAAAAGTCCCTTACTTTACATAAATATTATGATAATTAGTTCTTGCAAGCACTATTACACTACGAATAAAAAATATGCACCACATAGAAGGGATTCGAATTTTTAAAGACAACAATATTTTTTACAGATAAAAGAAACGCATATGGATCCGTTACGATATACAATTAGTACGTTAGAATATTTTTAAAACTGATTGAAAAAAAAAAAATGAAAACTCAAAAAATGTATATATTTTTTTTTATTTAAAAATTGTTGTCTTCAAAAAAGTTACATAATTGCCGACACAAATGACATATCTATAACTTACAGATTAAATAAAACGTTAAATCTAAAAGACCAGTAAACATCACTAGGGACTGATCTCTTATATTTAAAAAAAAAAAACAAAACTTGAAATCTTTAAAGTTAAGGTTCCAACCGGATGATTAGAAAAAAAAAATAAACAATTCTAGTATCAATGAAAACAATTAAATCAACTTTTTTTCTACTGTTTTTTTTTAATGCATAAGGTAAGGCTGAATGGCAGTTCAGTTTTTACATTTGCTTATTATAGCTTTAAGATGTCAAAGATTTTTATGTATTGTCGTTTCTTTTTTTTAAATTTCGAATAGTTACTTCAACGCCAGTCTTTTCAACATTATACGCTTCCAGTTGAAACCTTCACAGAAATCCCATATTCGTTAATTTTGTACTTTTCTCAACAGATTGGTATCTTTTTTATTGTTATCTAAAAGTTTTTTTTTTTAATAATAATCTATCCTATTAATTATTATACATAAATAAAGTATGTACTTAACACATATATTACAGAAAAGCATAATTTATAATTACTTATTGCAACTCAGCGACGTTACGCACGTCAATTTATAAACTTCGAAGAAGTCAAAACTGGCAACACTTCGACAAAACTATGCGACGCTAAACAAAAATGGAATTTTTGACTATCACATTTACATCGAGAAAGTTTCACAAAATATAATTATTCGAACTTAATTTCGTTAAAAGCGACGTTATGTCGATCCGTGTTCAATCTTCACCCGAGAAGGTGAAAAAAAAAAAAAAAATACTGAGCTCTTTCGTTCATTTTGAGACAAACTATATTTAACTACAAGTCGTATACGTTATAAAAAAAATATGTTCTGTTAAATCGGCCCGCGATATCGCATCATAGACATCCTTTTTTTTTTTAAATCACGAATTCTCTCAACAGATTATACAGGAAATCGTGTTAAATATAAAAAACGAACTAAGTCATGTTAAGTTAGAAATTAACTGTTACATGTTTTAAAAGACTTTTTATTATAACAAAAATGTCTTTATATATATATATATATGAAATTTCATACAATTTTTACATAGACATTTTTACATAACGTGTATTCTTGTATGAAAAAAAATGTTCCACGCATCAGTGGGTACAGTTTTGAAAATTTCAGTTAACCCAATATTTATACAATGTCAAATTGGTCTTTAACGAGTCGTTATAAGGTCGATAATCCAATATTAATAGTATTCGCACGATATTGAAAGAAAGATCACTGAAAAAGGTTTAATAGAATAAAATAATCTATTCTTGTTGTTCTCGTACAAATACTACTGTCCGTACGCGTGTCTGTCCGTGCAGGCGACGTCACTGTTCGTAGTTCTTCGCCTTGCGGTCCATTTCATCGTCGGAAGACCGATTCATGGGATGATCTGTAAAAAAAAAAAATTACAACAGGCTATTCGACAATGCAAAAAATAAAGTGTCAATTATTGTAATCAGTATATATTACGAGTACATAATCAGCCTATAAATTTCCCACTGCTGGGCTAAGGCCTCCTCTCCCTATGAGGAGAAGGTATGGAGCATATTCCACTACGCTGCTCCAATGCGGGTTGGTGGAATACACATGTGGCAGAATTTCGTTGAAATTAGACACCGCCGAGCACGAGATGAATTATAAACACAAATTAAGCACATGTAAATTCAGTGGTGCTGCCTGGGTTCGAACCCGAAATCATCGGTTAAGATGCACGCGTTCTAACCACTGGGCCGTCTCGGCTCTCATATATTATGAGTATAAAGTTGAAAATAATAATTAATTTATTCAAAAATCATATTATATTATTCAAATCATTTTAGATATTCAAGTGAGCGTTATTGTAGAACTGTATTTGTGTAACTTGATAAATCAAAATCAAAATCAAAATAAACTTTATTCGAGTAGGCTTCTACGAGCACTTTTGAATCGTCATTTAACAAACTATTTAAAGCAAAGCTACCACCGGTTCGGAATGTAGATTCCACCGAGAAGAACCGGCGAGAAACTCAGTAGTTACTCTTTTTCGACATCTAAAAATACAGTCACGTTAGTTGAATACAATTATATTAGTAAAAAGTTTATTCTGTGTGTGGCAGTTCGCTTTTCTTTATTACCGACCGATGGTCCCAATGAATTCTTTACCCGGTCTTTTGCCAGCCTGCCTACCTATTCAAATGAAATAAGTTAAATTCAAAATCGTCCCGTACCGTGCTGCATCTTCGGTACGAGTACGACGTTCCCATCAGCAGCCTGCTGCAGTGAGTACTGGTTCGACGACAACGGCCTGCCTTCGGGGTCGCGTAGGTTCTGTAAACATATACAAATATATTACGATAAATATATCTTATATATTAATGGCGTGAGCTGATTTTTGTCCCAGTGATCATGGGACGATAGCTGGATAAAAAATTGGTTACGGTCTCATTTTGAAGAGCCTTAGCCGTAGACGTGCAGACAAATTAAAGAGGATTCTCGGTTGTGATTTACTAAATTGTTACGATTTAACAAAGAATTAATTTTAGAGAGAGGACGGTTAGAGAGCGGTCCTACGGCTCTACGAGAAAAAAAAATTAAAGACGTAAACAAAATTAAAGTAAATTGTTATCGTCCAACAAGCGTTAACTCCACGCTTTTTTATCATCGATATAATCTTGTATCGAATAATGTGCCTTCTTTACCAATGGATTTTTTTACAAATGATTTGAATCTATGAAACGGCAAATTTAAAATGTCTGTATACAAGATGAAGTTGCTCGCTAAACCGACAATAGTTTCAGGTCGCTCGAAATAGACAATTTCACACCTTATCTTAGCCTTATCTTATTCTTATGTTTAATCGAAGGTATTTTCGTGTTTATACAATGTTTGTTACAATTTTTACAAACATAATATTCCATAATTACAAATATCCCCAAATCTAGTCTATCTAACTAGTTAGGCGTCGCAAATCGTGGCATTAATGTCCCCAAATCTAGTTAGGCGTCTCAAATCGTGGCATCAATGTCCCCAAAATCTAGTTACGTATCTCAAGTTAGATCATTGGAAGTCCCCGAAGTTGATAAACTGGATCACAATTCGCAAATATAGCTACGTAACTAAAAACTAATGATTAAATATTTTAAACTATAACAAACCTGGAACACGTGTCTGTAGAGTGCAGCGAACCTCTCCTTGATCCTCTGCCTCTCGGCCAGTAGAGTATTATGATCCCTCTGAGTCCTCGCCTTCCTGTCCCTCACGGTGCGCACCTCGTCTGCCAGCGATGTTATCTGGTCGAGCTTACGTTTACGGCAGTTCTGTGCTGCCACCTGGTGATCGACAATAAAATATTTAACTGAGTTTTGAGCAGTGAATTATTAATATAGTTTTTCGGCTTGATAAAGTTATTGGATAGTCTGCAAACTCTCTTGGAAATACTAAAGCCCTTGAGCCTGTAGTTACACTGGCACACTCACCCCTCAAAGCAGAACATATAAATACTAAATATTGGCTCGTACGAAGCTGAGGGAACATCATCACGATTATATATATCTTTTCAATTAAATATCTCACCTTGTTTTTTCCTCGCCTCCGTATGTCCCTTATAAGAGATAGCTGAGCCTCGCTCAAGTCGTGCTTCGAGAGGCGTTCGTTGAACTCGTCCATTGGTAAGTTGATTATATCGTGAACTTCAAGAGGTATACCTGGGACAGACAGATATAAATTTACAGTGTTATTATACAAGCTTAAAAACTATGTTAGTGGATACATAAGGGGCCAGTCAGTTTATTACGTAAGACGATTTAGGGGGGAGGGGGCTCGACCATGTCTTATGTTTTCTTACAATGGGGTGGGAAGGAGTCTCGATAGTTCTTACGTAAGATAAAAAAAATGAGCAAAGTTAAAATTATTTGAAAAAGGTTCGATCCGCATCCGAGCGAACTTCGACAGTTCGCTCGGATGCGTATAGGTATAAAACAATATTTACATTTCCATGGCAACGGGCGCGGACGGGCCAAAAAAAAAGATTAGCACCTTTTAAATTTAATTTTTTAATTTTTTTTTTTTACGTAATAAATATTAAACAAGTTAGAGTTAAAAGTAGGGGTCGGCCTATTCTTATTTTTCTTATAAAAGGGGGTAAAAAACAAGCGAAAATAGTCTTACGTAACAAATGAATGTCCCCTAAGGGGTCGAAAACAACCAGTTGATACATGAAGTTGCCCCCAATTTTTAACAAATGGCTTATCCAATTTCCGCATCAACGTATTCAGGATACCGTTAGAAACTCAGCGCATCCTGGCCATTGTAACCGCTCCTTCTTATAACGTATAGAAGTAATCCCCACGGACATCAGCAAACACCAATTCGATAAATTTAAAATTTAACATTTCGCATTTGTTTCTTTTGGTTCAAAGTAAAACATCGAATAAACATTTTGATATGCATGTGCGTTTTTCGTACGAATGTGTCTCTGGACATGTGCATATGTGTACATGTCACGATCACTTACCGAGGGCCTTTGCTCGTTTCTCGTCTCTACTCAGGTGGCCCGCAATGCTCCCTCCGTCGGACGTACTCCCATCCGTGAGACGACGAACTATAAACAATTTATCGTGGTGTTATTTTATGTGTTCAATCTCTAAATATATAAGCGAAATACCTCACACTGATTAATCACGAAATCTCAGAAACTATAACACTTGCAAACTTGAAATACGGCAGGTGGGCTCCTTATAGGGTGTAGACATCCGCCAAGAACTGATTTTAGGATACTCCACCACCTAGAGGGTAAAATGGGGCTTGGAATTTTGTATGGAAGTCTGTTTTTGAAGAAAGAGACTTGTAATTTAAAATGACGCTCTCGGTGTGCAGGTGTACTTATAATGTATCTTTGGAAACCAACAACCTTTTGGGGGTCAAAACACGGGATGGTTGTTTGTAAAATGCACAAGAACTCTAACGATTTGTTGTATTATCAATAAGTTCAGATGTAACAAGGCAAATCTAATTACTTTTCTCAAATCAATTAATCTAGTATCTTAAATAGTCGAATCAAATTATGCCACAAAGTGTTGGATCAGATGTCCCCAAATCTAGTTGTGTCACAAAGTGTTGGATCAGATGTCCCCAAATCTAGTTGTGTCACAAAGTGTTGGATCAAATGTTGCCAAATCTAGTCGTGCCACAAATAATTGCTTCAAATGTCTCTAAATCTAGTTGGGTCTAAAATTTTTGGATCGAATGTTTCTAAATTTAGTTATATCTTAACTGTTAACTCAAATATCCCCAAAGTCAAGATAGTGGAACATATACATCTTAACCAAAGACCTCATTTCGTTGACTTCATTTGGTTATATTTCTCATAATCAGCGATCAAGGATAACATCGTAAGGAAACCTGCCCATCGAATAACAGTTGCATAAACATTATCCGCCAAATTGCACGACGTAGACATATACATACCAAAATTTATTCAAACATTCAACTGCCTACGTCATTAATTTAATAAAATCCACAGATACGAAATGTTAAAAAACAAAAGCCAATCGAAGATAAGGAATTATATAACCACACTAACTCGCGGTCGGAGGCCTATGATGGGACGAAATCAGATTATTGTCAAGTGTACCAGGAGACCAGCTGCCAGGAGCTCTGTCAAGATCGCATCGACTAAAGACAATGGTGCCAACCTCGTTTGTCTCGCGTCGGCTGCCGCTGTTCGGCGGCGGGCAGCGGCGCGCTGTACGTGTGGTTGTGCCTCACCCGGTCGCCGGAAGCGAAGCCGAAGCGAGTCGGACTCGGTATAGTGCTCTGGGGGAGAGACAGACCATTGTTATTCGCATCAACCCCCACTGGATTCCCACTCGCTTAATCTTGTGTCGTGTTCAAAATCTTCTCATCTTCCACAAGCTCCAAATCTTCGGACCAATAGTACTATATCGAATTATAGCCGATTAGCAAGATACAGGAATACGTGGAAATCTTCAGAGGAGGCCTTTGTCGACAGACGAGCTGATCAATTTAGTTTTTAGCAAGTAAGCATGTATCAATTTACTGTAAAAAGAAGCCGCAATAAAGGATATTTTATTTTATTAATTTTATTACTATATCGAAAAGGCTATAACTCAATGGGCTATAGGGGCTGATCAAATATTAAAGTATATTATTTTAAATCAACTCACTTGTAGCAACGCGTGACTCGTGTGCGGCGTGTTCAAGTCGAGCGCCGGCTGGAGGGTGGTCACGTGCGGCGGCGGCAGCTGGTGGCGAGGGGGGTACTCCACTGAGGAATTTGAGGAAAGTTGTGTAAAACATTTTGTCTTCCTACAAATTATTTTGACAAATTTTACAAACATAGATAGATACTATCTTCTGTAAAGCCTAAACGAAAAAAAAGTACTGAACCGATATAGATAAAACTTAATCAGAAGACGCAGCGGGTTTCGGAGAAGGCACTTGTATAATATATTATATATATAAGTTACTTCAGGTTCCAAGTTTTAAATTTAGACCATTGACGTTACAGACGACAGTTTTGATTCCTTATTTTTATATATTTAGGATAATGGTATGTTTTCGACGTATGACGTAATTCCCTTGTCGTGTCAACGTGTGTATCGTTAAGTTAGCTTTTTCTGTATGGCATTGGTCGGCGGACGAGCGTATGGGCCACCTGATGGTAAGTGATCACCACCGCCCATAGACAAAGGGGCTGTAAGAAATATTAACCATTCCTTTCATCACCTAAGCGCCACCAACCTTGGGAACTAAGATGCTATGTCCCTTGGGCCTGTGATTACACTGGCTTCCTCACCATTCCAACCGGAACACAACAATATAGAGTACTGTTACTTGGCGGTGGAATATCTGATGAGTGGGTGGTACCCACCCAGACGGGCACACAAAGCCCTTCCACCAAATAAAGTGTAACGAACTACTATCCTTCTCTTAAACAAATAATATCAGCCATCCCTTGGCTCTGTTCCTTAAACGCGTGTCCAACTAAACGCTCCCTGAACAGAAGGTGTCTTCGAAGTTAAGAGCCCGGATTTCGAGGTAACAAATCCCGTTTTTATTTATCTCAATATAAACATAAACTCTTATTTCTCGCGCGTGCAAACATAAATAATTTAGACTATTAGTTTGTTTGACGATGACTTAATTCCAAAAGACCTCCTCCTCCTCTCTAAACAATCACTTCAACGATCCGATGGATCAATATGACACGAGGGTAAAAAGTTTAAAAAGCCCGAGCTTAGAAAAATGTGTCACGAAACATGTACATGTTATGAAACTCACCGTTATGCATGTGCATGTTATCGTGGTACGTTTGTTCGCATTCGTATTTCACGACGCCCGGTGGTCGAGCGGGTAACAGCGGTTCGAGGGGAGCGGGTGCTTGTTCCTGTGATATAAATTATAACGAAAATGTTATATAGCTTTGGAAATATCTGAAGAGCCAGGCTAACTGCCTTTAAAGTTGCAACTAAAATTATCAGTATTAATATTAATAAAAATTGTTTTTTATTTTTATCCATTTTTTTTTGGTGACTGTACAAATTTATTAATATATTGTACAGTCAACAAAAAAAAACAAATTTCTGAAAAACCTTTGTTAATTTATATCCACAATGGAAAAATACTAAAGATTATATAGAATATTAAAGCGTTTATAGAATTGTAGACATAAAGAATCTGTATAATGATTAACAGAGACGATGAATTAAAAAAAAAAAAAGTACTAAATACCTGAAAACATCTTTTCCCGAACATGTGATGTTTCTTTTGGGGCGCGTGCGAAGTTCTATCTCTGCCATACGCCCCTTCGTAGGGTCGGAACTTGGAGCTAGAAGCAAAGAGCTCAATAAATTCAAAATCGAAAATCACGACGATGTGATGACGTTCTCGAGGGAGACCAGCCGACTACGCGGGACATGTTAGTGCATGAGTGTGTGCAAACAGCTGCTCTGTATAGCGTCACTCTCAAATCCGACACCACCGGAAATAGTTCAGGATTTACGTTTTCCGAGGCTTAGGAGTGTACACATCTCCGGCTTCCAAAACACCGGGCCGTTACTGAGAATTTTTCCGACGGAAAAACCCAATTAGTCTTTATCAGCCCGACCTGGAGTTTGGAATCTCGGGACCTTGGAATCTGTAGCCTTATCTAGCTAGAGCTTTCAAAAATATTACGATACAATATAAGTGAAGGCAGATACGAGAAACTGTACTGGTATCTGACACTGTGCGATAAGCTCCTGATTGGGGCAGGTGGGTTAGGGTTTTGATTGGGTACCCCCCAACGCTTTGTGCAGGTCTATGGGTCATTTATCCACCTCCAAACGGCAATACTTAGATTAGTTTTCCGTCTAGTTTAATCGGAGCTTAGTTCCCAATAACATTTCTTACAGCAGTCTATGGTCGGTGGTGACCTCTTATCATCAGTCTGCCGATCTATTTTTATTAAACAACAATCTTACCTATGGAACTCCTGCGCTGAATCGCTTCCATCGCACCATTCCCCGTCCGAGAGAGACGGTACCCTCTCCGATCCCATCGAGGACACCGCGCTATCGGATGCTGAATCCCGTTCTGTTAAAGAATTCAGATGTTTCTTAAACATTGGTAAAACTATGAGTCTTAATAAAGAATCTTAGGACTATTATTATGTTGACTGTATGTATATATATTTGAAGGCGCATGGTGCGCCATCTTGTTTATTCATACTGGTTGGAAAGGAGTGTCAATGGGAGTTGAACGGCGCTCTAGTGAAGCGTCGCGTCGATGGCAGCGCGGCGGCCATCTTGGATCGACAGTTACATTCAAGATTTCCCGCGCACCGCGTATGCGACGAATCGCTAATTTCCGACATTATCTTTATTCTTTTGTAATAAATTCAGTTATTTATATGTGTTTGTGTGTATTATATTTTAACGATATTTATGCCTACCGTGACATTATCCGTGACATTGATTTGTTCAATTAAAAACCTATTGAATTTGTGAACAATAATTTGAATATACGCTCGCTTAACTTGAACAATCCTGGTATTGGCAATAAAATTTTATATATATAACGGGGCGCGGTTACTTTGGTCGTTGATTTGGATAATTGATGAATCTAGTAGATGGCAATAATGTCTGATGGCTGATTTACTTTTAAGAGCGGGTCACCCCGAATGGAGTTGTAAGTGTCATGGCGACGCGAGCCGTTATGATTTGACAGGCGATTCGAATGCGATGGCTGCTTGCAAACCCATTCGCTCTTAATCGAGATGAATCATTGTAATCCTTTGATATTTGTGGTGTACGATTATTGAATCAATTAATACAGTGATCAGACGATATTAAATACGTTTAATTTTGTGAATATCTCCAATTCACGCCCACATAGTCTTCCAAATGTCGAATCGATCCCCGAACCCAACTGTTATATATAATAGGGCAGAGGTCCCTATGAGTGGTAGACTTACCATTATTCATTGGCATATGAGTTTGATTATGCGTTACATGTCCAGCCGAAGCGCCGTCCAACATGCGCATGGTGTACATGCCTGAAACAAAAAATCGTACACGTTACACGACATTCGTATCGAATATAAATTAAGCTATTCTTTCTCGTAAAAAGTAAAATGGTTACTGTTGGTTATCCCTAATAGATAGACTTGTACCATCGCGGACTTTTTTATAGACCTTTTTAAGGTGTACAATACTGTAGTACATTATTTTGATCTATCTCGTAGTGTTCAACCAGCGTTTGCAATGTAACCGCAAAAAAATGTGTTTATTTACGACATCAAATTAGAAACCTCTAAAATTATCATTTATTATACATATAAACCTTCCTCTTGAATCACTCTATCCATTAAAAAAAACCGCATCAAAATCCGTTGAGTTGTTTTAAAGATCTAAGCATACACAGGGACAGACATACAGAGGGAAACGAGTTTGTTTTATACTATGCACTGACATATAAGACACCATTCACTTCTAGGTGGCTCATTTGCCAGTCTGCCTACACAATCAAAATGTAAAAAATAACCATCGTATTAAACTCTCCTGCCAACTCCTAATGCTTGGAGAAATAATCACCATTACCTTGGGAGGCCGAGCCGAGATGGCCCAGTGGTTAGAACGCGTGCATCTTAATCGATGATTTCGGGTTTAAACCCAGGCAGGCACCACTGAATTTTCATGTGCTTAATTTGTGTTTATAATTCATCTCGTGCTCGGCGGTGAAGGAAAACATCGTGAGGAAACCTGCATGTGTCTAATTTCAACGAAATTCTGCCACATGTGTATTCCACCAACCCGCATTGGAGCAGCGTGGAGGAATATACTCCATATCTTCTCCTCAAAAGGGAGAGGAGGCCTTAGCCCAGCAGTGGGAAATTTACAGGCTGTTTATGTTATGTTATGTACCTTGGTAGGACCGAATACATAGCATATTAATTATTTACATATAACATTTTATGTTAACGTTATAAATATAAACGAACGATAACATCACACGAAGAAAGTTATCTATTTGAAAAGATAAGATATTATAATATATTTCGTATCTCTAAGCTGTTTCATTGGTCAATCGTTTCATTCGTCTGTGGGTTAATGACTGAGGCGCGATGAAAAAAACATGCGACATAGAATAAAAAGACATTACTTCTAAGATTTCTTTTTGTATGATAATAATTAGCATTATAATTTCAAGCGTGATTTTTACACAAATATTGTTTTATGTACTCGGTACCGGTAGGTACTTTTAGAAATGCCCGCCTGTTTATATTAAAATTATGAATTTGAAAAATGAACTTGTTGTTCTAGCTCTTTTTTTAATTATAATACTAAAGATAACATTTTTTTTTTGGGCTTTTATTTGTGCCGAGAGGGCACAGATTATGTCACGTGCGACGGAGAAGACACGGCGGAGGTTTAACGGTACGGTCGAGAGGACAGGCTTAATTTAATTACCTCATACCATGCAACATTCTTGGAAACTAGCTCTAACTCTAGCGACGCGCGCTCATTGGTCAAACCGAACAGCGTTACACACTTCCGTCCCTTTCGCGGAATCACTCGCATGCATTGCGGGAAGCGGGCGGAAAGAAACACGACGGGAAGAAAAAGGTTTGACAAACAGAAGTGAAAAAATAATAATCTTGTTTTAACTTTTTTTGTGGAATAAACAGGCGAACGGGTAAAAATGCCTGGCCTCACATCTCCAATGCGCCACTAACCTTGGGAATTAAGTTATTATGTCCCTTGTGCCTGTTACACTAGCTCACTCGTCCTTCATATCGAAACACAACAATATAAAATATTTATGCTTGGCGCTACAACATATGATTCCAACTTCCAATGAATTCGTACGTCAATTCAATGTCAAAAGTTGTTTATTTGACTTAAATCTTCTAGTCGTTGGAATATGCTAAAGATTATTTATTTATTTATTTATTAAGGACCGTCAGCAGTCACGTATACGTTCAAATGTTATACACACAAGTATATATTTTTTTATAAAATAATTTTATAATACTAAAATACTAGAGATTAACTACATTTAATTTAAAAAATTGAAGCAATAAATATTATAATCAACAAGTTCAGTAATATAATTGATCACGTTAATAACGTAAAACAAACTAAATTCAATAAAAAGTTATGACAATTAATATACAGTAATAACTAAAAAAATTGAATTAATTAATAAATTGAATATTAAATTAAATAATTAAAAATTATTAACATATACTATCTGCACTTGACGGTATGTTGGATTATAATATCGATGGAATGATGCAGACATAATATTATACAGCCTATTCCAATGGAAGTAGGAAAAAAGATAAACAAACCTCAGATTAACGTATTCCATGAGATTTGCTAATAAGCTCAGCTATAAACACTACTAAGAGTTTACGATTAACATATCTCTATTTATAACACAACACTGTTACACTTAACTACTTATATCCACTTTAATTTTACTTCCAAAGTTCCGATAACAGTTTCGTCGCCGTTCAAACGTCAATCGCAAATCCATAGTGAATATCATAGACTAATCGAGCTCTCGACCAATGATGTCGCATCAATTCGCTGTCAAATGTTGTTTATTTGGCTTTTTTCCTGTTATGGTCGGAATAGAGTATGCGAAAGAACGAAAACAACCCCCAACCCTTCATAACAACCGTCGTTCGTCACGAGAGATACAAATGAATATGAATTCGTTAAAAAAAAAATGTATGCAATGGAACTATAAGACCGAATACGGTCGCGCCTTTATCCTCTAAAACCGCAGAGATAAAATAAAGATAAAAAAAAAAATACGTATCATCGTGACGACGATGAATTATATACTTAAAACTGTCGCGTAATGTTTATTTGAGCGAGTCTTATTAATGTTATTACGGGACAAGCGAATAATTGTTATTGATAATAACACGCTAATCATGAGCATTACATACATTAGTAGCCTGTAATCTTCCCACCGCTGGGCTAAGGCCTCCTCTCCCTTTGAGAAGGTTTGGAGCATATGCGGGTTGGTCCACACATGTGGCAGAATTTCGTTGAAATTAGACACATGCAGACTTCCTCACGATGTTTTCCTTCACCGTCGAGCACGAGATGAATTATAAACACAAATTAAGCACATGAAAATTCAGTGGTGCTTGCCTGGGTTTGAACCCGAAATCATCGGTTAAGATGCACGCGTTCTAACCACCAACTGACACAGAACTGGCACAGAACTGTTTGTAGTGGATACTATAGCAAAGATATTAGTAGAACTCACGGAATTAAATCTAAGATTTGTCTATAAACTCCTACTGCCATTGAAATAGACTAAATCTTTGTTGTTAATACTATTTCCGCTGAGTTCGTGTTGCTATAATTAAATTCATTTTTCGGGTACATTTTGGGGAACTCCCCTGTTCAAATACCATATGAAAATTAAAAACAAACAATGTTCCCCTATAACTTACCATCATAGAATTTGTAGTATGTATTAATAAAATCCGCATCGTGACGAAATACTGGACTGAAATACGTTGGAAACGTGAAAAAGCTCCTGTACGGATAATGGATGATCGATATTTCCATTTTTAAATCCGTTTATATCCTTCGAATCTTTAAATATTTTTTATTTCAGTATATTTAATATTTATCTTAGAACTTTCTTTTATCTGTGCGTCGCAATATTTTTCATAAAAAAAAAAAATATTTGACAGGTCAGATATATTTTTATTTATTATCTGCGCTATTTCGAATCTGCGACGACCTTTGACAGTTTCGTTCGGAAATTTCTCTGACGTTTTCGCAAACAGTCGTAAAAGCAGATCAAACAATGTTATCCTTCATTTAATTCCATATTAAACAAACCATCTTTGTTGGCTTTGACTTAGTACTAAAATAGACACAAAGGCTCGTATCTCATATACGTCCGAAGTTTTCTCGATATTTAAACGACCATAGGCAAAAGTTGTATCTTTTCAGCACGAAAACGGAGACCTTCGTCAACGAGTCGCAGGATATCTTCGGACGTCGCAAAGCACAGCAAAAAGTACATAAACATAAACAACTGTCGCTGTTGTGCACCTTTCTACTCTTCGTGGTGCGTTTCAGAAAGTATGTCATATGTAGGCCTTTGTTATACTTCAACACAAAACTTTAAAAAAAAAAAGTTTTGACACCGAAAGTTTTTAATCGAAAACAGAATATATAACTTTTTTTCAACTTTAAAATGTCACAATTTAGACTACTACGTAGTTATTAAAATATATATATGAATAAAACAAATATAATTCTTTATAGTGCGCACTTTGTTATAACGTAATCACTTAACGATGTTATTCTTCTTAACGAACAATCTGTAAACGTACGAGAATATTCCCATCTTGATAAAACGCAATTTTTAAATAAACAAATTCATATAATTCTTCAGTATCGACGATATAACGAAACTCTGTATAAATTTTATTATTGAACTTAGACCGAACTGGGCACTATAAAAGACTCACGACACTATAAAAAACCTTTTTTTTTTTCTTTTATTCTTCGAATGACAGTTCCGTTGCGCGCGAAAACGATTAATGACGCAAATTATCGCGAGATCTCATAACGAACGTTTAAAGTAAACAAACGCAATCAAATTATTTGCACAGAAACAATAAAGATCCGAACGTCTGATTAATCATTTTGATAATTTCTTGTAAACGAACCGAGGCGTCCATTTTAGTAGGATTTATTTTCGTGACTGATTTTTCGTGGCATAGCGTGGGTCAATCGAACGGTATGTTCATGATAAGAAACACATAGGCGATAATTTCATTCAGTCGTTCGGAATTATCTTGAACGATAAAGATAAAAATACAAATGATGTAATCATTTAAATTCAAATATTTGTTTTGACCTTTGCATAGAAAGCCTAATAAAAAATAAAACGGCGTCTTAGGACGCCCGACAGAACTGATAACTTAAACTTAAGTAAATCTATGTTGAAACTTACGACTAATACTTAAATTTTATGTATATTAACACGATAATATAAGGAAATTTTATTTATTAATGAAATCTTCAATTGATATATTTATAAAATTAATTTTATTCTTAGTTACAATTCTTGAATACGTACATTATCGAATTTTGTGTGTGTAGATTATTAGTATCATTATTGCCTGCCTACTGCCGTGTGCATAAGAGAAAGGGAAACCAGACAGACTGGCGCCGTAACGCGTTACGTAACGAAGCGGTTTACCCTAACATTTTGAAGTGACAAATCAAAATGTTAGCTAGAAAATTTTATTTACGTCTAGGCAGGACATATAAAAAAAATATTGTTGTTTACTAAAATTCTCAGTACTTGAAATGGTGGTAAAGAGTAACTACTGAGTTTCTTGGCGGTTCGTCTCGATATAATCTACTCCAAATTTTAATGATGTTTTAATGGTTTATTAAACATACCTTCATTCATCGCCATGTCCATAAGCTGCAGGTCTTCATCGTTCAGAATGGACTGGAGAAACCCGTCTTGATTCGGAGGCATTTCCGACGTTGAATTCTGTGAAATAAAAAATATACATAGAACTCCAACGGTCCATAACTATCGTTATTATAACAAATGATATTCACTTACGTGGAAATTTCCAGATTTAAAATAAAACGAGTTGTGTCGCCTTACACTCGGTTGGACGCTATTTTGTATAAAACAACAGACGCAATTAAACTTGGTGGGAGGGCTTTGTGCAAGTCCGTCTGGGTGGGTACCACCCACTCATCAGATATTCTACCGCCAAATAACAGTACTCAGTATTGTTGTGTTCCGGTTTGAAGTGTGAGCCAGTGTAACTACAGGCACAGGGGACGTAACATATTAGTTCCCAAGGTTGGTGGCGCATTGGTGATGTAAGGAATGGTTAATATTTCTTTCAACGCTATTGTCTATGGGCGGCGGTGACCACTTACCATCAGGTGGCCCATATGCTCGTCCGCCAACCAATGCCATAAAAAGAAACAACAAAAATAAATTTAATTAACAAAATTATGTACGTGGTGGTAGGAATTTGTGCAAGACCCTCTGTGTACCACCCACTCATCATGTGTTCCACCACCAAACAGCAATGCTCAGCATTGTCGTGTTGAAAACTGACTCAGCTAACTACAGGCACAAGATACATAACACCTTATCTCTAACGTTGTTGGCGCATTCGTGTTGGAAATTTAATTTCTTACAGCGCCATTGTCAACTCAAACCGAGACCTTTGCCATTATCTATCGATCTCTCGTAATCCGAAATATATAATCCAACACTCCCATGAAGATTAGACTCAATCATAGAATACAATATGACTAGAAACGGACCAGTTTTTTCGTTCCAAAGACAGTCTGGAAACTCGCAACTGAACGAAGTATTCTCTTCAGTGGAAAAAGTCCGTACGACTGTTGCGTCAGATTACCTATAATAGTGTGATCATAAAGAGTGCGTCTGTAGTTGTATGTGCGTGTGTGTGTGTGTGTACAAAAAGATATGCTTTCCAGTTGAGAAGTCCATGAGCATTGTCATTTTAGTACAAAAGTGAAGGAGTTATCGTTGAGTCGATTATTACGTAATGTTTTACCTGATAGTACAGAGGGTCGTGCTGTTGGTGGTGAGCCGATTCGACCTTGTAAGCGCCATCCAGCGGCGGCGGTGCGCCTAAGATAAAAACAAGAAATTCATAACAACTGTTCCACTTTGTAAACAAATTGCTCCATCGAAACTTAGTATAGTTCATAGTACCAATTGGAAAAAGATACGAGAAAATATCCTTTGAAGTAGTAAGTAAAGAAACATCCTCTAAATGCTTGACTTTTTGGGCCTTTTCATCCTTTGGAGGAGAAGCTTAGGAGCTCATCATTACGCTCCAATGTGAGTTGGAAATTAGACACACGCAGGTCTCCTCAAATTTTTACGAGATGAATTACAAACACAATATAGATATCATATCGCCGAACAACAGTTCTCAATATTGTTGTGTTCAAGGGTGAGTGAGCCAGTGCAACTGCAGGCACAAGGAACATAACATCTTAGTTGCCAGGGTTGGTGGCGCATTGGCGATGTAAGGAAACATTAATATTTCTCATAGCACCATTGTCTATAGGCAGTGAGGACCACTTACCATCAGGTAAAATAAAAATAAAAATTTCGATCTATCTCGTAGGGTTCAGCCAGCGTTTGCAACGTAAGCGCAAAAAATGTGTTTATTTACATCTTCACTTCAGAAACCTCTAAAATTACCAGTGTTTCTCTACTATATTGTGCATTTATTAAACATCTAAACCTTCCTCTTGAATCAATCTATCTATTAAAAAAAAACGCATCAAAATCCGTTGCGTAAAATTAAAGATCTAAGAATACATAGACACAGACAGACAGCGGGAAGCGACTTTGTTATAAAACGTGAAAAACTTACCATATCCGTCGTGATGTTTCTCCGGGACAGGCGGTGGTACGTGGTAGTTCGGCGTGTAACCCGCCGCTGCACCATGACTGAAAATGTTACATCAGTTTATGAAATTAATGTATATTACTATAAGCATGTTACTGTACAAGCTCGAACTACGGTAAATCTTAAGATTATCCAGTAGAATCTTAGATTTACCGATTATTATGAATGGTAAGTGTCCATAAAACTTTGGGATTCGAACTTTTACCATCATTCACTTGATAAAGCTTAGTATTTACATGTTAGGTTAGGTCGGAACGGAAAAAGTCAGAGAAAGTCGTCCCTTTATAATAAATACTTACATTTACCAATTCATGTCGGTAAATCTTAGGTTTTACTGGGAAATCTTAAGATTTACCGTAGTTCGAACTTTAACCGAAACACATATACTAAATACAGTACAGACAGCCAGTGCAACTACAGGCACAAGGGCCGTTACATCTTAGTTCCAAGGTCACATTGGCCTCTTGTCTATGGCCGGTGGTGACCATTTAAAAAGGTTAATTATAACACATTTCTTACCTGATGTTGTGCGGATGCGGATGAGAATGAGGATGAGGATGCGGATGCGCGTGCTGGTGGTAGTGCTGGTACTGGTCAGGCGGTGGGGGGATGGTCAGCAACGAAGCGAGGTCCTGCCACCGCTGCTCAACAGACATAGAACGCATGAGCGACTGAAACAACGTTATGTGTATACTTAATACGACATTAGCCGAGATATATACATACATATACATACATATATATACTATATTCCAACCATAAGGGGGGAAAAGCCGAATGAACATTTGACCTTGAATCGACGCGCATCATTGGTCGAGAGCTCGATTAATCTATGATATTCGCTGTGGATTTGCGATTGGCGTTTGAACGTCGACGAAACTGTTATCGGAATTTCGGAAGTAAAATTTAAGTGGAAATAAGTAGTTAAGTGTAACAGCGTTGTATTATAAATAGAGATATGTTAATCGTAAACTCTTAGTAGTGTTTATAGCTGAGTTATTAGCGAATCGCATGAAATACGTAAATATAAAGTTTGTTTATCTTTTTTCCTACTTCCATTGGAACAGGCTATAAATAAATACATACATACATCCTTACATATAGCATCATAACTTGCGTTAAACCTCTGCTGTTCACGAGATTTTTTAGAGCGAAACCCACCACGCTGACCTTATGCATTTTACATGGTATTCTTATTTTTCAGTCAACACTAACGACTATTCAACTTCCATGGTTACTTCAAACCCAGCTTACCCTCCACTGGCTTAGGGTGTTCTTAATAATTGTGTTTGAAATTCATTACGTGCTCAGCAATGGAAAACATCACGAGGAAACCGGTACGTGTCTAATTCCAATGCACCGAGTAGTCGAATAAACGCCAAAAATTTTCAAAGGAACAGGAGACATTAGCCCAGGATATACATATTTGCAGGGTTTTATAAAAATAGTGCCGAGATGGCTCAGTGGTTAGAACATACATTTTTTACATTAACGGGCTGTAAATTTCCCACTGCTGGGCTAAGGCCTCCTCTCCTTTTTGAGGAGAACGTTTGGAGCGTATTCCACCACGCTGCTCCAATGTGGGTTGGTGGATGGACACATATGGCAGAATTTCGTTGAAATTAGACACAAATTAAGCACATGAAAATTCAGTGGAGCTTGCCTGGGTTTGAACCCGAAATCATCGCTTAAGATGCACGCGTTCTAATCACTGGGCCATCTCGGCTTACAAACAATATTTAATCAATTTAAAAGTCGCTCTTAATTAACGTTCCGTTATAAATCTCCCAATGAAACCTCTTCTGACATCCATACGTCAAATTTCACCGTTCAATTTTTCTGTTGACATTGACGCGATCTTAAATCTTATTGCTATGCGATTAAGAGTCATTTTTAATTGAGCTAGACTGTGTTTGTTCAACTTGGGATCGCCGTGGCATCTTTCGAATATTTTTTAACATTTCTGTACGTACGAAATGTTCACGTACTCGCGGAGCTTATCTATATGTTGACTACGAGGAACGGGACCTAAATAAATGCTCATGACATTTCTATTTATGTCAGGCTCTGTGCGTGGTAGACACTCAGGCTGACCAGATGGAAAGTGTCTACCACCGCCCATGGACGTCTGCAAGACCGGGGGGCTTGCAGGTGCGTTGCCGGCCTTTAAGAAACGAGGACGTTAGGAAAAACCGTCGGCGAAAGCTGTAACCATTTCGTATAAGTGTGTTTTTTTAGGTTACGTCGGATGGCCGACTGGCGAATGGGTCTGATGGTGAGCGGACATTGCTACTGTTAGAAATAATCAGTCTTATCACCTACGCGACCAACATAAGGAACTATGGTGGACTTTTTATTTTTATAGATAAACTAATTTTTTGTTATTGACGACCACCGTGGTTGAGTAGCGTGTACACCGGTTTTCATACGCCACTCCGAGGTCCCGGGTTCGATTACCGGCCGAGTCTCTGTAGAAAAAAGTTCATTAGTTCTCTACGTTGTCTCGGGTCTGGGTGTTTGTGGTGCCGTCGTTACTTCTGATCTTCCATAAGACAAGTGCTTTAGCTGCTTACATTGGGATCAGAGTAATGTATGTGATGTTGTCCAATATTTATTTATTATTGTTATAATTCTAATATTATTGATTAATTTCATTTTTTTTTATGGTATTGGTTGGCGGACGAGCACATGGGCCACCTGATGGTAAGTGGTCACCACCGCCCACAGACAAAGGCGCTGTGAGAAATATTAACCATTCCTCACTTCACCTATGCGCCACCAACCTCGGGAACTAAGATGTTATGTCCCTTGTGCCTGTACACTGGCTCACACACCCTTCTAACCTATTATCATCATCATCGTGTCTATTGTTTAATAAATACATACATACATACATATATATATATAGCAACTTCATTCCAACAGGGTGTCCCTCGATGCGCATCGTTTTATACGTCTTTTATCCCTTCACGCTTAAACGCTGAACTGATGCACAGGTTACTTTAAAAACCACTCCTCGAAGGGGTAAAATGGGTGGTGAATTTTGGTGCACTACAGGTCAAATTCTGTAAATTCAACGCGGGCAAATCCGCAGGCATCGCTAGTACAACAAAATATCCACAACGAACGAAATGCTATTTGATCTATTAAATATTGGAACGCAAAAAAAACAAAATCTTCTAAATATGAAACACTCAAGTACAAACACTCAAAGTAAACGTCGAACGGTGAAAACCATATCAATGTTAGCTCAGCACTTGTCAACAAGCGCATGTGTTTACATGCACGTGTTTGTTTAGTGGCACGCGTACGAGAGCGTTCGAAATGTTCGACCGAGAGCCATTTTGTTTACAAATGGCCGATATATATCGTTATTTTGTTATCTGTGTAAATTTTTGCATAATGAAATTGACAAGCTGTCAAAAACATATTCGTATTAATACTAGCTGTGGTCCGCCATCTTTTCTCAGAACGAGCTTAATTTTAGTAATACCTTTTCAGCTATACTAATATCATAAATTAGCTATTCCCGCTATTTCATGCGGGTTTAAATTTAACAAAATATTACGTCAGCTAACTGCCAGTGAAAGTCCCATCAAAATCGATCCAGCCGTTCCATAGATTAGCCGGAACAAACAGACAGACAGATTTAAAAAAAAAATATTTTGGGGCATAGATAAATATGCATTTCGTAAAAATTTTAATATTACAAACAGACACTCCAATTTTATTATATGTATAGACGCAAAAGTAACTGTCTGTCTGTTGCTGTTTCACGACCAAACGACAAACCGAATTTGATAAAACTTGCAACCAAGCTTGAGCCCGAAAGAAGAATATGTTGTTTTTTTTTTAATATTATAATATACGCGTGGATTATACATACAAACCTTCCTGTTGAATCACTCTATCCATTGCTAGAAGCCGCATTAAAATCCGTCGCGTAAATTAAAAGATCTAAACGCACAGAGCGGGAAGCGACTTAGTTTTATACTCTGTTCATAGCAACCGGACATTAGTTATCTGTGGGATTTTCGAAATGTCAAAGTCATTCGTCGAATGTAAATTTTTTGGCGCCAACTCAACTGTTACCAAACAAACATGGCGTCCACAAAAGTAACGCTACCGTTTTCGATGTGTCAACATTTATTTAAATTTTGCTTATTAATCATTTTTAAGAGTCGACTATTTACAAACTAGAAAATGGAAGTTTAATATTTACAGCTACACGTGGATTAGCGGTTTTCTTCCATGATCGGGTTCCGTATTATAAAGACGTCTGTTGATTGACATCAAAACTAAGCACAGTAATTATTATTACTAGTGGATCTCCCGCGAAACTTAACGCTTAGTCGAAAGATATTTTTAGAAATTTCGAAACGTATTATAGGTTTTGTTTTGATTCCATTTCATTGTAAACCGCAAGATACTTAAAAATGATGAACCATTTTTTAAATAAAAAAAAAATAATCTAAATATACTTTATTCAAGTAGGCCTTTACGAGCACTTTTGAATCGTCATTTAACAAACAATTTAAAGTAGAGCTACCACCGGTTCGGAATGTAGATTGTACCGAGAGGAACCGACAAGAAACTCAGTAGTTACACTTTTTCAACATCTAAAAATACAGTCATGTTAGTTAAATACAATTATATATGTATGTCACGTCTCCCGCCTGGAAGTCAACGATAACATTTTTAATCTCAAATGTAAATATAAATAATGTACAAATCATAAGTCACATAATCGTATCTTAAAGTTAAAATATCCCTGAATACCTCGCATTCATTGCTTAATGTAAACAAAAAAAAAAACCGGTGTTCTAGAGCAGTTCTGGCTGCGCTCAGACTAGTTCTACGTAAGCAATTAAGCTATGTTCTGCTCCTAATTTCAACTGACGTTATAAGCAAAAAAAAATAACCTACATCATCAACTAATATTATAAATACAATTTTTTTTACATTAGCAGCCTGTAAATTTCCCACTGCTGGACTAAGGTCTCCTCTCCCTTTGAGGAGAAGGTTTGGAGCACATTCCACCACGTTGCTCCAATGCGGGTTGGTGGAATACACATGTGACAGGATTTCGTTGAAATTACACACATGCAGGTTTCCTCACGATGTTTTCCTTCACCGCCGAGCTCGATATGAATTATAAACACAAATTAAGCACATGAAAATTCAGCGGTGCCTGCCTGGGTTTGAACTCGAAATCATCGGTTAAGATGCACGCCTTCTAACCACTGGGCCATCTCGGCTCTCAATAAATGCAATAGATTCCTCTTATTCGTTATAAGACCAGCTTAGAATTTACAGGGGGAGATTAACCCTATGTCATCACATAGCGTATCCCCCCCGCCTACACGCAGGAACTAGAATACCGTGATTAAAAGTTCAAAGTCGGGGCGGTTAGTTAAAGTGATATAAATAAATAAATAAATGAAAAAAAAAAAACAAGAAGGTATATTTAATGAACTAACGTACGGGCCGACCTTGCAGCCGACTCAAGGCGTATTAAAATTACACATACGAGGCAGTAATTTGCCTGACACGCAATGCTAATGACACGCGGCGGACGTTAATAGCGGAGCAAGACCACCTCTCTCTAGTTTTAAAAGTCTTTTAATCCTGAACACCCGAGCGCAAATCTTTTCCAACGTTGATGATGCACTATTGAAGTCCTGTAGGCCTGTAGGCAGCCTCCACCAACGTCCAGACTTTAGCACTGTGATAAATATTAACCATACCTAACGAATGTGCCAACCTTGATAACTAAGATTATGTCCCTTGTCAAATTGGAACACAACAATTATACGTTGTTGTTCATCTTTGCTGGTGGTAGTTTGATGAGTGGGTGGTACCTCTGGTACTCGAGATGAATTATGAACAAAAATTAAGCACTTGAAAATTCAGTGGTGCTCGCATGCGTTAGAAACCCGCAATCATTTGTTAAGATGTACGCGTTCCGACCACAAAAACCCAAAATTATCATTGATTCGAACTTTGAACTCAGAACTTTAAGATCTTCTGAGAATTCCCTCGCACAATACTCCTGACTGAATGAGTAAATACAATGTTTTCTAGGTGATACGATGCATAAATTGCATTGCCAAGATAGGTCGTTGATAGGAAACTGTTTCGAACATTCTTCGCAAGTGAGGTGACATTTGGTCAAAAATTACCCAAAAGTGACTTGCCTGAAAGCTAGCCAGATGCTAAGACTGCCAATTAGCGCGACAAATATATCGCAACAGGTACTCAGAGATAAAGCTCGACGAAGACGAGATCCTTAACGAAATAAGAAGTAAAAGCTATAACCTGGTGTCAAAAAGGGGACGAAATATTAGCCCAGCAGTGGGTCACGGACAACCTGCTACTTAACAATATCTAACAAATTTAACACAGATTAAAATGTGTGTTTAACATTACACATTCAGTCTGATAATTTTTTTTTCATGTTTTACATGCGTTCCTAAATCATTCATCTGATTGTGATGAAACTCTGTCGAGTTATACGCATAACCGAGAACAAATTGACGACCCCACGCCCCCAAAAAAAACAACAAAAATATATCTTCTTAGGTTTGCCCTTAAATAAAAATACTTCCGGCAACTTAACTGCAATGTCTTATACCGCAATAAGTATACTAAATTATATGACACTTAGAACTTATTGACACATCAGTCAAAATGGCACCGTTACGAGACTATGCATGAATTATTTTAATAATATTGTTACGAAAATTGTAGTACCAATAAAAGCCGAATAAATCCGAGATACCTTATAAACTACACGCTGTGCCCCGGAAACGCTATCGTTTGTTTTTGTCAAACCTTATGTTACCTAATTTACGGTTTGAAGTGAGTGAGCCAGAATAACTACTGGAGAATAAACATCTCAGTTCCAAAGGTTGCCGGCGCATTGGTGAGTGTCAACCGTAGCTGTCACGCACGACAAGATAATAACAAATAAATAAATAATAAATAAATATTGGACAACATCACATACATTACTCTGATCCCAATGCAAGTAGCTAAAGCACTTGTGATATGGAAGATCAGAAGCAACAACGGTATCACAAACACCCAGACCCTTTTGTTTTTTTTCTCGTTGGAACAACGCGTTACGCGTTTCCCCCACGTGATGGAAAGTGGGGGGGGGGGGGGACTCCCCGGAGCCCTAGACACCGAGTGCACCCAGGCACGCCGGGTTTACCCACTAAAAAACCAGCGGTACCCTCTCCGTCTTTCGGCGGGCGCCACGGGATCGCTTGCGCATGCTACCGTGACGCCCTGACGGTCGGCCCGCCTATGCGGGCCTCCAACACCTAGAGGGAGTTCTCGGGGTACTGAGACCGGGGTATTTAACTAATGTTACTGTATTTTTGTATATTGAAAAAGTGTAACTACTGAGTTTCTTGTCGGTTCTTCTCGGTAGAATCTACATTCCGAACCGGTGGTAGCTTTACTTTAAATAGTTTGTTATATGATGATTCAAAAGTGCTTGTAAAAGCCTACTCGAATAAAGTATATTTTTATTTGATTTCGATGTTAAATCCATGAAATTCAACGACATGACAGTTCAACGGGCGGCCATGTTTGACGTTTACGAATGCGTTCAGTGAGTGGTCGAAATAATAATTTCGTTCGGTTCGACAGTTAGTAAATTTATATTTATATTCGTTTAGTTTTATTTACTTTTTCGGGCAATTCCTCTAGTATATAATCATCTTAAGGTATATTACTCAACACAAGATTATACACATGACTTGGAGACTTGGCCACGCGTTGCTGTTGTTCTGTTATACGTCGAATTGTATTGTACGACAATTGACAATGTTTATCCAAAAATCTTCTCTGAAATTCGCCGAATATTGATTATTTTAACATAAAAATTTCATGTCAAAATATTAAGCGATTTTTGAGTGAAGATAAAAACCCGTGACGTTAGACTTTGTTGATTTCCATATCGCATCCCCGGTGCGAAGACTTTTGCAAAAATTGTTTTTTTTTTTTTTTTTTTCAAATTTGTGTCCCGATGCAACCCTCTACTTGGTGCTGATACTTCCGTGAGATGGCGTGAGAGTGATTATGGTTTTGGCGCGAATCACGGTGACGCTTGGAGAATGTCAAAGTTTTAAATGCTTCTCCTGAAAAATTTGCACTAAAGTGGCGATCTCGCACCGGCGGCTGTGTTGCTCGCGTTTTAGGGGGTTTGATCGTCAGGAATTAGACATCGAATAGTAGCCTTCGTATTTCCTTTGATCTCAAGGTTGCTTCGCAGCAACTTTCATCAAATTCGGTTCAGCAGTTTTGTCGTGAAAGAGCAACAGACATAATAACTTCCGCACTAATAATATCACTATGGATTATTAAATATAAATTTAAATTGACAAAAAAGAGTACCTACTTAAGATTCACGCCGAGAACTTCCGGCGGAAGTTTTACATTCAATGCTATGTTGTAAAATGTCGAATTAAAAAGTGCGTAAATTCCTTCTCAGATCAAGTACAACCTTGCAATTACATATAAAATGTATACCACAAGTAACGTGTTTCGGAGAAGGCTTTAAATTTAGACAATTAACACGACAAGCATATAAACCTACTAAAACCTGTTCCATTTTCAAATCAGCGAAAAAAACTGCACAACTTTCCATCCCTCTCAACCTCATTCACCAGAGAGAGATGACAATACGTCCAATTCTGTCAAGTTAAACGACATCATTGTACAAAAAAAAAAAAAACTATCAAAGAAAAAAAAAATAAACACAAAAATAATTATAGCTTTTTATCCGTTCGCAAATTGGCGCTATTATCGTTCGAAAATGATAAAATTACCTCAACTGGGAACTAACCTAGGACCTTGAGATACAATTGCATGTTTCGGCTATCGTATGAATGTCAAATTTTTTTTAATCATTCGCTTTTAAAGACTTCAGTTTTGTTTGTATAATTGTATATCTTTAGATGACTTCCGGTCCGTATTGTATGTTTCGTTTGTACTGATATATTATGTAATGATCTTACATCCGCGTGTCCGTAGGTTTAAATGTTGAAAAAGTGTAACTACTGACTTTCTTGCCGGTTCTTCTCGGTAGAATCTACATCCCGAATATTCACTCCCGAGCTTCACTTGATATAGTTTGTTAAACGACGATTCAAATGTGCTCGTAAAAGCCTACTTGAATAAAGTATATTTTGATTTTTATATAACAAATTAATCTATGTTATTCCTCGGGAATCAAATTTGCGTCACCGAACTCCATCGAATACGATACAGCGGTTTAAACGTAAAAGAGCAACAGACAAACAGATCAGTTACTGTCGCATTTATAATATTAACAGAACCAAAAAAAAAAAAAAAAATTGGGATGAAAGGGAGATTCCATCGCGTACTTTTATTAAAAAAAAAAAAAATCGTATTAATTAAAATCATAATAAAATTACGCGCCGTATGAAATTGACTCATCAACATTCGATCTCACGTTTAAAAACACATTTGACGTACCTACACACACAGAGATCCTTCAAATATTTACTTAGACCTTTAAGATTCCATGCGTGATCGACGTGGTTTTATTAGCAAGGACTTCATAAACTATCGCTGGCTCGCAAAACGAACACATTTGATATTAAAAACAAAACACTAAATAAAATCTAGTATTGTTTATTTTGTTGATAACAAAATCTACCGGCAAGTGAAGCGATGGGCAGTACAGCTCCCGTCCGGGATTAACACGGATAGAGATGTGTCTAAACGATTCATACTAAGATTACGAATACGAAAGCAACTCTGTCTGTCTGGCTGTTCGAACCACTAAAACGAATTCGATTTAATTCCGTACGAAACGCGCTTGAGCTCCAAAAAAGGACATACAAACTATTCCAATTCCAAACAAACCTTAGATTTACGTATTCCATGCGATTCGCTAATAACTCAGCTATAAACACTACTAAGAGTTTACGATTAACATATCTCTATTTATAATACAACGCTGTTACACTTAACTACTTATATCCACTTTAAATTTACTTCCAAAGTTCCGATAACAGTTTCGTCGACGTTCAAACGCCGATCGCAAATCCATAGTGAATATCATAGATTAATCGATTGCTGTCAAATGTTGTTTATTTGGCTTTTCTCCTCTTATGATTGGAATAGAGCATAAGTCTTTTTCATTCCTAACTTCCAACCAATCCCTAAGAGTCCTGATAACTGCTGGAATAATCTAAAGGAAGTATCTAAATAAATCATTTATATTTAAGAACAACGAACGCAGCTTTTTCAAGGTTCTATTTACTTTATCTGGAATATGCAGAACACCTAACTAAAGCTTCAATCACAATTCGATAAACGACTTTGAAACGCACAGACGTTTTCATTTAAAAAAAACTGTATTTACAATAATAATAATTATAGTTGTTGCATAGTATACTTATTTTTCATTTTCCTCCATTATGTCAAACGTTTGAAGATACGGATCGACCAATTATGATGTAACTTTATCGTGTACTTACGTTTTTTAAAAAAAAAAAAACTATTTTAAAATATATATTTTTCGGAGTTATGATTATTTGAAACATTCTGTATATATTGTATTACTGGAAAGAAGCCTTGTTAATGAAAACGATTGGAGCATAATCCACCACGCCGCGTCAATGTGGGTTAGTAGGTACACATGTGGCAGAGCTGCATCTGACATATTAAGATTTAAACTCAACATAATTAAAGATTACTATTTAAATAAAAAAAAAAAAAACAATAAAATACACACAGCATCCAAAGATATAATTATGTTGAGAGTAATATGTCCTCATATCGCGCAAATAAATAACATATAATTACCTGATACTCATACAAATCCATTTTCGAAAACAAAAAAAAAAAAAAAAACACTTATAAAATAACTTAAACACTATATATTGCACTTATTCAGACTCCACACGTGTGGTATATTGCACGAAATTCACAATCAGGTACCGTCGGCTATTAATTAAAAAAAAAAAAAAAAAATCACATCGTCCAAGATTCGCGTCGGGATATATATACATATATGTTATCTGTCAAAATTTCCCGTCATTTTACGTAGTTCCCGCGTACCCCATGTTTCAAAATGGCGTCCGCTCGCCTCGCTCTCCGCTCGTTTAATACCGTACGACCGTAAAAAAACTTAAACTTAATACGATAGTGTGAAATCGTCGGACATTTTCTAACGGTACATCGTAAGGAGATTGCGCCGTTGGCTTTCTTTAGCTTTTGAAGTGTTTGTAATTATAAACATATGGTATTCGCGACGCCATTTTGTTGCTTATTAAAAATGACACAAGATTCAAAATGGTCGACGTAGCGCTTTTAAATTTGATTGATCTGAACAGTTACGACTGGTTAATACGTTTATAAATGTAATAATTTTTCCATTTTGTTATTATTACAAGTCTCTTTGTGCGAATGAAAACTTAACGATGTAGTGAAAGTTCTCTAGCTGTAAAATTATACGAAATCTAGATTATTCGCAAGCGCGTCTAGATTTTTTGACTTTGCAACTGTTAAATCAGCCTCCCGCTAAAGGAAGTTAATGCACTTGCTCCACGTTCGGCTTCGCACGAGTCTACGTAAGACATTTGTCTGTATCAATACTCTAAATACATATAATAAAATTGGAGTGTCTGTTTGTAATATTGAAATAACTGCTTTTTAATAAATGCATTTTTATACATATATACAAGAGCCGAGATGGCCCAGTGGTTAGAACGCGTGCATCTTAACCGATGATTTCGGGTTCAAACCCAGGCAGACACCGCTGAATTTTCATGTGCTTAATTTGTGTTTATAATTCATCTCGTGCTCGGCGGTGAAGGAAAACACCGTGAGGAAACCTGCATGTGTCTAATTTCAACGAAATACTGCCACATGTGTATTCCACCCACCCGCATTGGAGCAGCGTGGTGGAATTTGTTCCAAACCTTCTCCTCAAAGGGAGAGGAGGCCTTAGCCCAGCAGTGGGAAATTTACAGGCTGCTAATGTATGTATGTATACACGGTACGTATACCGAAACATAATTTTTACAATTTTGGTCTGTCAGTCTCTTCGTTCCGGCTGATCTCTGGAACGCCAGCACCGATTTTGACGGGACTTTCACTGGCAGATAGCTGATGTAATAAGGAGTAACTTTTATTTTAGAATTATATATAAAATAATAATACAGTCACGCTGCAATGTCCAAATACTGTCCAGCTTACCATCAGCCGTCACGTCGGGTGCCTCCCACCAACGACTAAACATCACAAAAGCTGCTTAATACAGAACTAATAAGTTATATTAAAATCTGCGAACTTAACAATAACTTTTTGTTAAATTCAAACGCGCACGAAGTCGCGGGCACAGCTAGTAGCATCTAAAACTCACAGGCGACATGTATTTTTCCGAAACCAACTACAACAACTAACAATCACCGAAATCAATCCGATCTTTAGAGAGAATTACATCCAGACAGATAGACTGACTACCCGCAGTGGTACCGTACGAAATATCATTTCTTTATCAACATCCAATGAGGGTATGAGCAACTGGATGACTAAGATCTTAAGTTGCCTTACATAGTTACCAGCACGCTCACCGTTAAAACCGGGATACACATTCGGCACGGTAGAATTTCTATAGGCTTTAGCTACGCAAGCTTGCACAAAGACCTAACACCAAATGAGAAGGACGGACGTTAACACTTGAGTCTATAGTATGCCTTGCCTTCGTCCCCATGGGAGGACATCTTCAATACCGGTTTCGGCGTATGATTTTTTGCGTACTCCATTCGTACTGTACAGTAGTTAAGTATTACATATTTTCCTGTTAACATATACTATTGTGAAATCACGGATTCGCTTGAAAACGAAAACGGTTTAGCTATCTGCATAGTATAAAACAAATTCGCTTCCCGCTGTCTGTATCTGTAGGCCTTGAAAAATACGCAACCGATTTTGATGCGGTTTCTTTTAATAGATAGACTGATTCAAGAGGAAGGTTTATGTGTATAATACACGCACAATATAGTAGAGAAACACTGATAATTTCAGAGGTTTTTGATGTGATGTCATAAATAAACACATTTTTTGCGCTTACATTACGAGTACTATAAACACAAAATTAAACACACGAAAATTCAGTGGTGCTTCCCTGGGTTTGAACGCGCAATCATCGGTTAAGATCGTGCATCTTTCTAATAACTATGGCCTAGTTATAAGAAAACTCTGCTCTTAAGAATCTATTAAAAGTCCCGCGTGGATCAAAACATGTCGCTGGTGACATCCTACCGAAAATTGCCATAGTATTCATTGTGCTTGTATTTTATGGAAGGACAGGTGTGATCATTTAAACACACACATCGAAAATATTATACTATACTTTAAAATTAACAAGAAAAATGTGCAATATTTTGCCAGCTAAGGCGGCCATTATTGACCCAGAAGCGTCACAGGAGATCTAACAGCACGAGTGTGTGCACAAATATACATTTTACCCTCCAAAGTGCACAATGAGAGCCAGATGAAGCACAGGGCCTGCCAACTTTACAAATCTGATCTGATATTTAGATAAAGTTTAACATAACTTTGTAATTTAAATATTGCAAAAGAGTAACTACTGAGATTCTTGTTGGTTCTTGTCGATAGAATCTACACTCCGATCGGTATATTAGTTTTTTTAACTATGCCGATTCGTAAATTCAAATATCTATAAAAATACATTAATAAAAAAAAGCATATTATTCGATACGAGATTATATTGATGATAAAAAAGCGCGGAGTTAACGCTCGTTGACTTCCAGGCGGGAGACGTGACATACATATATAATTGTATTTAACTAACACGACTGTATTTTTAGATGTCGAAAAAGAGTAACTACTGAGTTTCTCGCCGGTTCCTCTCGGTAAATCTACATTCCGAAACGGTGGTAGCTTCACTTAATATAGTTTGTTAAATGACGTTTCAAAAGTGCTCGTAAAAGCCTACTCGAATAAAGTATATTTCGATTTTATCTTGCGACTAACTTAACTTAACCTTAATCTAAATCAAATCGATCGAGACACTTAAACCATCAAAGAGTTTATATCGAAAATCAAACGAATCATTTATTGAAAACAAACAGACGTAACAATTTATTCACTACTGTATCGTAGTACTTAATGTATCTTTGTGACCTTCAATTGTACGATAAAGAGTTTTCATTAGATCCGGCTAACGTTATTGGCAAAGTTCAAGAGTACCACAAAAAATGACCAAATCTTGCATTTAACTGATTACGAGGGAAAAAAGCGACGTGACTGTGTTCTTAGTTTAATTACAGCCCATTCCAATGGAAGCAGGAAAAAATATAAACAAACCTTAGATTTACGTATTCCATGCGATTCGCTAATAACTCAGCTATAAACACTACTGAGAGTTTACGATTAATATATCTTTATTTATAATACAACACTGTTACACTTAACTACTTGTATCCACTTTAATTTTACTTCCAAAGTTCCGATAACAGTTTCGTCGACGTTCAAACGCCAATCGCAAATCCACAGCGAATATCATAGATTAATCGAGCTCTCGACCAATGATGTCGCGTCGATTTGCTGTCAAATATTGTTTTAGGTTTTCTCCTCTTATGGTTGGAATGGAGTATACGATACATTATGCTCATATTGTCCCCTATGAGTGCTGATAACTCTTTTAAAAGGAGATGGGCTAACAATTCAGAGTAGATTAGAATCTATACTGATATGTACATATATCATATATGTAAACCGCTGTACCGATTTCGATGACATTTGGAATGGAGATAGTTTGAGTCCAGGAGAAGGACGCTACTTACGAAGCTACTTTTTTTTTTGGTGGTAAAATGTGGGTTAGGGTAAATATGCTATAGATCCCGTGGCATCCGCCGAAGAGACGGAGAGGTATGCGTCTAGGGCATCGGCGAGGCCCACATACCCCCCCCCACTTCCACGTGGGCAAACGCGTAACGCGTTTTTCCAGCGAGATCAGAAACAAAAACGTGTGCTATTGGTATTTTTTTTCTAAATTTCGCGCGGGCACAACCGCAGGTTAAGCTTGTGGGTAGCAATTAAACATTCCTTAACAAGACACGAGATTTAAAACAATTAATCAATTCCTTGGGTCTTTGTGCCCGTCCTGGGCAATGACTACTCATCATATATACCACCACCAAACAGCAGTACACAGTATTATTGTGTTCCGGTTCGAAGTGTGAGTGAGCCAGTCTAACTACAGGCACAAGGGACATAACATCTCATCAAAGATTGGTACTTTGGCGATGTAAGGAATGGTTAAAAATCACCACTCACCATCAGGTAACTAGCCTGTCTCCCTACCTATATTGCCTGTTTATATACAGACAAGATGTCAATGTGTGTGTCTGTTTGTAAAAATTTTTCGAAGTGCATATCGATGTGCCGAATTCACGAGACACGATTTGATAACGATTGATGAGCGAAAGCAGCACAAACAGACATACTTTCACGTTTACTATATTAATGTCCAGTTGCCTCGACGGTCCAGTGGCTGCATGTCTGCAGATCTCGTCGGTTCGAACCCTGAATCGGATAACTATACACATATAGACCAGAATCTAAATAAACTGGATTTATTACGAGATCTATCTAATTTGTAACATTGTTAGTTGAGATCGGATCTTGCGAGCTGGGTTAGAACCTTGCAATATAAAATTTCAACGCCATAGAAAAAGAGTTTTTCTAATTGTCGTTGCGAGATTTGACCACAACGAACTGACATAAGACGTCAAGTAAAGACTTGCAACGGTAGGTCCACACGATACAGACTTTTGTCGTCCAGACATCTGTACAAACTGAGCCCGAATAAAAAAGTCTCATCGAGAAAATGTCTGTACGGACATTTCGTTACCTCCGACTTTTATTTGCGACAAAAATACCTTTTTTCTAAACAGCCTAGCATTTAGTTATTGCAATCATTAAAACAAATCCATGAAAACAAGAACGAGCGCCCACCCCCCGCCCCCCCAAGAAGGAAATCTCATACCTGAACATTTAGCAGATTAATGATTAATAATACGCAAACTTTCATACAAAGCTGAGACTTATCCAAAACACCGACTCTTGTCTGCGCTGCTAATTTGCACAGACAAAATTCAATAGAAGTCTGTGCCGAGTCTGTGTCGTGTGAACCTACCATAAGAATATATACACATTGGAAATTTATAGGAAGCTTAGAACAAATCCGACGATAAAACACCTTAAATAACACCATCGATATAAGTACGTAAACCGGGAACCGAACACGTTACAGTTACACGACACAACAACATTACTCTTGATGTAACCATACGTCGCAAAAAGCGGACACGATACTCCGATGATCTAAAGATCATTTGCGTGGACGTCTCGATAATGTGGTCGTTAAAGGATCAATCTAGATCCGTCATACTATTTAAACCGACTTCGGAATTTGTCAGTACTCGGATTGGTTGTTTGTCAACGATTTAATACACGATTTATTTATAATTCTTTCAAATTGGTATTAATGGAAAACCGGTCGCGGTTTCAATTCAAGACCACTGAATTTTTCGTGTGCTTAAATTCTCTTTATAGTATATCTCGTATCCGTTGTAGGAAAATATCGTGAGGAGACTTCCACGCGTCTTATTTCGTGGCGTGACGGAGTAAGGTCTAAACCTTATCCTCTTTAAAACCCTGGCTTAAAAAAATCTTTATAACTTTGTTTTTGCATTGTGTTATAGTTTGTGACATTTAATTCCGGATAGTCTTACATTCGTAACAAAAACACTTTCATTATGAAAGTAGTTTCCAAAAAATATTGATAAAAAATCAAAATACATTTTAATCACGTTGGCTTTTACTTGCACTTTTGAATCGTCATTTTACACACTGTACTAAGCGAACCACCGTTTCGGAATGTAGATTCTACCGAGAAGAACCGCCAAGAAACTCAGTAGTTACTCTTTTTCAACATCTAAAAATAGTCATGTTAGTTAAATACAATTATATATGTATGTTACGTCTCCTGCCTGGAAGTCAACGAGCGTTAACTCCACGCTTTTTTATCATCAATATAATCTCGTATCGAATAATATGCCTTCTTTACCGATGTATTTTTTACAAATGATTTGAATTTATGAAACGGCAAAGTTAAAAATATCTTCGGAATTTTATTATAGAAACGGATACATCGCCCCGAGAATGATTTATTGACTTTGCGGAGTCGGAAACTTGACGTTATAAGTTTAGAGCTTATAAGGACAGACGCAGGACGTTTTACGTGCTTCTCCTTGAAGTCCTTAGCCCAGTAGTGGGCCATTTACAGGAAGTCGCTTTTGTAGGTATATCTTTATTGTCTTTGAAGCTTTGTACATATGGTCTGTAGCCTTTCAGTCAACGAGACAGATGCTGCAGTCTCTTCAAAGATATATATTAAAATTTCTTTTAAATTACTTTCAAAATATTCGTTCCGTAAAGTAATTGTCCCCATTGAGCTCAGTGCTCGGTGATAAATAATCAAGAGGTCGCCAGTTCAAGCTCGTGCAAAATAATTCAATGCACATAAAATGCATTTCCTTTTTTACTTGTTGAATTATTTCTTGTGTTTGCACGACTCGTGACACTCAGATAGTGCTTTACTATACACAAAGACAATTTTTGTTTTTATGTATTCTTGTTTAACTTTGCCGTTTCATAGATTCAAGTCATTTGTAAAAAATACATCGGCAAAGAAGGCATATCATTCGATACAAGATTATATTGATGATAAAAAAGCGTGGAGTTAACGCTCGTTGACTTCCAGGCAGACGTGACATACATATATAATTGTATTTAACTAACACGACTGTATTTTTAGATGTTGAAAAAGAGTAACTACTGAGTTTCTCGCCGATTCTTCTCGGGAGAGTCTACATTCCGAACCGGTGGTAGCTTCACTTTAAATAGTTTGTTAAATGACGATTCAAGAGTGCTCGTAAAAGCCTACTCGAATAAAGTATATTTTGATTTTGATTGCGACTTTTTACCGTGACAGAAATAGATCAAGAGGACATCTCTCTTCTTAATTGCAATAGTCGCGTTTGCATCGTGATGACGTCATCACGATGACGTCACACTCTAGAACCTTTAGAAGGAAACAGTAAAACCATAACTTCTCCTAGTTTCGTTGGAATCGGTTAAAGAATTATAAATTAACAATTAAATTATTTTTAAATTAACCTCGAGCGAGAAGAAAGTACAGAACGACAGCGTTTACGTTACTGTAAATATATTTTATTACGACGTTTCTAGAAAAGCCCGGCTTTATTTTATACAACGTTGGCCCGCTTACGTTGAACGTCCGTTAAAAAAATGTATGTTACTACAGAACATTAAAAAAATAGATTAATTTTGCAAAAAAAAAAAAAAAGAAAAGTTTTATGGAAGAATTACAGTTTTCGTTTTAGAGATTTACGTCCACGAGCTAAACGTGCGACATTACTCGTTTTAGTAACACATCAATTTCTAGAGAAGAGCCGAGTAAACAACATTTGACAGCGAATTGACGCGACATCATTGGTCGAGAACTGGATTTATCTATGATATTCACTGTGGATTTGCGAAAACATTGCGTTTTGAATGTCGACGGAACTGTTATCGAAATTTTGAAAGTAAAATTAGAATAATATTATTAATATAGAAGTATAGATTCATTCATATTACCAAAATCGAAATATACTTTACTCAAATAGTCTTTTAGAGGCAGTTTTTAATCGTCATTTTACGGAACTATAACAAGTGAAACCACGACTGGTTCGGAATGTACATTCTACCGAGAAGGATCGGCAAGAAATTCAATAGTTACTCTTTTCCAACGTTTAAAATACAAAGTTACGTTAGTTAAATACAATTATATAAATAATAAAATAAATAAATATTGGACAACATCACATACATTACTCTGATCCCAATGTAAGTAGTTAAAGCACTTGTGTTATGGAAGATCAGAAGTAACGACGGTACAAACACCCAGACCCAAGACAACATAGAAAATTAATGAACTTTTCTACATCAACTCGGCCGGGAATCGAACCCGGGACCTCGGAGTGGCGTACCCATGAAAACCGGTGTACACCCTACTGAACTATGGAGGTCATCAACTATATATCTAAATAATACGCACATCCTGCCTGGAAGTCAACAAGTATTAGCTAAACGCTTATCTATCATTTATATGATCTTGTAATTAATAACGCCCTTTAATCGATATATTTTTCACAAATGATGATTTGAATTTATGAATCGACAAAGTTAAAAACATCTACCTTATAAAATACTTATATATTTTCACTCAACGACCCACATGGATACGGATATCTAAACGAGGAAAATACATTAATAAGAATCTGAGATATAAATTAAAATAACAGTATTAATAAAACATAAAAAATATATATATAGACATTTATAAAACTGTCAATTACAACGACATCAGCGGTAACACAATCACGAACGCTCTCAACGACTGAATAGCAACGTAATTGCTACGACTGACCTCCGCGATCCATAGATCCGAGATCTTTAGATAAATGATCGATAATAAGGATCGATACGAAAGTCGAGAATCTTTACTTAATGCGACATCGATTCCTTATGTTATTGTATTTATACGTACATGTTTTTTTTTTTACATTAGCAGCCTGTAAATTTCCCACTGCTGGGCTAAGGCGTCCTACCCCTTTGAGGAGAAGGTTCAGAGCATATTACCACCTCGCTACTCAAATGCGGGTTGGTGGAATACACGTGTGGCAGAATGTCGTTGAAATTAGACACATGCAGGTTTCCTCACGATGTTTTCCTTCACCGCCGAGCACGAGATGAATTATAAACACGAATTAAGCACGTGAAAATTCTGCGGTGCTTGCCTGGGTTTGAACCCGAAATCATCGGTTAAGATCTCGGCTACATATATATATGTACAATACACTATTTAAAAGCATATATATAGCACTTGTACTACATAACATATATAATATTAACAATAAATAATCAGTTTATTTTGGATTTAAAACAATTGACGAAGTAAAAAATGCCTGTTAATCGGTCACCACCGTCCATGGACATTGGCGCTGTACATGAAATCAAAATATACTTTATTCGAGTAGGCTTTTACGAGCACTTTTGAATCGTCATTTAACAAACTATTTAAAGTAAAGCTACCACCGGTTCGGAATGTAGATTCTACCGAGAAGAACCGACGAGAAACTCAGTAGTTACTCTTTTTCCACATCTAAAAACACAGTCGTGTTAGTTAAACACAATTATATATGTATGTCACGTCTCCCGCCTGGAAGTCAACGAGCGTTAACTCCACGCTTTTTTATCATCGATATAATCTCGTATCGAGTAATATGCCAATATAATCATTTCTTACATCACACCAATGGTCCGCCAACCTTGGGAGTCAAGATGTGTTTGTAGTTACACTTTTCACTCCGGAACCCAACAGCTCCAACACGACCCTAAACAACTAGAATTCACATAACAGCTGTCAGTCTGACGCGGAAGCTACCTGATTGAGTTTTAATTTAAATCAGCGTAGTGCAGCTTATATTTTTGATGAAAAAATGAGCTATTCGGCGGTAAAATATCTGATGAGTGGGAGACGGGCTAGCACGAAGCCCTACCGAGTATATATTCGTATTTCGGTATAAGTAACAAACTGCTATAAATAAACGAATAGTTTAAGAGAGTTCATAAATCAACGGAAACAATCGCAAACCGATTTAAATCACTTATAAAATTAATTTAAACGAACCGAACGTTTGAACATGAACAGAAGTCGATAAAAAAAAAAAAAACGAGTAATTTTTCACAAAGTCCGTAACAATCTAACGAACTGGTCCTTCAAAATCCTTTGGGACTGCGATACCATAAAGTCCGCATCATTGCCGTAACAATGTAAACCATAATTTCCTTCCATTTAACCAAAATCCCGCCATATTCCCCAAAGATTTATAACAATAAAACAAATGAAAGCGGTTTTGCTACTACATGGAAGGGTTTATCTTAAAATGCCGATATTCTTTTGTCTAGCGGTAACATTTCTCCGTTTGATCAACGCCGATTTCTGTGTCGTTGGTTTTATGTTATTCGAAAAAAAAACAATAGTTCCCATTTAGAAGCCGCAATGGTTCAGTGGTAGGAACATCGGTATCTCAAATGTGATCGCGGATTATTTATAATACACTTTATAAAAAAAATATGCTTAGTGATTTTCTCGATTCGAATATCGCGCTCAAAGTTAAATATATTTAATAGGTGGGCAGTTTTTTTTTTAAGTACAATAAGCATCTATTTACAACTTTTAGTTTGAAGAACAAAATAAAGAATCTATCCGGCTAGCTAAGTTGAAATTCCCGGCTTTTCTCTGCTATAATATGCGTGTGCTATACATGTAAACCTTCCTCTTGAATCGCTCTGTTTATTGACGAAAACCGCATTAAAATCCGTCGCGTAGTTTAAAAGATCCAAGCGACTTTGTGGCGACTTTGTAGTGTGTGGTGGAAATGAGATTACACAAGGACCACCACCGAGTAACGTTCGACAGTTCGCGCACGCATGTTCTGTGCAAAGGAATACCTATCAATATTTAAAACCCCATCAAAACACAGAAAGCAATCGATACAAAAGATTCGAAACGAAATCAATTAGCGGCCCCGATTTTAAGGATAAAAGACCACCACACCACGAAGTGGAGGCGCGGGAGATGAAAAAAAATATGTACCTGTCCGGACCGACCGCATGTGTCAACGCATCATTTGTCAAACTTAAGGAGATATTTTTTTTTTAAACACATGTTACTTATACAGCGTGATTCAAAATCGATATGCATTTATTAACTAAATTCTGTCACAGTTGGGTCACGGGTCAACCATGTCTTACGTTTTCTTACAAGGGGGAGGGAAGGAGTTTCTATAGTTCTTACGTAAGTACAAAAAAATTAAAATTATTTGAAAAAACGATTGCTGAGTTTCGCTCGTGTGAGTACCTTTAGGACCTTTGAAATTACAAATAAACACATTTCAAAAAGTTGTTACTTTGAAAAGTAAACAGTAGAATAAACCAAACGTGTATTCATTATCTCCTTTAGATTCTTACGAAATAAATATTAAACAAGGCGGGAGGGGGGGGTCGGCCTGTTCTTATTTTTTCTTATATCAGGAGGGGGCGGTCAAAAACTAGCGAAAATCGTCTTACGTAATAAACGAATGATCCCTTGTATCCATCAAATCGCATCAATGAGAAGGCAGTGAGAGGCATTAGCCCAGCGGGGAGACATTCATTGCCTTAAATACTTGAAATGAAAACTATACTTAAAAAGGAATTCAAGATCAACTCTTTTTTAAGAAGATGTGGGACTTGCATTGCGACTGAAGGCAAACAATTTGAACATTTGTTATGAGTGAATAAACTTAACATTCCAATAACAGAATTTTATTTCAACCTTATTTAAGCAACAGTCTTCCAAGTCTAGTGTCAATGTCTGTATCTTTCACAGACGGCACATTCGTACTCAAACGCGGTCCATAGCATATTTAAGTGATAAAAATAATTAACTTTCAATCGGTTTACATTTTTTTTTCTACCTAATGTTACGTGTAGTCTACTAAGTGTAGTACGATTTTAGAATCCGGACTAAATACGCCATCTTTTAAAGCCACTTGCCAAAAGCGCGTAGTAAATTTTTTTTACAAGACAGTCACATAGAGACGGATATTGTAATCTTTTTTGCGTAATGGTCACGCAATGAAATGATGTTTTTCTAAAACTGAGGCATTTTTGTATCGATTTTAGATTTACAATTTATAAAACGTTTATTCAGGGACCCGTTACACAAAAAAAAAAAATCAAAACATGGTCAAGATTCACGGTCACAAAGCTTGAAAGACTGTCACAGGATGTCAATGTCACGAATTTTTTAAAAAGCCAATATTTTATAAAATTATTTATAAATATTTATTTTTTTTCTTATATTTCTGATAACCCCCATCAATTGTCTATCGCCCGTTGCCGGCTTGACGTTGATTTCTGAGACACCCTGTATAATTCTAAAATAAAACTTACATAGTACCAGTTATACTGGTTAGCCTGAGTTACTCCTTATAACATCAGCTATCTGCCAGTGAAAGTCCCTTCAAAATCGGTCCAGCCGTCCGTTAAAAAAATTTAATTTGGTACATTTACGTCATTTTAACATTACAAAACATACACTCCAATGTTATTATACGTATATATTAGACTGAAAATGAACTCAATAAAAATCTTTTCAGCCATCGGCTAACATCTAAAACACCATGTATAAGATATCAATGAACAATTTGTCATACAACGCAGGTGGCCGGGCGTTACCTGTCCAATCTTGTCTAAATAACGTTTGTCATTTCGTCCGTTTGTATGGCCGCTTCTACTGCGTTTCGTATTGAACTTTCTCACATCTACGACTGTTAAATATATATGTCAGTGTAAAAGCTCGAACTACATTAAATCCTAAGACTTTCCAGTAAAACCTAATATTAACCGATTCTTAATGGTAAACGTCCAAAAACGTTCGCCAACATTCACTTAGTAAATCTTAGGATATACATTTAAGGCACGGTGAACGTTGAAAAAAAATCATGTCGTGTTATAAAATAATATCCGAAATGAAAATAATTTAAATAGGTTAGATTAGTTATTTGACTTACAATTCATCTCGTGCTCGGCGGTGAAGGAAAACATCGCGAGGAAACCTGCATGTGTCTAATTTCAACGAAATTCTGCTACATGTGTATTCCACCGACCCGCATTGGAGCAGCGTGGTGGAATATGCTCCATACCTTCTCAACGGGAGAGGAGGCCTTAGCCTAGCAGTGGGAAATTTACAGGCTGATTATGTTTATGTTTATGTTAGATTAGTTATTTGACTAATATCGTTTGATGCCAAAGGTTTCGACTAATAGTTAATTGAAATAAGTGATTAAGAATTACTGATTGTTTCATTCGAAAAACCACCATCTACCAGCTGACAGCGGTAAAACCTAGCACACACTGAATTCGAATGGTAAAAGCCCGAATAAAAATCGTCCCATTTTCATAAATACTTACATTTACCGACTCAAAACGGTAAACCCTAAGACTTATTTATTTATTTATTTATTTATTTATTTATTTATTTATTTATTTATTTATTTATTTATTTATTTATTGGAAAAGTTACACCATCAATATATCACTAAGCACTTAAAATTAATATCTGTTGGGTAACATACAAAATGATACGTCTTTAAAGGTGTAAACAACATTAACTTACTGTTAAACACATATTATCAAATAGCTCTTAAACGCTATCGCCAAGATTAAAATACCTAATCTATACTAATATTATAAATACTAAAGTAACTCGGTCTGTTACGATTACACGGTAAACTTACTGAACCGAATTTGATTAATTTTGGTATTAGCAAGGTTGAACTCCGAGGAAGAACATACGCTCAAAGTACGTCATTGCATAGTATAAAACGAAGTCGCTTACCGCTGTCTGTCCGTATGTATGCTCAGATCTTTAAAATTACACAACGGATTTTGATGCGGTTTTTTTAATAGATAGATTGATTCAAGAGGAAGGTTTATATGTATAATACATGCACAATATAGTAGAGAAACACTGATAATTTTAGAGGTTTCTGAAGTGATGTCGTAAATAAACACAGTTTTTGCGCTTACATTGCAAACGCTGGCTGAACCCTACGAGATAGATCAAAATAATGTACTACAGTATTGTACACCTTAAAAAGGTCTTCAAAAAAGTCCGCGATGGTATGTCTATCTCTTAGGGATAGACCACAATAAACATTTTTTATCCTTTACTTTTTACGAGAAATAATGGCTTATTTTCGAAGCGATTTCAAGCAATGCAGTATTAATCCTTATCCAATTAAGTACCTTAAATACATTGTGCATTTAATATAGATCAATACGGTCCTTTACAGCGTGTAATTTAAATGTATATTTTCGAAGATATTACAGATTTAAACCGCAGGCACATAGCGGTTTGTATTGTCGAATGACAGCATTACACCCGTGCGAACCCGGGGCGGGTCGCTAGTTATTTATTAAACAACAGACAAAATGAAATAAATCAACGATTGACTACTATTAAACGACAACGACAATATATTTATTAAAAATCCCGTGTCAATTAAAACAACAACGAAAAATAAATTGAAATCATATTACGAAAAACCGCATATAACAGAAAGAGATGGGGAGAAAGATATAGAGAGAGACGACTCTCTTTCCTTACGTGACGATTTCTGCCAGTTCACTCTACTGTAAGCCGCGTTAAAGAACTTCCTACCTCAACTGATCCCAATCAAATTTTACATATACGTCATCAGGGGTACAGAGATACGCCCCCTTCCACAAAACAAAAAGTGAAAAATGAAATCATAACTAAGCAAAAGTCGAAATTAAGTCATGACTGTTCATTTCGAAGCTTGTAGAGTTCAACATAAAGCCTACTCAAATCGAAGTAGGAAAAAAGATAAACAAACCTTAGATTAACGTATTTCATGCGATTCGCTAATAACTCAGCTATATTGTGTACTAAGAGTTTACGATTAACTAATTAACTACTTAAATCCACTTAAATTTTACTTCCAAAGTTTTGGTAACAGTTCCGTTGACGTTCAAACGCCAATCGCAAATCCATAGCGAATATCATAGACTAATCGAGCTCTCGGCCAATGACGTCGCGTCAATTTGCCGTCGAACGTTGTTTATTTGGCTTTTCTCTTGTGGTTGGAATATAGTACAAGTACAATATCGAAATATGACGAGATGCTCCGTCCGATCGGAGATAAAGGCGGCGAGTTCAAAGCGAACAAGCGATTCGTATCTGAAATCAAATTACTCATGAGATCTGTACTCGAATACTTTATAGAATTCCTCGGTGCTTTGTGTTGACCGACGCAAGTATGCAGTTAAACGAAAAATCATATGAATTTATACTTCCAGTAATTTACTAATATTAATATTTACTAATATATTAAGAGGTCAAATTTGTTCGTGAAAAAAAAAGTCCTGTGGCTGAGTTAATGGCGGCTATATATTAATATAATTTAATGCGTTGACGTCACATGAATATTATATATAATTATATATGTAAAATATACAAGGATGATTCATAACTAATCATTATTTGAGCATAATAAAATAACTTCCCTGCATTGAAACCGCATTGATAATGACTCAGACGTAAAGTCAGGTATCCTGCCATGACATATCGTTTCGAAGGGGCTCCGCCCACCTATGCAGCTGTCAGTTTGTCTGTCCGTTTCGTCGTTTCACCGCAATATCGTATTTAATTGCGTTCAATGTTTGAAATGATTGCGAGATGCAATTCTGTGGTATATAACTCCGCTGACTTAGCTCGAATGATAAAAAACAAAATTAGCCCACGTATAAGACGCAGCCGAGATGGCCCAGTGGTTAGAACGCGTGCATCTTAACCGATGATTTCGGGTTCAAACCCAGGCAGGCACCACTGAATTTACATGTGCTTAATTTGTTTATAATTCATCTCGTGCTCGGCGGTGAAGGAAAACATCGTGAGGAAACCTGCATGTGTCTAATTTCAACGAAATTCTGCCACATGTGTATTCCACCAACCCGCATTGGAGCAGCGTGGTGGAATATGCTCCATACCTTCTCCTCAACGGGAGAGGAGGCATTAGCCCAGCAGTGGGAAATTTACAGGCTGATTATGTATAAGACGCAGGTTCAAATCAAATCAGATTTATTCAAGTAAACTTCACAACGAAGCGTTTTTGAATCGTCGATATTAAAATACTACCACCGTTTCGGAAAGCAGTCTCTCGCATAACTCTCTCGCGAAACTCGCATAGTTGCTCTTTTCAAATAAACAGATTTACAATGCTGTTTTTTTACGATAATCAGTGTCCCGTGACGGAACCCGAGCCTAAATCCAGGCGTTTTTTTTTTTCTAAAAAGTAATTTTTTAATGAATAATAAGACTTAATTATTAATTTAGTCTTAATAAACTTTTTAAATTTCGTAAATGATAAATTGGTTACGTTCGATTCTATTCTTGTGTTAGTTTCGTTTATAGGGGCAGTTACTTAAGAGTCACATATGGACACTTCAATACATGGATATTCTATTATTTTTGGGTGAGTTACACAACCCTGCTCCATGAAGATAGCTGATGTAGATTTCCCTCGAACTGAACAATAGTGTGCATTTATCGGGAATGCTTAATTGCAATTTCTAGTAAGTTTATTTTGTTATAATTTTTCCCATTAATATAATGTAAAGCTCACATCGAGTAGGTTGTACATTAATTGTAAAATTAGTTTTAATTAATTAAATTCGTTTTTAAATAGTTTTTGGTTTTTTTTCGGCCCTCCGTCTGTAGCTAACGTAACTGGTGTTTCGTTTTAAGATGCGCGCGCACATTTCGACCTGACATCTACACGAAGAAGTTGCTCCGAAACTGACAGTTAACTGTCGAGCCGCTCGATATAGACAACTTCGCAGCTTATCTTAATTTACGACTAGCCGTGCCCGCGACTTCGTGCGCGTTTGAATTCAATAAAAAAGCGTGACTTTATTATTATTTTCCATATAATTCTAAAAAAAAGTAGCCTAAGTTACTCCTATACGTCGGCTATCTGCCAGTGAAAGTACCGTCGAAATCGGTCCAGCCGTTCCAGAGATTAGCCGGAACAAACAGACAGACAGACGGACAAAAATTGTAAAAAAATGTTATTTCGGTATATGCACCGTGTATACATACATGCATATACATTTAGTAAAACGCGGTTATTTTAATATTACAAACAGACACTCCGATTTTATTATACGTATAGATGTTTAATCTATTTATATAAAACAACAAGTCCTGACCGACTGATTCATCATCGCCGAACGTAAACTGTAAAAGTCAGGGCCTTGAAATTTGTAGAGTAGGATCGTTTTATTGAGTAGACACCCACTAAGGAAGGAATTTTGGAAATTCAACCCCTAAGGGTGTGAAATAGGGCTTAAACATTTGTATGGAAGTCAGTCATTTTTTAAAGGTAAAGAAACATAACATTTTATTTTGGGATATTGATAAAAAATGAGTAGATACATATTAAAGCGCTTCTGGATATTTTACCCTTAAAGGGGTGAAAGAACGGTTGAAAGTTATTATGGAAGTCAGTCATTTTTTAAATTAGAAACATGAATCTTTATTTTTCGGCTACCAATTAAAAATGAGTAGATATGTATTTAAGCGTTTCTGGATGTTCTACCCCTAAGGATTGAAATAGGGGTTGAAATTTCGTATATAGGTTAGTCTTGAAACCTCTCATTTTTTATGTTAGGCGATTGGCGCGCCAATAATGTTACTGAGGAATTTAAGACCTCAAGAATTATGCAACAGCACCAGACTAATATTGAGGGTTCTCTATCGTAATAATAATAAAAATAATTATATCTTAAATTAACGTAATATTTTAAATTATTCCGTAATATAATAAATTTCCACGCGAGCAAAGCCGCGAGCAACAGCTAGTTCATTATAAATTTAAATCGTGAATGTTTAAATTTGTGAGTAAGTAAGAATTTACATCTATAATGTTAATAATTTTTAAACACGCCGAAGAAGTAGAACTTCTCGTACGTATTTGTAACAGATATTTTAGCCAAATAAAAAGATAAACATAATTACTAAAAAACTATTTTATAACAGTATATTTTAAAGAATTAAATTTTTGCTTCGATTAATATTGTTTAGTTTAAGTATAATAAAAACAATAAAACTTTATACAAAAATCAAAACATTCTTTGTTCAAGTAGACTCATAAAAGCACTTTGGAATAGTCAGCGTTGAATCATACGTAAAGCTAGCACCGGATCGAAAAGTAGATTCTATCGAGAACCGGCAATAAACTCTTCCACCATTTTAATAACAGAGTATGTCAGTAAACAACAATTATTTTTTTATATATCCTGCCTAGAAGTCAATAAATACTAACTCCACGTTTTTTTATCTTTAATATAATCTTGTATTGAGTGATACGCCTTATTTATCAATGTATTTTTAATATGAACTCTATTATTTTAATATAATTTTATAGAAAAACATATATAATGCCTTAAAATTAAATCATTTTAAAAATCCATTTACAATAAATATATCGAAATCCCATCACTAATCCGCGCATGTTTATTCAAGTGATGTGTTAACAGCGCGAACGGTAGCATTATCTGGTAGTGACTTGATCTATATAAAAACTCGATTATCGATATTTTCGATACAGAAGGATTATAGCAAACTAATATCCATGAAAAAGATCGTCCTGGACAGCAAAAATAACGTCTGAGTTGATACATCCTTGTATTTTTATTGCAGTTTTTTTTTTTTTACTTTTATATACTTTTAATTAGATAGTTATTTAAATTTTATTTAAATAGTTTTCAAATTAGGTTAAAATGTTGATTGTTTTTTTGTGCATGCTGTGTTCTTCTTTAAGTAATTGTGACACTTAGAATATAATTTTACTTTGTTATATTATAGATATTATTATAATCAGTGTACACATTGTTGAAGAACCAAATAAAATAAATAAAAAAACATATATGTTGATTAGATTTACATATAGTTTAGTATTTGGAACGAAGTTCTGTTACTGTTATGGACTGGCAGATATCGTTACGTAACGAGTCGTGGTGCCTCCGTGGGATTGTTAATAATATACATTCTTAATATATAGGACAAGCAATTTCGTCCCAACCTTGTGTCACACGAAAAGATTTTTTTAAGCCGCTTACGCGATATGGCTTAAAAGTAACACAATTATTGGGTTTAAGCTATTTCCGGTAAATATTATCTGCAAAATTTGTAAAGTCAGGCTAGCTGACTTCTGTATTGGATAAAATTTTATTTTATAAAATATTTCTTGGCTGTATACATGCATACATTTGCCTGTATATAGTTTAAAAATAAGTTTTCATTTTTAAACATTTTTTGTTGTTTTATTTTATTAATGTTATGTTTATTGTTTCTAACACATTTAATTTATGAGTCTCTTACAAAATATATACACTAATTACATAATACTTAAATAAATCAAAGCAAAGTTTGCAGAAAAATATATTTAAGGCCAGTTACGATAAAAAAAAAACATAACAGTAAAAAATTAATAAAAATTCGAAACTTAAATTGAAATATAACCTCATTGATTTAACATTTCTTTGTTAGTTTAAAAGTTTAAAGATACACTCAGACAAGACACTCACTCTTTAACGATGAATATCAAGATCATTTTTATTCCTGTAAATTTAGTTATATTTTTTATAGTTTATAAAAAAGCGTGGAGTTAACGCTCGTTGACTTCCAGGCGGGAGACATGACATACATATATAATTGTATTTAACTAACACGACTGTATTTTTAGATGTTGAAAAAGAGTAACTACTGAGTTTCTCGCCGATTCTTCTCGGTAGAATCTACATTCCGAACCGGTGGTAGCTTCACTTGATATAGTTCGTTAAATGACGATTCAAAAGTGCTTGTAAGAGCCTACTTGAATAAAGTACATTTTGATTTTGATTTTCTTTAATACAGATATCGATGAAATCCCATCACTGGCATCCATCTCAAAAACCTCACGTTTAAGGAATGTTATATTGACTTAGGTTCCACTTGAGATGCGCTTGAGTCGAAAATGTCGAGTGATATTTTTTTTTAATTTAAAATGATGAAACTTTTGTATTTTAAATTGAAAAAAATTATGGCGTATTCTTCTCGACTCGTCTAAATGGACAGATAAGTAATATTTCGTTGATTTTTTTTTTTTTACTGTCATTTTCTATCGTTTACAATCTCTACATCTCTACGCTTAGACATTTTAAACTACACGACGGATTTTAACGCGGTCTTCATCAATAAACAGAGCGATTCGAGAGGAAGGTGTGCATGTTTGATTTTTTTTTAATAAAACCTAACACACAGAACATCGGACTGAAATTGAACACTGAACTGTTATTTTCGACATACCCAAAGTTAGATAATATTTTACGAAACATAGCGAGCTATATACTAGGCCCAGCTTAGCCCAGCAGTGGGAAATCAACAGGCCTAAGTTAACAAATATCAACCGGGAGCGGTTTCGAATCGAGAACAATCATCCTAAACGACGCCAGCGTTCAATGTGTGTGGCATTTAAACTTTAGACGTTAAATCATTTGTCATTCGAAGTTTTTTTTTTTAATATCGACGGATTTTCGACGTGACGATGAAAAAAAAAATACAGGCGCCGCTTCGATCGTATCTTAAGTCGATGTTTAAAAAAGGCGTAATGATAGTGAATAACTTCATAAAAATACTAGCTGAACCCCCCCCCTTCGTGTGATGGTTTAAAAATTAGCCTCCACACCGAATGTCATCTAAATCAGTACAGCGGTTTAAGCGTAAAGTGGTTACAGAGTTACTTTAGCATTTATAATATAAATAATAAATAAATAATATAAATGGTCAGATTTTAGTTAACCAACATATGCTGATCAAAAAAAATAAAATTCGAAACTTATACAAAAAAGGCCAAACGATTCAAAAGTAAAAGATTTGCTACATTTTTTTTTAAAGTATCAAATCCTTATACGGAATTACTAATAAACCTATTAACCCTTCCGTTTAAGCTTAAACCTTAAACCCTTAGTCCAAGGGTTCAGGGTCGTACCTATGACATTTTAAATTTAACTTAAAGTACAGCCTTTCACAGTCAAACCGTTCGAATCGTTTGGGATTCGAAACTCACGTGAACACACTATAAACTTAACATATACATTATACATATATAGTAGAAATGTTACATACTTGGTTGTGGTAGTGTGCGAGAGGGTGGTGCGGCACATGCCGCATCGCCGGGTGCAACATGTTGGTACCGCTGCTGCCCTCTACCGCCTGCGGAGAAACTTAATTTAGGACTCGGTGGTGTAACTGTGTACAAATCCGACGGGCTGTTAATAATAAAGCGTGAGTGAGCCAGTGGAACTACAGGCACGAGGGACGTAACATCTTAGTTCCCAAGGTTGGTGGCGCATGGGTGATGTAAGGAAAGGTTAATATTTCACCCAATGTCTGCGCGCAATGTTGACCACTTGGCATCAGGCAGGTAGCCAAGTTACCGGTTTAAAATAAATATAAGTTTGCTAGGCGCACTGGTTCCTTAAAACAACACAATATATATCTGGTTCAAGGTTAGTTCAGATGTAATTAAAAAAATATTTATATATTCGCACTGACCTGGGTCTCATCTTTGCTGTCCGCCTCGTCCCCTAGCTCGACCAGCTGAAGGGCCTCTTCGAGAAGATCGAAACGGGACTCCTCGCTGACCAACTGCTGGGGTAGCTCGCCTTGGATGACGTATTCACCTGGAAAATTGAGGGCAACGTTTTGAATTCTGCAAATAAGTAATACACAATAGAGATCTTTTTGATGGTATTTCCGAGATGGTGACCACTTACATACAGGATATAAGTGGTCACCATAAAGCAAAACAAACGCAAAGTAAAACATGTGTCTATACCAATATTTTAATGAGGTAATCTGTCTGTTATAAGAATGTTTTCACTGGATATAAGTTCGAAACCGGTCAGGTCGATATCCTTAACCAATCTACCTCTCTGAATTTTCTAGACCAGCGACTACTCACAAGTTGTACTAACTAACGCTTTCAATTTGACAAGAACACTCGAAATTCCGTAAAACCACAAAACCAATTCAAGCAACAGTTTTAACGAAGAAAAAAAAATCTGTCGTCAAAACGGCGTTAATACGAATTGTTCCCAGACAATCAAGCCAGAAGCTTTAAGATGTCAACCGTTCGGAAAAAAAAAACGCTTCAATAAAGGATCCCCTAATTTGAATGGTCAACCGTAATCTCATTACCCATGAAAGGATTAAACATTTTGGATAATATATTGACCAGTAGTTGAGATTGACAGTTTAAAATTTATTTTAATTTATGAACACTTGTTGTTCGAGCTAGTGCGGGTGTATTATTTTACGGAACACTAAACGTCGCCGTCGAATTTGCTCACGTTTAAGATGTCCGTCAGGTTTTAGACAAAAAAGCCCGTGTAGAGTTCAACTTGTGGCATACCGGATAGGCACACAGACGGACAAATATAGACTAGATACCCTATAGGTACATTTTCAAAAGTATCCCATGCGATATCCAGACTATAAATCTATCTGGACTTATCGTTGAGATCCGTTCAATGTTTCAATCAAGATTGACACAAAACATCCATCCAAAATAACACAGTTTTAATATTATTACGGAGAGATTAAACAACAACCCTTTTCTTTCAAAGGCGGTTAAATCATTCGTTGACAACTATTGACGGTACATAACGGTAGTTGAGAAAAAAAAAATAAACAAAAGACGGATTAAATTTTAATTCCATTGTCTATGGCCTACGGTCTACCGTCGGCAAAAAAATGATTTGTGTCTGTTTACTTTAAGTCGTCACATTAAACCGAGATAAAGTGATCTCGATAACACTTTAAGACGTCGGACGCCTGTTCTGATTGGACCAATAAATGGATGTTCCAAATTCGAAAATAGAACTTTTAATATTTCTTCCATACTAATATTACAACTGTCAGATCTTTCAGCTTGAATTCCTAGGGATGTAATAATCTACTTTTTTAGACCAACGGCTAAAACGCGTTCGAAGCCGCGATCGACAACAAATACTTTATGAATATGACTAAAATATATCATATATTATATGACTTAACTGGCGACCCGCCCCGGCTTCGCACGGGTGCAATACTGATACGAAATATACTACAGAAGGTCAATATATACAAAGTTCATAGCGTTTTGTCATTAGACAACACAAACCGCTACGTCGCTGCTAAACCGGGATACGATGACACAAAATACTAGGTCATTTGGACCAGTGTGGCGGTTCTTCGGGGGTCTAATTACTTAAAGGCAAAAAGGAAAATGATGGTCAGAGCGCTCGCACCGGCGGCCCAATCGCGTCGGATAAATAACGACTGTCGAACGATTTGTTCCACAAAAATGCTTGTATTTTCAGATAGTCGAAAAAAAAGCAGTAGGCGGTACCGTAACGCCATACTTCTCGTATGTGACTTACAGCCCGCCATACCGACGCGAATACATGAATTTAAATAGAACAATTCAACCATTCGTACCAGGCTAATTTTTGCATAGCTAATCAGCGTCGAGTAGCCATTCACGAAAATCACCTTGCCGTACTCTTCCGACAGTTCCCAATGGCCGCCATACCACTGCAAAGGAGTCATTTTTTTTTTCGCCGTACGATTTGTACCAGTTTTGCATTTGAGGTTTTGGAATGTATTTGGCAAAATGTGACCGTTATTATTTTTCCCATACAAAATATTCATTTAAATTACACGCTGTAAAGGGCCATGTTGATCCAATTAAGTACCTTAAATGTACAATGTATTTATAGTACTTAATTGGATAAGGATTAATGCTGTATTGCTTAAAATCGCTTAAAATATAAAGGATAAAAAAGTATTTTCTGTAGACTTTTTTAAGGTGTACAATACTGTAGTACATTATTGTAATATATCTCGTAGGGTTCAGCCAGAGTTTGAAATGTAAGCGCAAAAAATGTTTTTAATTTCGACATCACTTCAGAAACCTCTAAAATAAGCAGTGTTTCTCTACTATATTGCGCATGTATTATACATATAAACCTTCCTCTTGAATCAATCTATCTATTAAAAAAAAACCGCATCAAAATCCAAGCATACATAGGGACAGACAGCGGTAAGCGACTTTGTTTTATTCCATATAATGAACACTATGTAGATTTTAGTATTCCCCGTAATCGAAATGACAAAAAAAAAGTCGAATTAAAATCGATTATCCCTCGTCGGATACGAGTAAAAAACCAACACCGTCCGCCATTTTGTCCTTCACGCCCGACCAATCACGAGGGAGTTATTTTAGGTATCTATACATAAGGATAAATTGGACACGCCATACGTATATTTGGTTCTGTAATCATGTCGAAACGAATTATACAAGTTCGTATTCTATTTTTTCAGAATGAATTGTTGCAAATTGTACAAATAAATTAATATTGGACAACATCACATACATTACTCTGATCCCAATGTAAGTAGCCAAAGCACTTGTGTTATGGAATATCAGACGTAACGACGGTACCACAAACACCCAGACCCGAGACAACATGGAAAACTTTTACTACATCGCCTCGGCCGAGAATCGAACCCCTCGGACGTCGGAGTGGCGTAGCCATGAAAACAAATGGTAAGTTTCTTGCCGGATCTACTTATCGAACCGGTTCCTTTAGATTGAATTTAATCCTTAAACTAGAATAGGTTGACTTCGTCGTCACGGTATGGAAGGGATCCCGTGATGCTTCTCTAAGAACATTGGGTAGCGCTGGTTTTTTAGTGGGTATTCCGGTGGACGTTATTAAGGAGTCTCACCTTACGTGGACGAAATGCATAAACGAGTTATTATGAGAGAGATCACAAATAAAACTCTTTGTCGTAAGGCTTGATGCAATCCTGTTTAGGGATATACCACCCACTCAGCATATAATCTTCCGTCAAACAGTATTTAGTATGAGTCAGCCAGTGTAGCTACAGTCAAGGCACGTCCCTCCCGAGATTGACAGAGCATTGTCAATGTGGGGTATAGTCGATAACTCTGAGCGGCCATCAGGTGGTCCATTTGCCACCTAGCGACATTTAAACACTACACAATATACTTCAACATAAAAAAAAACCCTCAGTTCCCAAGACATATATAATACACTATGATTTTTGATTCGTGTTTTACTATAAATATTAGAGATCGAAATTTATTTCGTAGATATACGTATTTGTATGTCGAAGGTATTCAGATGATTTTTATGGAAGGAGACGACCAAAGAAACGGTGGATGGATTGTGTTAAAGACTATATGGTTAGAGAGAATGTTACTTGTGAGATGACGTCCGACAGAGAAGTACGGAAGAAGAAGACATGCTGCGCCGACTCCAAGTAAAATTGGGATGAGGGCTGGAGGATGAGATATATATATGTTTTTTCCATAGTTTTATATATAGATATGTTTATTCTTTACATTACATTAGCAGCCTGTAAATTTCCCACTGCTGGGCTAAGGCCTTTTCTCCCTTTGAGGAGAAGGTTCGGAGCATATTCCAGCATGCTGCTCCAATGCGGGTCGTCGGAATACACTTGTGGCAGAATTTCGTTGAAATTAGACACATGCAGGTTTCCTCACGACGTTTTCCTTCACCGCCGAGCACGAGATGAATTGTAAACAAATTAAGCACATGAAAATTCAGTGGTGCCTGCCTGCGTTTGATCCCGACAACATCGGTTAAGATGCACGCGTTCTAACCACTGGGCCATCTCGGCTCTTCTATATTTATGTATTGTCAATTATTAAGTAACGCCTTCATGGTATTCTGTTTGACCTAAAGGTCGACTGGCAGAGAATGCCTTCAGGCATAAGTCCGCCTTTCGTCCCATTTACTTAGTGGTGGTCAATAAAATCTTTAACCAAAAAAAAAAAAAACAAAATCCATTACGCATATTTATTTACATACGTATGTAAATAAATCAATTAGAGTTTTTTAATCTTCTGAATACAACACGCCCCCCCCCCCATTCCGTCCGAACCGAAATAGTATTCGAGGTCACCCGGAACAGACGGACAATTTTATATGTATATATAGATTTAGAGTCAATAGTCCGTTTAATTCACTTTCATGACCGTCGACGATCATTGTCAAGGTTGTGCTTTGTGCCAGTTTAGGAGATACTGAGTTATGTAATACTATTTTGTTATACGATTAAATATCTACCATTGTTTTGTTTACACTTAGACTAGGTACATATCGCGGGTTCACACGGTATCTATATCCAACTACAGTGGAATCCGTTTATAATGACATCGAAGGGAATTGACAAACCACGTCATAATAACCGAACGTCATACAAAGCGTTTTATAAATATATATATATATACATATATATTTTGCACGTAATAAATCCATACGAAACATGTAAGTATGTACTATATTTTAATGTAAGTAATCTGTAACTTTTGTCTGCTTTTGTTTTTTTCAATTTTTTGTAATGACAGTCTGTAATACTATTGTGTATAGAAGACATAGCCATGGTCGAATTATCATTTTCAATATTGCTATGAACAAATCTGCAGACGACCTTTGAGTGACAATTACTCACTCAGATTAAAAACAACGAGCCAGGTGCCGAACGTCGCCGGGAACATTACCGAAGGTGCAAAGAATCATCCTAATCAATTTATTAAAAATGGGTCATAATAAGCGAACTGTCACTATAAGGGAAGTTAATATATCCGACTTTTTTACAAAGAATTTTATATGAGAACCAAACTTCATGGTGTAAGTACGTCAAAATAAACGGTTGGTCAATATGGGCGGAGTCATAATAAACGGATTCTACTGTATTTGATGATTTGATTTGATTTGATGAAGAACATACATAAAACGAAAAATTATCGTTTTCCTCCGTCTAGGAGACTTTAAATTCTCGGCTTTTCTCTCCTGTAATATGCGTGTGTTATATACGTAAACCTTCCTCTTGAATCGCTCTGTTTATTGACGAAAACCGCATTAAAATCCGTCGCGTTGTTTAAAAGATCCAGGCGTATATAGCGGAAAGCGACTTTGTTTTATACTATGTGGAGGTTATACGGGAACTTGCAAATGAATACATGGTGGTACATGGTGGTACATGGTCACCTCTATCCAAAGCCTTTGCCATTGTAAGATATATGAACCAATCCTCGTATCAATATGTCATGCAGGGCATCCAAAGCATTTCCTCGATGGTAGGCAACCCGAAGTGAGGCAGGCACCACTGAATTTTCATGTGCATAATTCGTGTTTGCAATTCATCTTGTGCTCGTCGGTGAAGGAAAACATCGTGAGGAAACCTGCATGTGTCTAATTTCAACGAAATTCTGCCACATGTGTATTCCACCGACCCGCATTGGAGCAGCGTGGTGGAATATGCTCCAAACCTTCTCCTCAAAGGGAAAGGAGGCCTTAGCCTGGCAGTGGGAAATTTACAGGCCGCTAATGTAAAAATGTAATATAGGCACCCCCCACTAATTAGAATTCCACCGCAAAAACTCTACTTATTGAGCAAATGTTAGTCACAAAGGACCTAACATCTTAGTTCCCAAGGTTGGTTAGCGTTAAGGCCAATGGGCAGTGGTGACCACTTACCATTAGCTGGTCCACTTGAGAGTCACCTAACCATTATAATAACATATTTTAAGAGTATTTCTCGAGATAGAGTAGTTCTTCTTTCACCGTATATTATATAATTAGTTTGACATAGGTACATATATAATAACTCTACATCCAAAAGGACACTAAAAGAAAAACATTTAACGAATATAACCTCCTTGACAAAAAAATAAAACGAATTATTGAAAAAAAAAAAACACCCTACAACAAATAACATCAGATGCAAGACGTAATTTGGTCCCATGTCGGCATGTCAAAGGGATGAGAGGGAGGATAGCGAACGAATCCGTCTCGCTCTAACGAATTGTAATTTAGGTGAGCACGATAAAATTAGGGTGACCACGTTTTCGTAAAATTGTCCGGACATTTCCATATATAGTTTTAGTTAGAATTGATTAGTTGATATGGGTCTCCTTATGTTAAGTGGTCAACACCGTCCTAGACTCTGTCGCTATCCTAACATCGGTATCGGTCTCTTGTGGCTGTAGTTAAACTGGCTCATTAACCCTTCGAACCGGACACATCAACACCAAGTATTACTGTTTGGGAAAACCATATATCAGAGTGTGTGGTACCTACTCAATTGAGTTGCACAAAGAATGTCTATTATAATACCTCACTCTTAAAACGAAACATTCATAACGAAGTAAGTTATTAACAAATAATTTTTTCGGCAAGAAAACCATCTAATAGCAAAATCCATCGTCACCCTAACCATTCCTTCCTGGAAGGAGACGGCATAACATAAAACGTACCAAGTGCGAGAGAGACGAGAGATAGAAATATAAAGATGGCGGCTCTTTAATGTGAATTAGATTCAATTGTTTCAGCAATTGAAACTTTATTAATATTAATGGCCTCGTTGAGATCATTTGATATTAATTTATGTATGTACAGAATTATATCAGTACACAATATAAAACGAAGTCGCTTCCCGCTGTCTGTCTGTCCCTATGTATGCTTACATCTTAAAAATTAAGCAACGGATTTTGATACGGTTTTTTTTAATAGATAGATTGATTCAAGAGGAAGGTTTATATGTATAATACACGCACAATATAGTAGAGAAACACTGATAATTTTAGAGGTTTCTAATGTGATGTCGTAAATAAATACAATTTGTTGCGCTTTCATTGCAAACGCTGGCTGAACCCTACGTGATAGATCAAAATAATGTACTACAGAATTGTACACCTTAAAAAGTTCTTCAAAAAAGTCCGCGATGGTATATGTCTATCTCTTAGGGATAACCAACAATAAACATTTTTTATCCTTTATATCTTACGAGAAATAATGCCTTATTTACGAAGCGATTTAAAGCAATACAGCACTAATCCTCATCCAATTAAGCACATTAAATACATCGTGCATTCAACATAAATTACTTTTTTGGAAGATATTAGAGACTTAAAGTGCAGGAACAAAATATATTTCTACCAAAACAAAACTATGAACCTACAGAGACTACAGAGAGAATCTCTGCAATATAGTATTCCCTGTTTTCAGACACAAATGAGACTAAGACATACATCCATACTAAAATAGTAACGGTTTTTTATTGCAATGTCTAACTGAAAAAAAACTACTAAACCAAAATACATAAAACTCATACCAATAGAAGCGAGTTTCAGGGAAGGTTTTAGTATAATGGTTTTCATATAAACATAATAAACGTAATCAGCCTGTAAATTTCCCACTGCTGGGCTAAGGCCTCCTCTCCCGTTGAGGAGAAGGTATGGAGCATATTCCACCACGCTGCTCCAATGCGGGTTGGTGGAATACACATGTGGCAGAATTTCGTTGAAATTAGACACATGCAGGTTTCCTCACGATGTTTTCCTTCACCGCCGAGCACGAGATGAATTATAAACAAATTAAGCACATGAAAATTCAGTGGTGCCTGCCTGGGTTTGAACCCGAAATCATCGGTTAAGATGCACGCGTTCTAACCACTGGGCCGTCTCGGTTTTCATATGACGTATCTCAAATGTCAGAAAGGTGTAACTGAGTTTCTTAGCAGTTCTTCTCGGTAGAATCTACATTCAAATTCGTAGCTTTAAGCTTTACTTTCAATACAGTTCTGTGACACGATAATTCAAAAGTACCTGTAGAAGCCTACTTGAATATTATATTGAGTTTCCGATAGTAGCAGTTTAAGTCGCTTTAAATTTAGAATAATGTCGTCATAATTGTGAATATCCTTTTACTCGACTAGTAAGAACAAGATCTTAAACAAAATCACATTTTTTTATAATCAATATTAAGGATTCATATTCAATCCCTCATCCCCTGACCACGCCTCTTCAAACTTAAACTGTAAATACATTTACATAATACTCCATAGCACTTGAAATTTGAGAATCACTGACCTTATATTTTCGTTAACGTCCATTTCAACATTTTATATTATATGTATATATATAAATACAGTTTGTCTGTATATATATTTTAGTAATAAAGTCGAGAAACCTTTTCAGAATAACATATAGCTCAAGAGTTAGTTGCAGAGACATTTTTGAATCGTGATGTTACAGAGTTGAATTATATTGAAATCTACGATCGGTTCCGAAAGTAGATTCTACCGAGAACCGATAAGAAACTCAGCAGTTACTCGTTACCAAAATTTTAATTACAGAGCATATCAGTATACAACAATTATTTTTTATATATCCTGCCTAGAAGTAAATTAATACTAAGTCCATGCTTTTTATCTTGAATATAATCCTGTATTGAGTAATATGCCTTATTTATCAATGCTTTTTTATATGAACTTTAAGCTTTTCTAACTATAGACAAACATAAGAGTCGATCCACACATGCTAACAGGTCAAGTTAAATAAATTAAATAAATATTTGTATCGTGTTGACTTTTCTTTACAAATCAGTTGTAGATTTTGAGAAATGACTTAACCAACATTAATATCACAATCTAACGTTAAATATCACAAGTAAAACCACGTACGAAACAAAGTCACCGAAACGAAATCACGAACAACTCATATGGCACTTGAAACATTTTAAACCGAGATAAAAAAACAAACAAAAAAAACACATTCCAAACCTTATCCCAACGCAGTAAGGCACAAAATCGCGCTTATCTTTCAAACGCGTGGGTGAATTTATTCATTTAAACATTTCTTTACGTTTTTTTACGTCGTTGGAATGAAATTTTAAAAATGTTATTGTTAGTTTTTTCTGAAGAAGGTCTCGTTTCGATTATATTGGAGTTACGAGGGTTATAGAGATGTAATTTTTAAGAATATCCACCAATAATTAGCATTTCCTTGGATACAATATCCAAACATAACTATATCTTATTAATGTCATAAAGAGGTACTATATGTTCGTTTGTAGGTTTGTTGTTAGGGGGCGAACTCCGAAACTAACTATCCAATTTAAAAAAATACGAGCACGTCTCGGGAGTCGGGACGCCCTACAGAAATGATAACTTAAACGAATCTAAGTTGAACTACCTATATAATATTGAAATAGTTTAACTCGAGAAAAATTTGGGTTATTACTTAAATTTTATGTATATTAATATGATAATTATAAGAATATATTTTATTCTTAGTTACAATTCTTGAATATGTACGTTAGAATTTTGTTTACGTACATTATTAGTGTCATTATTGCCTGCCTACTGCCGTGTGCATAAGAGAAAGGGAAGCCAGACAGACTGGCGCCGTAACGCGTTACGTAACGAAGCGGTTTACTCTCCTATAAGAAGTTAACACTTCAAAAATCACAATGTATTTAAGGTACTTAATTGGATAAGGAGTAATGCTATAATGCTTAAAATTGATTCGAAAATAAGCCATTACTTCTCGTAAAAAGTAAAGAATAAAAAATGGTTATTGAGGGTTATCCCTAAGAGATAGACATATAACAATCACGGACTTTTTTGAAGAACTTTTTAAGGTGTACAATACTGTAGTACATTCTTTTGATCTATCACGTAAGGTTCAGCCAGCGTTTGCAATGTAAGCGCAAAAACTGTGTTTATTTACGACATCACATTAGAAACTTCTAAAGTTATCAGTGTTTCTCTACTATATTGTGCGCGTATTATACATATAAACCTTCCTCTTGAATCAATCTATCTATTAAATAAACCGCATCAAAATCCGTTGTGTAATTTTAAAGATCTCAGCATACACAGGGACAGACAGAGAGCGGTAAGCGACTTTGTTTTATACTATGTAAGGATACTACACAAAGACATTTGAACTTGTAATAAATATTAATTATTAAAAATTCCGATGCGCCATCAACCCTTGAAACTAAGGCCCCTTGTACCTTTAGTGATATTAAGTACTGCAGTAGAATACATGATGAGTGGGTGGTACCTACTCAGACGGTCTTGTCAATATTTCAAATAAAACAAAAAAAATCAGTTCACTCTTTTTCCATACAAAAGAGTTCAACGCATGATCAAGTTAAATAAAAAATATAAGGGGACGTTATATCAAAAGTTTACATATATATATAAAAGTATCTAATATAACTTTTTTATGTTATAGTTAGGCGGACGAGCATATAGACTAAATAATAACCATTCCTTACATCACAGATGTTATGTCCCTTGTGCCTGTGTTACACAGGCTCACACTTCAAACCGGAACACAACAATACTGAGTACTACTGTTTGGCGGTAGAATATCTGGCGAGTGGGTGGTACTCCGTCAACCAGACACAGAATTAATACCAACAACTATTCCCGGAGGATAGCGCAACATACTATAAAATACCGTCTCTACAATCAAAAATTTTCAGTCGATAAAAACCGTATACACGGTCGTCCCTAGAGTCGACGGTTCTTGGATAATATTTTGACATTTAATATGTCGCAGTGATCGATCGCTGTCACGTGACATTACAATAGAAATACTTTTGATGTATTATATCTATACGTATAATAAAATCGGACTGTCTGTTTGTAATATTAAAATAACCGCGTTTTACTAAATGCATATGTATGTATACACGGTACGTATACCGAAATAACATTTTTTACAATTTTTGACTGTCTGTCTGTCTGTTTGTTCCGGCTAATCTCTGCAACGGCTGGACCGATTTTGACGGGACTCTCACTGGCAGATAGCCGACGTAATAAGGAGTAACTTAGGCTACTTTTTTTTTAGAATTATATGTAAAATAATAATAAAGTCACGCTTTTTTATTAAATACAAACGCGCACGAAGTCGCGGGCACAGCTAGTTTATCGATTACGTAATACGTAGACGAACTGACAAATGACCAACCAAATAGTAAATCACCCTACTGCAGTAATTCCCTACAACTCCAATGCACAACCAATCTTGGGAGCTAAGTTATTATGTCCCTTGGGCGCGTAGTTACACTGGCTCACTCAATGCAAACTATTGCTGAATGGCGTCAGAATATTTTTAGCATTACTTGGTGGGGTTCTGTGCAAGCCCGTCTAGGTAGGTACCACCCACTCATCAGATATTATAGCGCCAAACAGCAATACTCAGTATTGTTGTGTTCCGGTTTGAAGGGTGATCACTCACCAGTGTAACTGCAGGCACAAGGGACATAACATCTTAGTTCCCAAGGTTGGTGGCGCACTATGATGTAAGTAATCGTTAATATTTCTTACAGTGCCATCGTCTACGGGCGGTGACCACTTACCATCAGGTAGCCCATTTGCTCAGCCACCTACCGACATCATAAAAAAAAAATTATAACATAGTACACACCCAGACGGGCTCACACGAAGCCCTACCATAAACTAAAGCTAAGTTATTGCATAAAATATTTCACTTTCAAAGATTCATCTACAGTCTATACCTAACGTAGGAAACACACCGTAAATTGACGTAATCACTCCATGGAGTTTTATTGATGAATTTTACATATTAATAGCGTGAGCCGATTTTTGTCCCAGTGATTATGGGACGGTAGCTGCACATTAAAAGTCGATCATGATCTCATTTTGAAGAGCTAAAGCCGAAGACGTGCAGACAAATTAAAGAGGATACTTGATTGTAATTTACTAAATTGTTACGATTTAACAAAGAATTAATTTGAGAGAGCCTACCTAAACAAAATTAAAATAAATTGTTTTAAACTCCAATTCAAACTGAACTAATGTATACTATTTGACATTAAAAAAAAAAATTAAATAAGGTTTCATAATTTTGGCGCCAAATTTAGACGAGTGACTTGCGAGTTAAAATTAAACAAAATCAGAACAAAACCTGTCATAGGTATCGAAATTTCTAAAAAATCTTTTGAATAAACGCGAAGTTTCGCGGGAGACCCTTTAGTATATGTTTATTTATAATAGCACAATATTCCACTAAGGTATTATATTTCTAAAGTTACTATAACAGCTTCCTTGACGTTCAGAACGACATTTTTCGCAAATCCACAGTGAATATCACAGATTAATCGAGCTCTCGACCAATGACGTCGCGTCAATTTGCTGCCAAATGTTGTTTATTTGGCTTTTCTCCTCTTATGGTCGCAATAGAGTATAAGTACTAACTAATATATAAAGTCTATTCGAAGGCAATAATCAAAGGATATTTCTAGTTCAACAAATATTTTCGATTTGAATAGCCTATTTATTGAGAAAAGCTGTAGTCTATAATTGCGGCCAATCCGGGGAAGAAACGGTAACGTTTAACACGGGAACAGAGCTAGTAATAAATATAAAAGATATCAATTTTATAAAGGGCTAAGTTTTAGTTGCGTATTCAAGATTAATACAATTACAAAACCGATTCAGACGCAACTATTATTAGATTATCGTTTATAGTTTTAAGATTGATATGGGCTATTGATACTTAATCAAGAAGGCTTCAAGAATATATACAGTAAATTTTATCTGAAATATCAATAAAATCTTTGACTTTTTTACTTTGAAATTACTTGACCAACGTAATTCCTGTAGGTAGTTATAAAGCTGTAGATAAGGCATAAGGCTGTAGATCTCGTTCAAAGTTAGTAGATTTTGGTAGTACAAATTCTCACTAACTGTATACAGTTTGAAAAAAGGCTTTGTTTAATCTCCCGTGCCAGGAACTTAGCTGAGACTCCTTTTTACTCGGCTGATCATGTTCTCTGTACTGAACATGATCAGCGCCATCAATTGAATTTAGACATCATATACGAATATTCCGCAATATTTTCAATAGCCCGATAATTGTAAGCTATATTTGCAGCTTTAATAATAATTATAACAGCGGTCTCATTGCCACAAATCAAAATTCGTTCCATGAACATTTTATCAGACAACCAAAGACTCAGAGCCAGAACCACCAGCTTTTCGCGTCAGAGCTTAAACATAGCCAACTCCTTGAATACAATCATCTTCTAAACAATTCTAAATACTTTATTTTGCTATGATTTGTATACAGGACTTCAAGATGAACACGACACGATTCATTTTATAAATTTCAAACTAAACACAATTCCAACACCTAAGACCGTCTTTGATGAAATATTTCTAGAACAATTCGAACTTTTAATAATAATATTTTAAAGTTATTGACAATATATTTTAGTAACGATAGCTATGTTTTTGTAATCGGTACTTGATACATTGCGTCATAGGTTTAACTTGTAACGTAGTAACTTAACTCTACCTTAATCTAAGGCCTTAACAAAACGATGTATTGATTTTGATCTTTATGTAAGGCTTAGAGATTTATATAACGCACATATATGCGAGGAATTCTTTTACATTTTTAATGAGACAGAACATATATATATTAAAAAGTATTTTTTTTTGACAAACTTCTAAACAAATAACATAAAAATTATATCAAAAGACTCGACGCGTTTTTGAAAAGATTTCAGCATATAATACTACCATATAAATAGTAACCTATATTCATATATATATTTAAATATGATATTAAAAAAAAAAAAAAAACTCACCGATATAAAATCTCACACAGATTACCACAAACACACGTGTATTGTCTAAAAAGTTTTTACGCACATTTATTTTAATACACACCACACAATCAACGAATAACACGGCACAGCCTTCGAACAACCACGACCCATAATGGCTGTACCTTTTCTCCCTTGTATATGAACTTCTTTTTTTCTTGCCGACCAATACTGCCTCCGTAGGCGGGGTCACACGGACGCCGTGCTGCGTCACGACAGAAACGTATCCGTCTCGCTTACACATACTGGTACCGTTGTGACGTCTCGCGCGAAAGAGAGACGGACGTTTAGGCGTGTTTTGATATATCTTTATATGTGTATACGGCGTCAAGGGTCTCCGGTTCGTTTTGGAAATTGGTTTTGTGTAAAAAATACGTAATACAATTTAGATACTGCGTGTTTTTTTATTACGATCGTATTGCGTTGAATTATCCTGAACAGTTTCTGACATCTGGCGGGATTTTAAAATTCGAACACTAATGTTTTTTTTTTTAATAATAAAAATTAAAACATATTCTAGACTTTTTAGTGTGCTGCGACTTCGCTCGCTTCTTAGGGGTTGGTCGTCAAGTGTGTCATAAAAAAGTGGCCTATGTCCTTCCTTGGAGTTCAATCTTGCTTCCATTTAAATTCCATCGAATTCGTTTCAGTGTTTTAGTTGTGAAACATCAACAGACATTAGCATTTATAATACAGGAAGATCAATGATTACTTTAATACTTTAATCAATAAAAAAACACAGTAACTTATTATTGATGTCAACTATAAATATTCAAAAAGGCATCAGGTCTGGACAGAGCCACACGTGTCGTCGGAGACAGAGGTCTTATCAAGACATTCTTGAAAGACCAAATAACACTTTACTGGCTCAAATTGGGTTTCGAAACTGAGGCACGAGATGACCACCACGTGATCCTCTTGACGGCCGATAATTAAAGCATGTTGAATATATAATAACCAGGAATATAGAGCCTCGTTGAAACATTCAGTAACAGTTCTTGAAAGCCATTTTAAGATCACATAAAGAAACATTTAACAATGTTATCACTACAATTTTCACCATCTGATATAACTCATTTTGGAGAGGTTTTACGGTTGATCGTATCAAACAGGAACTCTTGATCTGATTAAAATAAGTTACGGTAGACCATGTATGAAACGTCTGAAAAGTCTTTATGACAAAAATCTTTTTGAAGTATGAAGCAGGTTTTATACTAGTAACAACTGTATCATTAAGAAGAATATGTCAATTATCTTAGAATATCAATTTCAAAACAAAAACCTCACATACGTTCAGGATACGTGACTATCGAAGCAAGTTCCGTTCCTAGATTAGATTAGAGAAATTACGATATAAGATGACAAAATGGGAGTTCCCCTAAATATCTTTCAAAGAACCGTGGAGCTGATTACGAAACCTCCTAGTGTATCCAGGATCCGAATCCTTGTTACATTAGGACGCTATATTAGGAGTCCAGCCGAGTCCCATCTTCCAACTAATTCCTCCTTAGAGAGCAAGAGTCTACCCTTCGGATGTCAGTATTTTCCGGGATTCCTTTTTTTGGTTAATCAAAGATAGAAACTACTGAGTTTCTTAACGGTTCTTTTCCTAGCTGTGCTCACGGCTTTGCTAGCGTCAAATTCAGTTTATGAAGAAAATTCTTTAAGATATTTATACAACCCTTCATAGCCAACTCCTTTAAAAGGTGGAAGATTATGTCCATCCTTAGGGTTTGAACTTGTTTCAAATGATACGAATTAATTTTAAATTCACGAGTTAAATTTTCCGTTAATGGAGACTCCTTCCTCCAGAATCCTCGTTGGCTGCTTCTGTGCGATTGCTTGACAAGTATAACCCCCAAAAAAAATTGCAACGCCCTTGAACTACAGCCAATAAAACATTTACTAATAAATTCGTAGATATTTTTCAATGTGTTTTTTTTTACGTTGTTTGAACTAGTAACCACGCTGTTGTCGAAATAGCTGACATATGATGACTAGACGCCATCTTGTGATGTCACCGTGACTCGAAATGTCTGCGTTTCCGGACAGTGAAAGTGTTTAAACAACAGTGGTACAGGGGAAAGTTTATTTCAAGTTTTCATTTATTATTACGATAGATCAAAATTTTTCAATTCGGTGAAATCTCCAATTCTTTGGAGTTTAAAACATGCATGGTTTACTGAACTTCATTGAACTCGAACTCGGTACCAATTTCAAGGTCGAATTGTAGAGCTACGTTTAACGCAATACTCGTAGCGTTTCTGAGATAGAGGTTTTACATCACGTGCAGTTACTCAATTGTGATGATTTTAAGATCAAAGATCATTGATAATAAAAAGCTTGGTTTAGTATACGCTTTTTATTGATTTCTAAGCAAGATATATGTATATAAATTTAAATGAACTCGATTGACTGAACTCTGTAAATAAAACCGTGGAAAAGAGTAACTACAAAGTGTCTTGTATCTCGGTAGAATCATCATTCCGAACCGGTAACAACCGGCACCAATTTAATTCAACACTATAGGTAAAATGACGATTCAAAAGTGCTTTTACGAGTCTACTTGAATAAAGAATAGTTTGATTTAAAGTATACGGTCTAAACTCAGAGTTAATTTAATTTGTATAGGCAGAAACATACAAATTTTGTAAAAATAATTTATACTAATATTATAAAGGCGAAAGTTAATCTGTCTGTCTGTAGCTCTTTCACGACCAAACCACAAGCTTGAACTCCAAGGATATATATATATATATAGGCAACTTTTCTATGCGTGCACGAACAACAAAGCCTTAAAAAAGGGGGTCAATTTGTTTTCTTTATGGTAGACGAGCATATGGGCCAAAATATGGTAAGTGGTCACCACCGCCCATAGACAACGACATTAAGTATTACTGTTTGATCGTAGAATATCTGATGAGTGGATGGTACCTACCCAGACGGATATTAACCTAAAAATTGTTGGTCAAACCCGACAAGCAGCACTGACTTCATTTGCAAGGAAAGTGTAATGAAGAAATACTTTGCAAGGATACCTACAGGTGTCTGTTACGGTCAAAGCCTTCAAAAAAGAATACTAGGCTTTAGTCTAGCAGTAGCAGTGTTCCGGTTCGAAGGCTGAGTGAGCCAGTGTAACTACAGGCACAAGGGATTTAACATCTTAGTTCCCAACATCGGTGGGGCATTGGCGACGTAAGGAATGGTTAATATTTCTTACAGCGCCATTGTCTATGAGCGGTGGTGACCACTTACCATGAAGTGGCGCATTTGCCTACCTATACTATAAAAAACACAGATTAAAAAGCACGTATCAACTCAACTGATTAGTTAAGCAGTAATAGCAATATTTAACTTCAACGTATCAGTTCGAAAGTCGAGCTTTTAAAAGCGCTGATCAGTGATGACGGGGCCGCCATCTTGTGACGTCACCGTGACTATTATACGTGATTCTTGATTTAAGTGCATGTAATAAATACTTCTGTTGGTTTATGATGCCTTAGTACTTGTAAAGGGTTTAGTTCGGAATCTTTACATTTACGTATAAAAAAAAATTAAACAAATTAATTTATTCGTAAGTTATTTTTTTAATAATATTCGATATGAATGTATGTTTGTCAGACCGTTACGTAACAACGGCTGAATGAAATCGAATGAATTCTATGTTTTAATTATATTGTTTCATAGTGTTACCGTTAGTAAAATATACCTAACCTACTGAAATAAAAATAGTTTCAATACATAGTATAAAACAAAGTCGCTTCTCGCTGTCCGTCTGTCCTTATGTATGCTTAGATCTTTAAAACTACGCGAAGGATTTTGATGCGGTTTTTTTTAATAGATAGAGTGATCCAAGAGGAAGGTTTATATGTATAATACATGCACAATATATTAGAGAAACACTGATAATTTTAGAGGTTTCTAATGTCATGTAAACAAGTACATTATTTTTACGCTCATAACATTATATAAGAAATATTAACCAATCATACATCGTCAATGAATTCGACCTTGAAGATCTTATGTACATTGTGACACTCAGTTCGGCGGTAGAGTGTGCTGAATGGGTAGTAGGTAACCTACCCAGAAAGCTCTACCACAAAGAAAATGAAGGCAAGTTTAATTTTCCTTAAATAGTCAATATCTAAAGACAGTGGTAAGGATAAGTGTTCCCTTGTCGTCAGCCATCACCAGCACTCCACTCCAGCAGTTCAGATATTCCATTCGAATCATACAGAAACACATTACAGATAGTACAATAAAAATATACTTTATCCAAGTAGGCTCTTACAAGCACTTTTGAATCGTCATTTAACAAACTATATCAAGTGAAGCTACCACCGGTTCGGAATGTAGATTCTACCGAGAAGAACCGACAAGAAACTCAGTGGTTACTCTTTTTCGACATCTAAAAATACAGTCATGTTAGTTAAATACAATTATATATGTATGTTATGTCTCCTGGCTGGAAGTCAACGAGCGTTAAGATTCGACAGCTATTTTTAACTTGGCCTATTAAAGCATTTAAAGCTCATGTAAAAAAAACACAGATAAATAAGGCATATCACTCAATACAAGATTACATTAAAGATAAAAAAGCGTCGAGTTAGTATTCATTGACTTCTGTAATTAAAATTGAGTTTCTTGTCGGTTCTCGGTAGAATCTACTTTCGGAACCGATCGTAGATTTAAATTTAATTCAACTCTACAACATGGCGATACAAAACTGCTTCTACGAGTCCACTCGAATGTAGAAAACTTTGATTTTGACCAAACTGAGAAAAATATACAATAAGTATTATTAGCAGACAATCCGTTACCATTACACGAGATCTTCTAAAATTTTGACGATGAAACATAAATCATTATCTTAGAGACGTAAGAAAAAAAACGCCCATTGTCGTCAGACCGCAAAATTACTAAAAATTAACGCCTCTATTCTTGATCGTCAGATAACACTTACCTGGAAATGGAAGCTTTCGAGATAATAACTACTAATGGGGGTTGAAAAAATGTGTCAAGCGTGAACAGAGTCGATTTTACTTTAGATATATTTTTTTATAGATTCACGCAAAGATGTAAATCAAACATACTCGAGTCGAAAATATATTGATTTCGGCCGCTGAGTTTTAACCGATTGCTTCTCTAATTTGTAAGGAAACCTTCATGTATCATGTGAGTCTAATTTAGCCCAGCCGTGGAATTAACAGCCTGTTACTTACTGCTGTTAACAAAGGCTAAGTATGCAGGAATTATTAAATAATGTTACACACTGTTATAACTGATGGATCATGGTAATAATTACGGGTTCAAACCCAGGCAAACAACACTAAATTTTCATGTGCTTAATTTGTCTTTACAATTCATCTCGTGCTCGGCGGTGAAGGAGAACATCGTGAGGAAACCTGCATGTGTCTAATTTCAACGAAATTCTGCCACATGTGTATCCACCAACCCGCGTGATGGAATATGCTCCAAACCTTCTCCTCAATGTGAGAGGAGGCCTTAGTCCAACAGTGGGAAATTTACAGGCTGTTAATGTTCGAAGCCGCAGATCATATCATAGACAAACCCACAGCATATAACCGGTACAAGTGAAAAAGAAAAAAACCCGATTAATCGAAAACCAGTATTTTTTTTTTCGACATCCTGCTGTTTCTAATGCTGGTGTCAGACTTGGTGAACTGAATTATGTTTATACTAATTTAAACTTATTGCAATGGATTCGCGTTTGACGACCGCATATTATATATTCGTGCTTAAGTTCCGGTTTGAAATTTGATTGCAGTGCTCTGACGGTAAGTGAATGTTAATATCATTACACGGTATAAAACGAAGTCGATTACCGCAGTCTGTCCGTATTTATGCTTAGATCTTTAAAATTACACAACGGATTTTGATGCGGTTTTTTTTAATAGATAGACTGATTCAAGGGGAAGGTTTATATGTATAATACTTGCACAATATAGTAGAGAAACACTGATAATTTTAGAGGTTTCTGAAGTGATGTCGTAGGTATATAAACATACTTTTTGAGCTTACATTGCAAACGCTGGCTGAACCCTACGTGATAGATCAAAATAATGTACTACAGTATTGTACACCTTAAAAAGGTCTTCAAAAAAGGACGGTTTCTGTTATATAACGATTAAAAAACTTTGCACGTTGTAAGACATTCTGTAGTATATTTAGTATCAGCATTGCACCCGTGCGAAGCCGGGGCGGATCGCTAGTATCTCATAATCTAATATTATCTATTTCAAAAGACAATCGAGACTATTGAAAATGTAATTGGACATTTTACACGCATATCAATAAATAATTAAATCGTCATTGTTTCCCGTTATAGCATATCCGTCCCGGCCTCACACGTTACAACAAGGGACAGAAACATACAAAGAAAAATCTTGTTTGTTTCCGACTAACGTTGGAATTTTCGACGTTTCTCTGCTATGATACGCGTGTATTATACATGTAAACCTTCCTCTCGAATCGCTCTGTTTATTGACGAAAACCGCATTAAAATCCGTTGCGTAGTTTAAAAGATCCAAGCGTATAAAGCGGGAAGCGACTTTGTTTCATACTATAGTTTGAATAAATTTTCAAGACGTCAATTGATCTCTCACGAAGAAATTAACGCCTAATTCAAATAATTATTAAACCTTACTGTTTATTTAAGCCCTTCCACCGGTACCGACAGTGACCATTTAATAGCTATCACGTAACACGAAAACCAAACATTATACTAAATAAAAATGTTAATTAATTTCTACCTCATACATTGCAAATGATGGTGACCACTCACCGCCGAACACTCGAGTGGTACAGGACAAAAGCCAAACACACAAAGTCATGAGTAAAATCCTACCTAATAAAAGTTCAATACTGTCAATTATTAAAAAAAAAAAACAAGTACCCGTGTCTCCCTATATTTGTAAAGCAATATATCTAATATAGGCGCAGCATTATGAAAATCCTATTAAGTAGCTACAAAGGAAATACCACCTTATTCTTTTAGACAAAAGATATAAAATCCAATATCAATACAAGTCGAATTCATTATCAATATTTAAAACCGACTCGTAAACAAAATTCGACCGTATCCCGATACGGTTGTGGTTGTTTTTTCATTGAACGTTATTTAGTTCTAGGATAAATAGTTCCAATTTCAAAGGATACGACGATATAAATGTTAGTTTAATGTGAATCGTATTGCTAAGCAATAAAGTTTAGTTTGTATCGTAATAATACGTAACACATTCAAAAGTAACTCTGTTCGAATAACTTGAAAAAGGATATTTAGATCTTTAGCTTCAAGGACTAGGGTCGAAAATCGAATGTTAAAGATTGCGGTGGTTAAGTCATTTCGGAAATTCGAAGGAATTATTGATTAGTAAGCTCGCCAGCCAATCAGGTGCGCCTGGGGAACAAGATGGCGGCCAGGGCAGGCTCCCTTCTGAAAATTTACGTTAGAGGTCTAATTTATAACGTATTGTACTCAACAGACATTAATCTTTTTCCTTTTATTAATGGTCCGATGTTTTATTTTAATGAAATGGCGGGAAGGGGGCGCCATTTTGTTTTTCATCGATCTCGGAACTCGAATAATATTATTCCAAAATTTATATAGAACTTTCTAGAATCGGAATTACTTATGACGCTCCGGTTTTTTTTTTCGTGTAAAATTAAATAAACAAGGCCTACTGCTTGAGTTCCTAGGTCGTTGACTTAAAGTTTTAACCCAAAGTATACTTTCTAGATATGTATAACTAGTTATCGTCCGCGTCTTTGCTTGTTATTTAGGCATTAAAAGTAGCCTATACCCTTCCTTGGGGTGTAAGCCCGAATCAAATTCCATCAAATACGATTCAGTGTTTTAACAGCGAAAGAGCAACAGACAGACAGAGTTACTATCGCAATCCTAATATTAGTATTTATAACACTTCAGTCGACGATGTATGATATGCTCAATAATTGGGGGGGGGGGGGGGGGGGGTACCATCAGTCTATTTACTATTTGCAATATAAACCAAGTATCCGCATAAAGTAGGTCGTAACCTTATACTAATAATATTAAATCGACTAACTTTATAATAATTTTATAATCTATACTAATATTTTAAATACGAAAGTCTGTCTGTTACGCTTCCGAAACGCTGAACCAAATCTTATTATGTTTAGTATGAAGCCAGCTCGAACCAAGGTTGAACATAGGTTTCTTTGCATCAAAATCCTACGACCGACTAGTGTGTTAACGACAAAAATGTTATTTCCAAATCCGTTCATGAGCAGAAGAACTACGTCAGAGTTAAAAAAACCGGAAAAACAAAAGAGATTCGTCGTGGGACTTCCGATTTGAACGAAGTTGCTCTCCTTATATATATCGTATATTAAATACCAAACAACGAAATAAATCAAAAACGTCAATAATTAAATAACAACGACAAAGAAAAAGTTTATATATTATTTAAAAACTATATCATAGTGACTACGAGAGAAACGTCGCGGGGGGGGGGGGGGGGGATGTTGGCGGTGCCGGTTTCGTAACGATTATTCCTTACGTGGCTATTTCTGCCAGTTCACTCCACTGTGAGCCGCGTTAAAGAGCTACACGCTAAACAATAATATAGACGAATTGAAAAGCTCCGTTTTTGAAGTCGGTTCAAATTTGTATAACACCAATACAGGACATAAAAATCTTTAATAAGTAGCTACTGAGTTTCATGACGAGTTGGATCTGACTTCCGGACCGATGGTCGTGCAATATTCAAACTGTTTCTGTTACGAGACAATTTTTACGATACAGGTATTCGGAAGAGCAAATGGGCGACTTGATGGTAAGTGGTCACCACCGCCCATGGACATTGGGTCTGTAAGAAATATAAACCATCCCTCACATCGGCAATGCGCCCCCAACCTTGGTAACTAAGATGTTATGTCCTTTGTGTCTGTAGTTACCCTGCCTTTAAATATTCAGTATTGGTTACATCAAAACAGGTATACTTTATATACTAGCGACCCGCCCCGGCTTCGTACGGGTGCGATATTATACAGATAAACGTTTCTCTTTAATCAATCTATCTATTAAAAAAAACCGCATCAAAATCCGTTGAGTAATTTTAAAGATCTGAGCACACACAGGGACAGACAGCGGTAAGCTACTTTGATCTGTACTGTGTAATGATACAGATTATGCCTTTAAATTTTTAACTTGGGGTATTGATCAATTTAACTTCCACGTCAAAAAAACATTGCGAAATAAGAAATATTACTCAAAAGAAGATTATTTTAATACAAAATAAGTACTTAGTATTTAGAAATTTAGCAGGTAGGTTCCTTATAGGCGTAGATTAATTTAAAGCCGCAGGTTCAGCTCATAATATAATTATTAGGATCTCCACGCCTCTGTCGCTCTAGGGCCTCCTCTCCTTTTCAACCCGGGGCCTCCTCCCTAATTTTATTAAACCATACATCTAATTTTCAGTCAAATTAAAATACCTTAAGTATTCAACACATACCTGATTAAGATTTAAAAATTTGTATTGAAGTCACCAGTAAGGGTACCATTGTATGAATTACATTCAACGCACATACGACTCAAAACATATATATAATCCCGTATTGTACGTCCGTAGGTTATTAATGATCGGAATCTCAGGGGATTGAGATGTCGGTTGCGCTATTAATCATGGAGTTTTGTATGTACTTGGATGACAATGTTGGTTTATTATAATAAATCTATTATATTTCATTGAATTGGTCTACTACGATAGAACTTCTGAAGTAACTTTAGGCGATCCGGTGAATTCGCGTTGAAGGTGTTTTTGTAGCTTTAAAACCTTATGTTTAGATATTGACGATCTCCGTGGTCGAGTTGTGTGTACACCGGTTTTCATGGGTACGCCCCGAGTCGATGTAGAAAAAGTTCATTAGTTTTCTATGTTGTCTTGGGTCTGGGTGTTTGTACCGTCGTTACTTCTGATCTTCCATAACACAAGTGCTTCTGCTACTTACGTTGGGATCAGAGTTATGTATGTGATGTTGTCCAATATTTATTTATTATATTATATGTGATTTACTAAATAGCTCAGCTACATCAGTACAATCAGTTCTTGATCAATATATTTTTATGTATAATTATTTGACCGAAACTTAACATAGCTTAAGGTATAAAAAAGTAACCTGTTCTTCCTTGGGGTTCAAGCCTCCTTCCTTGTTTTACTTGGTGGTAGGGCTATGTGCAAGCCCGTCTGGGTAGGTAACACCCACTCATCAGATATTCTACCGCCAAACAGCAGTACTCAATATTGTTGTGTTCCGGTTTGAAGGGTGAGTGAGCCAGTGTAATCACAGGCACAAGGGACATAACATCTTAGTTCCCAAGGTTGGTGGCGCATAGGTGATGTAAGGAATGGTTAATATTTCTTACAGCGCTATTGTCTATGACTACGGTGGTGACCACATCAGGTGGCCCATATGCTCATCCGCCAACCAATGCCATAATAAAAGCTTGTATCATACCATTGGTTCAGTGGTTTAGCGTTAAAAGCGTAACAGACAGACAGTTTATTTATTTATTTATTTAAGGACCACTAGTAGCTACTACATGTTTTAATGACAAATGTAACACAATTAAATGAAAATAGTTAACATGTGAATTATAAATAAAATATAATTAAAATAGTTATTTCCTCATTCTTAATGTTAGTAAGTAGCGACCCGCCCCGGCTTCGCACGGGTGCAATGCTGATACTAAATATACTACAGAATGTCTTACAATGTTCGCAGTTTTTCAGTCGTTAGACAATACAAACCGCTACGTCCCTGCGTTTTAAATCTGTAATATCTTCGAAAATATTCATTTAAATTACACGCTGTAAAGGGTCATATTGATCTATATTAATTGCACAATGTATTTAAGGTACTTAACTGGATAAGGATTAATGCTGTATTGCTTAAAATCGCTTCGAAAATAAGCCATTATTTCTCGTAAAAAGTAAAGGATAAAAAATAGTTATTGTGGGCTATCCCTAAGAGATAGACATATACCATCGCGGACTTTTTTGAAGACTTTTTTAAGGTGTACAATACTGTAGGACATTATTTTGATCTATCTCGTAGGGTTCAGCCAGCGTTTGCAATGTAAGCGCAAAAATGTGTTCATCTACGACATCACTTCAGAAACCTCTAAAATAATAAGTGTTTCTCTACTATATTGTGCGTGTATTAAACATATAAACCTTCCTCTTGAATCAATCTATCTATTAAAAAAAACCGCATCAAAATCCGTTGCGTAATTTTAAAGAACTGAGCATACATAGGGACAGACAGACAGCGTGAAGCGACTTTGTTTTATCATATGTAGTGAAGACACAACACTATTCGGTCACATTGTGCTGCAGAACATCGCCGATATTCAAAATATTTTCACGAATCCACGATAAATACCAGAGATTACACGGATTTCGACCAATGATAACGCAATTCAATTCAATTCAAAGGCCGATTCGCGTATATATCTGCTGCCATTGGATAACGCTATACGTAAATAATGTTATGTTTATACGGAGTTGGCTAATTTCCGGTTTATATGTACCAGAAACGACTCCTTTTGATGACGATTTGAATTGTCTAGGATGCGTTATTCGAAAACGTCATAACTTACAGACAGATATGACCTTTGATTATACATATGTCTATTCCGACCATGAGAGGAGAAAAGCTAAATAAACAACATTTGACGGCAAATTGACGCGACATCATTGGTCGAGAGCTCGATTAGTCTATGATATTCGCTATGGATTTGCGAAAAAATGGCGAAATATGCTCCAAACCTTATCCTCAAAGGGAGAGGGAGGCCTTAGCCCAGCAGTGGGAAATTTACAGGCTGCTAATGTATTTAACGTAATGTACCTTGTTAAGCCGGGACAGGTAGCTTAAATTATAATATATACAAAAAACCTAATTAAAAGAAATATTTTACGTATAAAATTTTACGAAATTTTTGTTCTACCTAACCAATAGAGAAACCGTCAACTCTTCAAACAAATTTAGCTCCGTTTCAGAACAGAAAAATCCAACAAACTCATCTACATTTATATCAAGTTTAAAACAAAATGGCGCCATATTGAAATCATTAAAATTAATATCGTATTTCGATTCGAAAACCCTAACAAAGGGTATAAAAAAGCCAATAATAAACGTCGATTATCTTTAAAAATTTCGAAAAAGGATACGAACAATTTAATGAGAACGAAATCGCCATTATAAACTGACACTTGGGTACGCGCCATTTTGGTTAACTTCGACTATTGGAAACGATACAAATTTCTCGTATTCGATTTTTGAATTTTGACAGTTATTTTTTAATACTGAATAAAATTACATTTATTTTGTCACAAATCGTATTTACAGAGCACAGGCATTAAAAAAAAAAAAACATTTTTAGAGTACATATTTAAAAGATATTTAAATTAACAAAATTACATATTATTATTAACTAACATTTAAACTAATTCAAAGAGTTTTTTAAAGGGTTTACATAGTTAAATTATTTATTATACGTGGTCGTACAGCGACTCATAACAATATTACGTACAGCATAAATACATACACTAGATATCAAAATAAAAAAAAAAAAAAAACAAAACTAGTACTAGTCGTGAAGTTAATTTTACATTAATTATGTTTTGTCTCAAATATTTGGTCAGCCAGGCTGTACGGTGTAATACTCAAGGGACAAAACAATTTAAAAACTATTCAGAAAATAAATATTACGTCTATTCGTGTAATGAAATGACTTCAATCAGATTTACACTTTACACTGTATTTATGAACGCGAGAACATTACAACAGTACATAGTTTTTTTTTTTTTTAATAGCTTGTACCCGGCATGTGGTCAAAAGCAACTCAAGATAAATCTCTGTAGATATCAATGATTCAAAAAGTAAATGATTCAATTTTGTTCATATTTATATAAAAATAATTAATAAATTGTCATTAAAAACTAAAAAAAAAGTTTTGCCTGAAAACGAACGAATACTAAAATCCACGTTTTCTATGATGTACGTACATACAATTATTATTAAATAATACGTTGACAATAACGTTATAATAAAAATAAACGAACAGAACTTTTTTTTTTTTATTTGAAAATATTTCATACTTATTATTAGGCTGAATGGTGTAAGATCGTTATGCTAAAACGACAGGTCAACATAAAATGGCTGTCGGCAACAGTGACAGCCGAATTCGATCAGAAACATTTCTTCAAGTCATCGTCTTCGGCAGTGTTCTTATGATTAATACCTTGGCCTTTTTTTATGGATAAAAATTGGTGATATTATGGAACATAGTCTGTGTATTGTACCTTTGTGAAGGCTTCCAGCATTGAGTTTTTATGTAACAGCAGGCATTGTTAAATATATGAAGTTGTTTCACTTTAATATTGTACGTCCGTCTAGATTCAAAGAGGTTTCAATTTTGACAAATACACACGTTCCGAAATCCTTTTGAATCGATTTAAACACGTTTTTGACATGTCTGTATGTATTTGTGTCTTGGTATAATATTTATTAAAAAAAAAAAAAAAACATTTTTTCATTTTTTTAGAATATAATAACTACATTGGACTCTAGCCTTATTCTAATTAAAACTATAACTTATAAAACTAAGTAATTTCGTTGGGACTGTCTGTCTGTACTCAAATACTACCGAACATATTTTCATACGGTTTTCAATAATGGCCGGAGCGAATCACGAGGGAGGATCAGTTATTATAATTATTCATTCACATTGTATAAATCTTCAGAACAATTACGATACTCCTTGAAGGCATGGGAGACATCTTTACCGTTAATCCTGAACGAAGCCGGGGCGGATAGCTAGTAACGTTATATAGAGCCCAAAAGCTTATAGTCCGATTTAGAATAACCGTTTTGTTTAGATAGCCCATTCATTGAGAACGATTTCTACTTCTAGTTTTAGACATTAGCCTATGCCTATTCCTGGGAGTTAAACTTTGTAAGAAATTCCATCGAATTCGGTTCAGTGTTTTCGTGACGAACGTAGAGACAGAGTTACTTTCGTATTTATAATATTGGTGAAGATCACGATACGACTCATGAGGGGGTTGGCAATGACGTTTTAACAGGGTGCAACCGCAGTATCCGATTGTATAGTAGCGAGATCCTTTTATAGCCCCACCATTGGGCTTAGAGTGAGCTCCACTTGAGATTTAATTGCGGGTACGTCGGTTTAATCTTTATATAAATGTGTGTTTATTTATTAAACATTATATTAAGGTAAACTATTCTTACCTAAATATACTTTAAAACTATAAGCATTATGGTATTAATTGGGTCTTATATACATGTAATTATAATTATAAAAAACAATTTAAACATATACATATATATTGGACAACATAACATACATTACTCTGATCCCGATGTAAGTAGCTGAAGCACTTGTGTTATGGAAGATCAGAAGTAACGACGCTACAAACATCCAGACCCAGGACAACGTGGAAAACTAATGAACTTTTTCTACATCGACTCGGCCGGGACCTCGGAGTGACGTACCCATGAAAACCGGTGTACACACTACTCGACAACGGAGGTCGTCAAAAATATATATATACACATATAAATTTAAAATTCGAAGAAGAATTGGAATATCAAAAAAAAAAAAACTTTTTTTTTTCTCAAATTACACCACAAGCCGGGGCGGGTCCGCCTCGACTGAACATCGTTTGTCAAGTGATTCAGCGTTTACCGTCCGTTGTTTAGGCGAAATGTGATCTTTTGTGATATTATTCAAATCCATACGTTTCAAATTCAAAGATTTTTAATTTTAACATGTTACGATTTTATTACGAGACGGCTCGGCGGTTACAAAATTTGAATATTGACCAATGATTACGGGCTCTAACTAGATATTTGCCGGTCGTTCGTACAGAGACTGACTTATTAATAAGGCGACACTGACGCCGAAGTTACGTACCCTGAACGTCATAGCCGACAGGGTGGATTTGTTTTATTACATAACATAAACATAACATAATCAGCCTGTAAATTTCCCACTGCTGGGCTAAGGCCTCCTCTCCCGTTGAGGAGAAGGTATGGAGCATATTCCACCACGCTGCTCCAATGCGGGTTGGTGGAATACACATGTGGCAGAATTTCGTTGAAATTAGACACATGTAGGTTTCCTCACGGTGTTTTCCTTCACCGCCGAGCACGAGATGAATTATAAACACAAATTAAGCACATGAAAATTCAGTGGTGCCTGCCTGGGTTTGAACCCGAAATCATCGGTTAAGATGCACGCGTTCTAACCACTGGGCCATCTCGGCTCTCCACTGGGCCATCTCGGCTCTGCAGTTTGTTTTATTGCAGTGAGTGAACTCACAACTAAAGCCACTTGGACTGTCCCATGTATAACGCAGAGACTTATATTAAATATTTACGGGACAACCACGTCCTGTAATGATATGTAAACATAATTGTATTATAAATAAATTTAAATTAAAATAAAGCTTACGAGTTTAAAATTTAATCATGTCAAATATAAAGACTCGCGTTCGGATTTATTTTGAACAATCAAAATCAAAATATAGTTTATTCGAGTACGATTTTACAAGCACATTTAAATCGTTATTTAACAAACTGTTTAAAGTGAAGCCACCACCGGTTCCGAATGCAAATTCAACCGAGAAGAACTTCTAAAAATACAGTCATGTTAGTTAAATACAATTATATATGGAAGTCAACAAGCATTAACTCCACGCTTTTTTATCTAAATGATTTGAATTTATGAAACGGCAAGGCTGTAAATGTCAATCAGAAAACGATTCACGTAAGGTCAAGTGTGACCAGTGACAAATTACAATACGCTATGCGAAAAATAAATTGTCAATTATTGTAATCAGTATATATTACGTTGATATTACGAGACGGCCCAGTGGTTAGAACGCGTGCATCTCAACCGATGATTTCGGGTTCAAACCCAGGCAGGCACCACTGAATTTACATGTGCTTAATTTGTGTTTATAATTCATCTCGTGCTCGGCGGTGAAGGAAAACATCGTGAGGAAACCTGCATGTGTCTAATTTCAACGAAATTCTGCCACATGTGTATTCCACCGACCCGCATTGGAGCAGCGTGGTGGAATATGCTCCATACCTTCTCCTCGACGGGAGAGGCCTTAGCCCAGCAGTGGGAAATTTACAGGCTGATTATGTTTATGTATATATTACGAGTTTAAAAACGGTTATTTACTAACGAGAGTTGAAACTAATAATTAATTTATTCAAAAATCCATAAATAAAAATGCATTTTTTTACACGTTTATCACGTGACACAAAACGCTCCCGATCGGTCGTGCTTATGATGACGTCACTCGCTTGTTAACCTCGTTTGCCTACTGTATTTGGATTATATGTGCCACAGATTACAACACAGGCAGGTGACGTCACCGACCCCATTGCAGCGCCATATTGTCAAAGTAGCGTTTTCGCGCGCTATTTAAATATGGAATTCTTAATTTGATATTTTTCAGTAAATATGTACTAGAATTAAAAAACAACTTATACTGGGTTCCCTGACCTCTACTAAATAATATAAAATGGATTTTAAAAACCAGTCAAATAACCTAACATTCCTCCTGTATACATGTTATCAAGAAATACCGACTAGACGCCGACTATTTGAAACATCTTTAGTTCGAACCCAAGCAATCACATAGTTCATGTTTAATTTCGTCACGGCCAAACTACTGAACCGAAATTGATGAAATTCGGTATCAAGCAACCTTAAACTCCAAGGAAGGACATTGGATAATTTTATCTATCTAACACCTAACGATCGAACACCAAAACGCAAGCAAAACCGCGGCAGACAACTAGTATCACATAAACATAAGCATTTTGAAATTAGTTTACATACTAAAATTCGTGTATATGTTTTAATATAAATAATAATAATAATAAATAAATATTGGACAACATCACATACATTACTCTGATCCCAATGTAAGTAGCTAAAGCACTTGTGTTATGGAAATCAGAAGTAACGACGGTACCACATACACCTAGACCCAAGACAACATAGAAAACTAATTAACTTTTTTCTACATCGACTCGGCCGGGAATCGAACCCGGGACCTCAGAGTGGCGTACCCATGAAAACCGGTGTACACACTACTCGACCACGGAGGTCGTCAAATGTATATTTTTTAAGTCAGAACAGAGAAAGATAAATATTTACGACAATATTTCATCGAATTGGCTATATAAAAAACCGGATCGCATAACTACCGCTACAAATTCACCCCCGAATTGAATGTATCATACCCACCCCTCTATATAAGGGTTGCGCCCTTATTTACTCGCCCTAAACGCCCCTACATCGCTGTTATTGATATTTCGTTACGATTCGTAGTTTTACAGCTATGAGTAAGTATTCAAAAACTATAAAATAAACTATGTCGGTTTTAGTCAAGTGGCTGGCTTAAGAGGCTTTAGATCACGAGGTGGTGTGTTCGAATCTTGAGTCAGGACATTGTAAAGTTATTGAAGATCTTCTGTACCTAAATCCTCAGTTGCAGACCGGTGTCTGAAAGCATCTACACTGACGTCCAAGCCTCGTCCTCCGCATAACTTTCAAGCCGTCCCATCGGATTGCTGGAGGACATTGAGATCTTTAACCAGGGCCCTGGGCTAGCACTATTTAGGGGCCCACCTAAGACATATCTGAACGTAGACTTGAATTAACTTAATTGAATGGGTTTGATTAATTGCAGGACTCGCAGCGCTGCAAACCATACGATCTGTTTAATTTAATAAAGTTATGGATTCTTTCGCATTGTCGTCTATTTCTGACATTGCCTTGACTAAGCTGGGGGCCCCTTGAATCCACGGGGCCCTGGCCTAAAGCCCAAAAAGCCATATGGTAGATCCGGCTCTGTCTTTAACCTTTCCCACTGGCTCACTCACCAAACCAGACACATACTATTACTGTTTGGTGGTGACACACCCAACGAGTACCTAACCAGACAACCTTACACAGAGTCCTTACAGAGCTAACCATCAAAACAACCACAACATTACCTGCACACACGAAACGAAATCTCTCAAAACTCTGGAACCTTATCAAAACGGATACAGTAAATAAATCACTCACCGGTCTCTGTGTCGACGGTGTACGACATGCCCGCCCACGGATCCTCCTGTTGACAACGTATTGTGTTAACATACATACGAGTAAACGTCACAATGAAGCGTTTTTGAATCGTCGATATTCAAACACGACCACCGTTTCGGATACAGCCTCCAGCGAGAAGAAACGGCAAGAAACTCGCGTAGTTGCTCTTTTCAAGTAAACAGATTTACAATAATTAGTGTCCCGTGACGGAACCCGAGCCTGAATCCAGGCGTTTTTTTCTACAAAGTATTCTTTTAATGAATAGTAAGTATTATTAGTCGATATTCAAACACGACCACCGTTTCGGATACAGCGTCCAGCGAGAAGAAACGGCAAGAAACTAGCACAGTTGCTCTTTTCGAATAAACGGATTTACAATGCTGTCTTTTACAATGAATATGTTTGTTTGTAATACAAATGTTACGAAATTACTTTCAAACGGATACAATGTGTTGTTCGAAATATATCAAAGAATACTGCACTAAGTTTATGAACAATTAATTAATTAACAAAATTATAATTACGTTTGACATATTAGTATTGAGTTGAATTTATATATCGCAGCCCCGGTGCCAGACCGTCACTTTTACGAAAATTGAAAAAATGAGTTAAATGCGTAATGTTTTTTTTATGATATCGGAAGGTGGACGAGCAAATGGCCCACCTAATGGTAAGTGGTCACCACCGGTCAGACAAAAGCGCTGTCAGATATATTAACCATTCCTTACATCACCAATGCGCCACCAACCTTAGGAACTAAGATGTTATGTCCCTTGTGCCTGTAGTTACACTGGCTTTGTTTGGAGGTAGATTCTGATGAGTGGGTGGTACCTACCAAGACGGGCTTGCACAAAGCCCTACCACCAAGTAAATCAACCCTAAACTTGGTGCAATAACCGTAACTCATAGTTTCCGTAAGACGGCGTGAGTCATTATGGTTTTGGCGCGAATCATGGCGACGCTTCGAGAATGTCAAAGTTTTAAAATGCTTCTCCTGAAAAATTGCGTTTTCGCACAAGTGACGGTCTCGTACTGGCGGCTCGATATATATTTTATAGTACTCAGTACTTACTGCCAGGGATGTTAAGCTCTGTTAAGGGAGATTGTATTTAACTAACACGACTGTATTTTTAGACGTTGAAAAAGAGTAACTACTGAGTTTCTCGCCGGTTCCTCTCGGTAGAATCGACATTCCGAACCGGTGGTAGCTTTACTTTAAATAGTTTCTTAAATGACGATTCAAAAGTGCTCGTAAAAGCCTACTCGAATAAAGTATATTTTGATTTTGGTCCGTACGTAGGCACAATCGGTTTTTTTAAAATTAGAGCTTGACTTTAATCACACGTGATGGAAGAAACAGCCTAAGGTGGAGCGCGCTTGCCTAAAGATTTATTCATTCTGGACTTGAAGGTACTCATATAGCTGGAGAGGCTATTCCAGACCTTAACGGGCAAACAATTTTCGTACGTGTTTTAAATATGTCGACTACATCCGGTCGCAGATCTTTTCAATAGTAACAATTTGATTTTCGTCCTATGCAAAACGACGAAAAAAAAATCCAACTAGCATTAAAAAAAAAACAATTAACTTATCTCTCTTTAAGTGTAACGTTTTGCAAAAACATAAGAAAAAAGACGGCTGTCGACTGACGCCCGGACGGAACGAAGTAAATTGACAATTTTTGAGAATAATTCTTTTAAGTTATTAATATCACGTGTGAATTAAAACAATAACAAAAAAAAGTTAGAATAACATTACATAGAACCGTATACAATTGAATGAGAGGGCGAGAAAGAGACGGGAAGCTCGGATAACTCTTTCTCGCTCCAGTTAACTCAACTTTAAGCGACATTTTTTTTTTTTTTTTTATCAAATTGCTACATTAAATACCAACTGTGCCCGAGGCTTTCTGTTATCGTTCAGTTCGAAGATATTGCTGTAACTTATTAATTCCGCATTGGGCAGCTTTTGTGATATTGGGTCGTTGGTCGGAGACACTCGACGTGACGGAGTGGTGGCATGCGCAGGGCCGCGCGCGGTCCTGGACAGTATTTGGACATTGCAGCGTGACTTTATTATAATTATTATATTTATAATTCCAAGTTATTCCTTATCACATCAGCCATCAGCCAGTGAAAGTCGCGTCAAAATCGGTCCAGCCGTTCCATTAGCCGGAACAAACAGACAGACATATTTCAGAATACCATATAAAATAAATAATAATAATCACAATCAATCAGCGAACTGAACAATAACGATGAAGTTCAAACGCGCGCGGAGTCGCGGGAACGGCTAGTTAGAAATATGAGTCTAGAACATTCGGAGCGATATTTATTAGTGACAGCCGAACTGTTACGAATACACGAAACCCGCCTACAATAAAACTATAAGATTTAAACAGTTGAACAACTCAGCTACAAATGCCCTCACCTCCTTATCTGGTTCCAGAAGAGAAGCCTTCACCTTCTCGATCTTCTCGCACTCCTCCTTCTTCTTCTTCTGTATCTTCTCCTCGGCCAGCTTCAGTTCCTTATCGATCTGGTCGTTCAAGTTCACCTTCTTGGCTTGAGGGCCCTCCTGTTTAGAACGAGAGATTTAATTAATACCTTTATGCTTCTAGTGGTCACCACAGCTGTAAATATTAACCATTCCTTACATCATCAAAGCGCAAAATCTTACGAGCAAAGAAGTACAGTCAGAGTAAGAAAACCTTCGTCAGTTTTCAAATTCATTCCTTTATCAAGTCGTAAACTCTTTGTACCTTTTGAAACTAAAGCACTAAACAGACAAGTGCATGTAAAATTAAACTAACATAGTATGGATAACTTGGTTCAAAATAGTGTAACATCTTTGGACGTATAGTGTCATATCAATATGAAACCTTTTTAATGGCCTAATTAGTCATTACAAGATCTAAATTAGATATGATATCTTCTACTGAATTGTCAAAGTCTATCAGAGTCATATATTTTCTTGCAATCTTACAACAATTAGAATAAACACGCTTGTAATATAATTCGGCCGTTATTTTGAGTGACGGTTAATGTAATGACGTGAGGTGCGATGAGTGGTTCCATCGGCACCGGGAAGAGGTGGCGATTCCTTGGCCTGCAAAAGCGGCGGGATATACCCTATCTATGGGGTTTGATGGTGCAGCGGTGGATAAATAATAACAATAGATCCAAAGCAGCTGTCTTAGAACATTGTCCAAGTGTTTGGGAGAGCTTCAGACTAACCCCTTTTCCTACCCCGACTGTACCTCGAACCTGTTATTTCCCAGGGTTCACTGATAAATATCAAAGGATATATACCACGTTATGCATCGTTTGATATGAATGTTGACACGTATAATTGACGACCAAATCTCTTAATCGAATAGAACAGCTGATCCAAAATGACTGGAGTAAGTTTAGCCGCAGAACCAACTGCTTCACGTGCTTTCAGAGGCAGAGAATCGTAAAATTCAGATGTAACTGTGAATTTCCGAACAAGAAAAAACCCATAAAATTGCATCGGTTCGACTTCCGAGTCCGAAACCAGAACCCTGGACTCTAGCAGACCAACGAAACAATCGAAAATTTACACAAAATACACTAACAGTTACGAAACGACTTATGTACACTTAATAATAACCAAAGTGTAAACTTTGAAACTTTTGAATTAAAAGTTTAAAATTGTCCGCGGAAACTTTTTAGACAGAGTCATTTCCGTTAGTCAAGTTTTATGACACAATCAAAAATTTTATAACGCAATTCATCGGCTCAATCGATACATCTTAAACGACGATTGCGGGTTCGAATCCCGACAAGCTCCACTGAGTTTCGGTGGTGATAAACATCGTGCCGAAATTTCTTTGGAACAGCATTGTGGAATTAGCTCCGAACCCAGCAGTTGATTTATTGCTTAATTTTACTCACCGGCTGAACAGGGTCCTCCATGGTGAAACCCATGTCCACATCCTGCTTCCACAGCACCTCGATGAGGTCCATGTCCTGGAAAGAAAACAAAAATGTTAAAAAAAAAAAGTATAATTAAAAAATATATAGACCTGTAACTATCCGTTGTATACATTCAAAATACGATACGATACTCAAAATACGTTATTCGTAGCCTCATCCGTAAGTAGAACGCTCGATTCTTTTATTTTAGAATATATGGACCACCTAATGGTAAGTGGTCACCATCGCCCATGGACAATGGCGCTGTAACAAATATTAACCACATCTTAAATCGCCAATACACCACTAACCGTCCCTTGGATCTATAATCATGATTCGGCAAGAAATTTAAAAATAAAATTATTCTATCTGTCCGGTGTTTTTTTTTAAATAAAATAAAAAGATCTTAAATATTAATAGATATAGATCTAAAGTTTAATATAACACATATATACATAAACAATTTCGACCTTGAATTGACAGGACATTATTGGTCGAAATCTGTTTGATCTGTGATCCGTAACAAAATGGCGTTTTTAATGACGACGACGTTGTCATCGGAAATTTAGAAGTAAAATTATTATTAAAATAAATATAGGTCTTTACGTGTATACGTACGTAATAGTGTTGTGTTATAAACAAAGACAGCAGTGCCGATAGCAGAGTTATTAGCAAATCCCACGAAATTCTTATTGTTAATACAATGGACTGTAAGTTAAAATAGATAAAAAAAAATATCAATGTCTAAGAAAATTAAATGGAAGTTAAAATGAAAATTACTAAAAACTAGACTGTATAATGCAATACCCTTAAATCTAATTTTGTTAATATTAAAAAAAAAACAACAATAACATAAATTAAAGTCAAATACTTTCTACAAAAAATTAAATTCCATAAATTCAAATAATAACTCAACAAAAGCATAAAATAAGAACTACACTAAGATTTTTTATAAATTGAACTCTTTCCACATAAATATAAAGCTGATAATAACATATTTGAACTTTGATAAAATTAATACTAATACAAATATTGAATTGTTATTGAAAATTGAACTTTATGTCAAATGTAGAACGTTTAATTTTATTTGATGCAACTTTACCGCCTTTTTTAATCTGTCGGGTTCTCGGCATGACGCATTTTTAATTACGAATAACTTGTTTTTTGTTTTATATGTAATACATTAATGTTATTCACATATCATGTATTTATATTATGTACAATAAAATGTGTGTTATATATTTTGTAAACATTATATAAGTCACAACTTTAACATTGTATAAAATTAGCGTATAATCAATTAGTTGATATTATTTACGAAAATGTAAATTTAAAATTTTAGTTTACGTTTCAAATTAAAATAATTCTATTTTTGTTTTTGATTTAAATACGTAATATATGTATTCGATCAACTTAGACTCTATAAATTTATTTAAATATACAAACAAATACTAAATAAGTAAGTAACACGAGGGAATCTATTGACACAATAAATATTTAAAACGTTTATTTCACAATGTCTGTAGTAAAATAATATTTACATAATTGATGATATCAATACTTAAATGTATTTGCTCTGTGTTATTTAGTAAAAAAATATTAATAAAATACAACTTTTTAAGCATAAGGCGCCATCTATATCAAATTGCAAGCAAAGTTCTAAGCACTAGATGGCGCTACTTTTTAAGAGCGCCATCTATAATCAAAATATGGTAATAACTAGATATTATATTATGATAACGCTATTCGCCAGCAGATGGCGTTATGAAATACTATTGCTTTCAATAAGTACCAGATGTTAATATTTAACAAATTAAAATTAAGCATTAAAATTAAAGTTTAAAGGTATTCTTAAATCTTATAACAGTTAAAATTTAAAATTGAATATTTGTTTTTCAACAAAACCATCTCAATAAAATAAATGGAGAATTAAATATATTTTAAGGATGTCGTGAGAAATATTATCAATGAGTAGTGAGTACTATACTCAACAGATGGCGCTGCGCGATATTTATAAATAACATTCTAGAAATTTAGAACATATGATTGCTGGAAGTACATACAAGGTCGATGGCGGTCAAGGCAAACCAAGGTTGAAAATTTACGTTTTTAACGCTAAATGTTCTATAAAAAACTAAAAATAAAACATCTCACACGTTTCCACCTTTATTTATATAGGTATAAAGTCGAAATTTCATTGTATATTTTTTAATTATTGCTACGCCCAATATTCGAACATATTTTCTGTATGATTAGGTTTCGAATCGGTTACTATTAACGAATACGTCGTTGATTTCAATGACCGATAAGTAAACATGAGTATTACAAGGTAGGAATGAGTTACTATGAATCGAATTAATCTAAAATTTGCTCATTCATATAATTAAAATCGATTTTAAATTAAAATGAAAGCGTAAATGCAAATGGCCGCCTCCTGTCAAACCTAATAGATCAATATGGCGGTAGTTTCATTGTAAATAAACGTTCACGATTAATTTATAAGACACAGTAGGCATTATAAATTATATAAATCATGTCAATAACTATATATTTTTTATTTATTTTATAGGTCTCTACTCGTATGTAACCGTTGCTTAACTGTTATTTTGTTTTGTGAATGTTTGTGTGGGTACGGTTTAGATCGAACTCGCTAGGTGGCGCTGCGATCTGCTTCGAAGATTTCTTGCACAACAAACAAATAAAAACTTATTTCTCCGTACGAAGTCGGATATATATTATTATTTTTTAGGAAAACGTAAAAACACTGATTATTTGTCAATTCTAAAACAATAATAATCGGTCCAAATTTAAAAATGCGAGACGGAAAAAGATATTATTTCAAATTTTTTTTTAATTTTTTTCCACAAAAATGCCTTAAAAACAAAAAAAAATCGTTAGAAACTTGTCCTGCAGATTATTTTAAAAACATAACCGTTTTATCAGCTCTCCAAAAATTTTAAACAACTAGGATCTTATTTCAAAACAACCGATATAAAATGACCACAAAGGACGCTGGTGGAAATTCGTATTCGAACACGAACGAATTCGGACTATAGTTCGCTCTTTAAAATTCACACAAAATTAATTAAAAACAATACCCAATATGTCTGTATGAATATGTTAATATACTATGTCAATATGAATCCGTCGAATTACCAATAACCCTGTATATATGTAGGGTGACTAACAAATTACGCGACGAGTTTTCTTTGTAATGACTCACTCATAAAATATAAACCAGAAGAAAAGTTATTAGTAAATAATATTGTTATATAAGAATCGAGACGGCCCAGTGGTTAGAACGCGTGCATCTCAACCGATAATTTCGGGTTCAAGCCCAGGCAGGCACCACTGAATTTTCATGTGCTTAATTTGTGTTTATAATTCATCTCGTGCTCGGTGAAGCAAAACATCGTGAGGAAACCTGCATGTGTCTAATTTCAACGAAATTCTGCCACATGTGTATTCCACCAAACCGCATTGGAGCAGCGTAGTGGAATATGCTCAAAACCTTCTCCTCGAAAGGGAGACGAGGCCTTAGCCCAGCAGTGGGAAATTTACAGGCTGTTAATGTAAAAAATGTAATGACGATACGGTAAATCTGCCACATTTATAAACACCGAACTACATTGAAGCAGCGTGTTTGAATTCGCTGAAAATCTCCTCAACAGAAGAGGCGTCCTTAGCCCAGCAGAAGGTTATAAGTACGACGCATCAAATTTAGACTATCGACGTGAAATTATTATAGATTTTGACCATTAGTTCTGTAGATTAAAGCCCATTCCAATCGAAGTAGGAATAAAGATAAACAAACCTTAGATTTACGTATTCCATGCGATTCGCTAATAACTCAGCTATAAACACTACAAAGAGTTTATGATTAATATATCTCTGTTTATAACACAACACTGTTACACTTAACTACTTATATCCACTTTAATTTTACTTCCGAAGTTCCGATAACAGTTTCGTCAACGTTCAAACGCCAATCGCAAATCCATAGCGAATATCATAAACTAATCGAGCTCACGACCAATGACATCGCGTCAATTTGCTGTCTAATGTTTATTTATTTGGCTGTTCTCTTATGGTTGGAATATAGTATACAAACAAACAAACAAATTATACTCCACATTATTAGTACATAACAAACATACTTTGTATGAGATCATATTTATATATTATATTGAAAGCGTCATGCGTTTTCGATCTGCGTATATATGATTATAATTTCCTAAGAGATTTTTATCAAGGCAATCACGCTCAAGAAACTCTAACCAAATGTCTGTACTCACAAACTATTAGAACTCATTATCGACGGGAATCAGTAGGGCTCTAAACTCGAATCTCACCGCAGAACACGATCGTGAAGTCACAGAATGCCATGTGACTACTACTAAATATACTACAGAATGTCTTACAACGTTCACAGCTCTTTGTAATTAGACAATACAAACCGCTACGTCCCTGCGTTTTAAATCTGTAATATCTTCGAAAATATTCGTTTAAATTACACGCTGTAAAGGGTCATATTGATCTATATTAAATGCACAATGTATTTAAGGTACTTAACTGGATAAGGATTAATACTGTATTGCTTAAAATCGCTTCGTAAATAAGCCATTATTTCTCGTAAAAAGTAAAAGATAAAAAATGGTCATTGTGGGCTATCCCTAAGAGATAGACATACCAGCGCGGACTTTTCTGTTGACCTTTTTAACGTGTACAATATTAGTAAATGATTTTGAACCATTGCCTTTTCAGTTAGGCATTACAAATAATTGACCACCCCATGGTCTAGTAGCTAGATATAAGGCTACAGATCCCGAGGTTCTCGGTTCAAGTTCCAAGTCGAGCCAATAATATGTGGGGTTTTTCCGTTGTAAAATTCTCATTAGCATGGAGTCTGGAAATTGGAATTCAGTACACTTATATGCTTTAGACAGCACTTAAAGCCGTTGGTCCTGCACCTGAACTGTTTGGTTGGATTTGCCGTCCCATCAGATTACGAGAGTGTCATCATCCTCCTGCCCTTATCCCAATTTTATTTGGGATCGGCGCAGCATGTCTTCTTCTTCCATACTGCTCTGTCGGACGTCATCTCACAAGTAACATTCTTTCTAATCATATCGACTTTCGCACAATCCATCCATCGTTTCTTTGGTCATCGGTCTATGCTCAAGACCTTCCTCACAACATGGTTCTCATTCCTCCGCATGGCCATGCGTCCAACATGCCCATACCGTGGCAGCCGGTTTACCCATAGCTTCTCGGTTACCGGTACCACTTACAAACTTCCTCTTGTGTAATCAAGAAGTGGAAAAGAGTTCACCGAGCACGAGATGAATTATAAAGACGAATTAAGCACATGAAATTTGCGTGGTGCTTGCCTGGGCGTGAGCCCGCAATCATCGGTTAAAATGTACGCGTTCTAGCCACTAGGCCATATCGGTTCTTGAGATAGTCCACCGTAGCCGAAATCGGTCAGGACGATTACATCGTCACAGATAAAAGGTCTTCCTCTAGAAATCCGGTTACTTTAAGACGTTGGTAAATATAGGTATTAAAACTGTCCAAGTACTTGCTCTTATCAAAGTTCGTTAACCTTTCAAATTTTATTATCAACTGCGACGTTAAGATATAAATAATCACATTTGGTACTAAGCGCAAGTTCGCCCACGCGTGGGACATCAAAATCAAAAATTAAAATATACTTTATTCGAGTAGGCTTTTACAAGCACTTTTGAATCGTCATATAACAAACTATTTAAAGTAAAGCTACTATCAAGTCGGAATGCAGATTCTACCGAGAAGATCCGGCAAGAAACTTTTTCAAAGTTTAAAACACAAAATCTTATTATTTAAATACAATTATATATGTATGTAATTTATTCTGCCTGGAAGTCGACGAGCATCAGCTCCACGCTTATTTATCCTCTGGCTGTTTAAATTTTTGATTAAACTATTTTTATTGTTAAATTAACTTTCGGTAGGCAGACTAGCAAATGGTCCGCCCCATAGTAAAACGTCACAACATCCATAGACATCTACACTGTAAAATGCACCGACTTTTGGAACAAGATCTTATATCTCTTGGGCCTATAGCCAGTTTTAATATTCGGCGGTCGTTCATCAGGTGGTACCTGACGTACCTGCCACCAATATTATTTACTTCCCGATTGCCACGCCACTTAGCGGATCCAAGCTAAACCATCCAGATTCAAATACACGCAGGAAAATCAACCGAAATCACTCCAATCAGCTGTCAAACGATGTAAAAAATAAAAAAAAATATTTGGCTTTTAAGGACTATAGAGATTACTAATAAACGATAAATGTCGATGCAAATTACTAAATTATAAATATAAAAGGTAAACTTTAATATACAAGAAATAATAACAAACTTGTAACCCCTACTTTCCGTTTGCATACGGTACAGAGAACGTTTTTGGCCAAGGGTATACGCATATATAATAAGATACCGGGAAACGTAACCAATGTACCATTTAACAAATGTAAAAAATCCGAGCCGAGATGGCCCAGATTTCGAGTTCAAACCCAGACAGGCACCACTGAATTTTCATGTGCTTAATTCGTGTTTATAATTCATCTCGTGCTCGGCGGTGAAGGAAAACATCGCGAGGAAACCTGCATGTGTCTAATTTCAACGAAATTCTGCCACACGTGTATTCCACCAAACCGCATTGGAGCAGTCTGCTGGAATATGCTCCAAACCTTCTCCTCAAAGGGAGGGGAGGCCGTAGCCCAGCAGTAGGAAATTTACAGGCTGCTAATGTAAAAAATGTAAAAAAAGTTTATTAAGACTATATAATCAATAAATCTTCGCAACGAACGCCTGGATTTAGGCTCGGGTTCCATAACAGCATTGTGTATCTGTTTGTTGGAAAAGAGCAACTACGCGAGTTCCTTGCCGTTACATCTCTAGAGGCTGTATCCGAAACGGTGGCAGAATTTAAATATGGACGATTCAAAAACGCTTCACTGTGAAGTTTACTTGAACAAAATACATTCGATTTGTATTTTAATATATTTGTTTATAGTGGCAACACTTTTTTTTATAAATATATATAATATATTGCAATGTACATATATTAACTATAATTCCTGCATAATCGACTTTTTGAATAGTCCTAAAATCCGATAATACATTTTTGATGTCTCACGATCGTATCTTAGAGTGAATTTTGGAGTTAATTCTTGCAGACAGCAAAATCAAAGGTCCTATTAATATTGATCCGGAGCGCGTTGCCCGCTTGGGTGAGAGACGTTCAAATTCTTGAGGTCCCAGACAAGGTCAACAATACGCATATTTCGGCGAGTTGTAGATTTTTTTTAATTAATACTATTACATCAAGGAGGTGTGAAGTATTTTTTTTTAATGTCAAATGGGCCGCCCGATGGTAAGTGGTCACCAATGGCCATAAAGATTAACGTATGAAATTTTAACAATTTCTTACATAAGCAATGCACCATCAAAATTGACAACTGTGATGTCCCTTTTGTAATTACACTGGCTTACACACCATACAAACCCGAACACAATACGTCCAAGTATTTCCTTATATATGTTGAGTGGGTGGTACCAACACAGACAGGACAAAGCCCTACCACCGGTATAATACTTTATTTTTATTTTTTAAGCAAAAAGAAAATATAATTGCAAGCTATCTGAGGTCCTATTACAAAAAACTTCATTTTTTTATTTTTTTTATGTCATTGGTTGGCGGAGGAGCATATGGGCCAAATGATGGTAAGTGGTCACCACCGCCCATAGACAAAGGCGCTGTAAGAAATATTAACAATTCCTTACATCGCCAATTCACCACCAACGTTGGCAACTAAGATGTTACGTAAGTTAAATAGTCACGACGTGAGCGTGTCACAGACCACACAATAAACAGACTCAGTCTCGCATTTCAAAGGAAAAATTTCAAAATTCACAAAAAAGCCAACCCTATAGCTCTAGCAGTGCCGTCTATCGGATCCAATGCAAACCATCCTCATCCACTCAAACACAAAACGACGATCTCCGTGGTCGAGTATTACACCGGTTTTCATGGGTACCCCACTCCGAGGTCTCGGGTTCGATTCCCGGCCGAGTCGATGTAGAAAAAGTTCATTAGTTTTCTATGTTGTCTTGGATCCGGGTGTTTGTACCGTCGTTATTTCTGATCTTCCATAACACAAGTGCTTTAGCTACTTACATTGGGATCAGAGTAATGTATGTGATGTTTTCCAATATTTATTTATTTAAAATATCATCAAAATCGGTCCAATTTTTCGAGTTCAGTGACACGTGATACAAGACGAATTATTTTAAAAGTCAGTAAAAACTTTCTTTTATATAAAAAAAAAAACTATCTATTATACGTAAAAAGTCACCCCCAATATTGACCCCTGGGGTTAGTTATAAAAATTTGCCTATATCCTACCCGGGACTCAAACTATCTCCAATATCCTGCATGGAACTCAACAGATACAAAATTAAGCTTTTTTATCATAAAATCTTGAACCGAGATGGCCCAGTGGCCCGCGAGCATCTTAACCGATGACTGCGGGTTCAGCTCCGCTGAATTTCCGTTTGCTTAATTTGTGTTTATAATTCATCTCGTGCTCGGCGGTGAGGAAAACATCGTGAGGAAACCTGCATGTGCCTAATTTCAACGAAATTCTGCCACATGTGTGTCCAACAATCCACATTGGAGCAGCGTGGTGAAATGAACTCCAAACCTTGTCCTCAGAGAGGAGGCCCAGCAGTGGGAAATTTAGAGGCTGTTACTATAATCTTGTATTGAGTAACACGCCTCATTTGTCAATGTTTTCACATGAGCTTTAAAAATTTTAAACTGGGCCAAGTTAAAAATAACTGTAATTCCAAAGTTTCAATATTAACTTTGCAGACATTCAAAACGTCATTTATTCGCAAATCCATTATGAATATCATAGATTACAGAAGATCGACCAATGATATCGCGTCAATTCAAGGTCAAAATTGTTTATTTGTCTTTGGTATTCTTGTTATTGGAATAGACTTTAGTTATCTCATAATTTATTATGCTGACTGTACTGTACAGGAAGATATATCTCAAGAGATAGCTTTGCCTATATAACAACAAAATTTCACGGTAAATATTTCTGAGAATATCATTAAACAATAATAATTTATTAAGACAATTCGTTTGAGAAAGCGCAGACAGATACAAAATCTCCGAATTAATAACCCCTCGCGTCGGGGGTTAACGAAATGGACTTCAACGAGACGGAGAATTTCGCCCGAAATACGAACACATTGTCGTCAGAAAGAGATACATATATATTTCTAAACGCCTTCTTCAAAATGAGCAAAAAATTTGGCAAATGCTGTTGTTTACAATACAATAAAAAACATAAACACGAATTTACTCGTAGTTCAAAACTGTGACCCACTAAATAAAATATGGGTGATTATAATTTAAAAGACTCACCTCCTGAGTAAGCTCATCCCCACTGTGATGACCTTCATCCGGCTCCAATTTAATATCGGGCATTTCGGAAACAGAAGACGTATCCATCTCGCTCACACCACTCGAACTAGCTGACGTAAAACTCGTACTAGCTCTTTCTCTCTTCACGTCCAACACCAATTCCTCTTCAAACATTGGCGCCAATTCGTAAGCCTCTGTATCCAACGGCGTATTCTCCAAAAGGTACTGTTCCAAATTCTCTTGTTGCTGCTTAACGTCCAAACATTCCAGGCCGTTCTTGAGTTCTTTGACATCGTCGAACAGTTCCTCATAGTCTTGGAGATCTGCGATATTCTGATGGAAGACCGAATTCGGTTCACCAACTTCCAACTTGCCAGATTTCGCCGAGAAATACGGAACATAATCGTCGATGGCGTTATCGCTGTATAGGTCGTCATCGTCATCTCTTTCTTTCTTGACCCTTACGACGAGATCTTCGTCAGATTCCTGTTCCTTCTTAATCTGCATCTCATTGGGTATCAGAAACTCATTGACATCGAACGATCGACTCGATATCTCCGCAAATATGTCCGACTCCGTGTGATTTTGGAGGAAGTCCGCTGATAAGGTTACGACAGCGTCGGGCTGGTCCGCTTGGGTTTCCTCCTCGACTTTCACTTCTTGTGCGACGTTATCATCAGACGAGACATTGTCCTGGGCGTTCTCATCGTGGACCGCCTCCTGGGACAGTCCCGGCACAACTGTATCGGTCGCAACATTATTAACTAAATATGTATGAATCGAACCCTGATTATACCACATCCGGTCATTGTTTACAAAGTTATTGTAGCGACCTAGAGAATTTAACTCCTCGAATAATTGTCTTTCGTAGTTAACCAGTATGTGGTCGAGGGATTTCGGGTGGACGAACCTCGGTCTGATCAGCGTCCTCGCTTCCTGCTCGAGGGACCAATCAGATCCGTTTGATATGTGGAGACCAGCGAGCTGCTGGGTCTCCAGCTCGAAGTAGTCATCCGGGTTCGCTTTCAGGAGGCTTAGAACTAACGCCAACCGGAGCAGTTCGTCGCCGTAGAGTTTTTTCAACGCTATCATTGTTAAGGTTTGTTGAACTTATTTTTATTCAGTCTTTATATATGGTTGAGCACTAAATTAATGAGATCATAATCAAAAATGTATATATTATTATTATTATCACTGAGCTAGAATCAAGTCCGGGTGTTGTGTATGTTTTGTTTTATATATTCGTTGATTTTCCTTTTACGTTTGTCCGGTGACATTTTGTCGCACCGTCACGAACACCTGAGCACGTTTTTTTCAGTTTCCGCGCACATTTTCCACGGGAACATTGTCACTGAATCACTAGGATAAATTTTTAGTTCTCACTGGCTTCGAGCCAAATAGTTCTCTAGTCCTCGTGTAAACCTAAGTAGGCAACATCGTAACCTTGAATACGGGCAGTCTTTAACAAAGGATGTTATTTTATACGATACCAGGGATAAACTTCTTTTTTTTTTAATTACAAAATGGACCAACAAATTATTGAATTACGCACAACTTATATATGCACATGTTTAAATAAAACTTTCCTCAATACTGAATTAATTACGAGAATTCATTAACATTTGACATCAATTGATAATAACACTAATTTAAAATCCTAATTGAAAGGGGGTTTTATTTTTAAAAAATAAACACATTATTTAAAAAGACGACCTTATAAAACACCCAATTCCACTTTTGAAATGAAATAATTCCAGAGTTTATTTAAGATTCGCGCGTTACAACACGAAACAATGTCTTTGTTCGTAAACTGACGCGACGCGCGCGCGCGCCGTGACGCTCGACGAGCTACTGCGACGAAATAAAGAATAACATACGTTACATACGGGCGTTCAATGACCAGACTGCCTGGCCTTTAATCCAGCCGTCCACAGACAACGAAACATTTATATTATTACAATTTCAATAGAATATGAACTTTAAACTTACAAAAAAAACTTAATTAGATATGTTCGAATTTTAAATATATTTATTTGCTACGATGTTATTACATTAATTCATTCAAAACAAAATTATCAAAACTTCACAGTATATATTTTTAACACGCTTATGTTAGCTTCACTTGTGACTATGTATGTAAGAAAATCTTGGAATCTTAATTTGACCCACTTCCCGGTCTTCGATTAGGATGAAATTTCGCTCACGCTATGAGTTCTGATGACAATACATGTCTAGCTAAGAAACGTCATTACAAATCCAATATGGCGGCCTACCCAAGATGGCGGACTGGCTGTTTGAAATGCACCCCCATGATATGGGTATTAAATGAAAGGGTTTGCTTTTGTTATTTTTAGTGCGTGCTAAAACCGTGTTTTTTAGTTTTTTAAACTATTTATAATTATTTTTTTAGTCTGAAAAGAGATAGACACTATTAGTCAGATGCTTAGAAGATTGACATATCAAATTTCGGGCCCCACTTTTTTATGTTATAGTTCATAATTTGGCAACGGCAATAAAACGGTGGCCCATGTGATGGTAGGTGGTCACCATACATATCATCGTTACGGACGCACAATACTGAGTACTGTTCGGCGGTATATCTCATTTGTGGGTGACACCCAAGTAAATTTCGAACATTTCCGTTGCGTACAAAACGAGCAATCTATGTTGTCCAGAGAGATAGTCACGAATGACTGCGTTGATTCAGCTTTCACTCATTGCTTCTGTGTGTACGAATAAACATATAACGCGGTTACAATTACGTAAACAGTGGACTATGGATAACTGTTTTCGACGTACAAACGTCCCGGAGAGAACTTCAGAGCGGTCGATTTAGATCGCGCGTATTATACGCGAGATGTCAATGTCAAATTATAATTTTGAAATGTACTGGGAGCACATACGTCTTTGTACAATTAGAGTCAGAGATCACTCTTTGTGTGAACGTGGCCTAGACGGAGGTTCCTTATCCCATATACTGTTTTCTTGTCCCAAACCCCTCCATCCCGTATACGACGTCCCTCCAAAAGTCCCTTGCCCTATTAATGTTGAATGTTTGTTAAAGTTTGTGTTCAGTTGAGCGTAATAAAATTAAGTTGTAAATATTTTTGTGATGTTATCTTAATAATAATTTATGTTTATCTAATTATTTATTGTTGTGTTGTTTTAGGTTATTGGTTAACAGAGAGTCAACTACTACTATGCCTTCAAAATTGAATTAAACCTGTAACCTCGACCGCACCGTTCAATCTCCATCGTGTCTCCTCCATCGCACGTGACATTGACGAAATAATCTGTGCCCTCTTGGCACAAATAAAAGCCAGAATAGTTAAAAAAAAAGTCTATAATCTACGATTCATACGAAACAATGGCAGATCAATTGAGAATATTCCAGAACATTCTAGACATTCTTAACTCTGTTTGTTGGTGTAGATCGTCGAAATGTTTACTGTTTTTGGTTATTACAATGATTTGCCTTTAAAATCGAATAATTTTAATAAAATTGATTTTTAAACCGATTTTGGTGAAATTTCCTATGGAGATAGTTTGAGTTCTGGGGGAGGACATAGGCTTATCATTTTTATTCCACCTCTTGGGGATGTATAATGGGGCTAAAGATTTGTATGTTATAAAATGTTATAAATTTCGCGCAGGTAACGCATAGAATATAACTTGTATGTAATATTATACATATAACTTTCGCGTAATATTGCTTGTAATAATGTCAAACTTAAGCCGGCCATTTTAGAAAAAAATTTTTTTTTTTAAGATAGGCAAAGGGGCAACTTTGTGGTAAGTGGTAATGACTCCCATATACATAGGCGCTGTAAGAAATATTAAACATTCCTTACATGGCCAACGCGCCACTAACCTTGTACACTGGCTCACCCGCCTTTCAAACCAGAACAACACAAAGCATTACGGCTTAGTGACTTTTTATTTCAAATGTTTAATATATAATTTACATTTTACTCAAAAATACACTCAGGACATTTTCACACCAAGCGACTGAGTCGATCGAGAAGCTAACGAGAACCGATGGTTGCAACTTTGCAATCCTTGGCGCTAAAGTCAACTGCATCAAGACACACGTGTATCAGTAATCATGCTATATGATATATCGTAATTACGTCATGTAACAATACGTGATAAGGTAACGCGATGCGTGTTTTACAATATTTTGGCAATTAATCCTTCAAAAATTTCAAAATAAATGAACCTCATTGTTAAATGACCGTAAACACCCATAGACATTGCCTTTCCTTATATATTCGGTAACGAAGTTCGGATAATCGAGACGGTTATTTAAGATCAAAAAAGCCAATTTCTATGTTTAAATACGTATTTTTTTAAATCGTATATTTTTAATTGACGAACGGCTGCAACGCGCCAACGTTTGGATACTTAAACGTACGGTTAAAATAAGCCAGCGTTCGGATAATCGAGGTTCGACTGTAACACGTAATTACATTTATAGACTTTTCAAACCTAAACACAATAATACTATGTTTAGTAAAAATTTGCTAACAACATCAAATGTTTTCGGAAGACATTTTATATTAACTCTGTGCTATAAGTTACTTAAAGCCCAGTAATAAAGTCCAATCTTTTCCTGGGTTACTAACTTCCTTCAAACCGAATTTGATTGACCGCCTCAGGCTTATATACTCTTTATGCGCAATAAATTAACTAATACCTCTTTTATAAATAGTTAATGTACTAGCAAATGTAAAAAAAATCACCTAAACAACCTTATTATTGTCATAAAAATAACTTTACGATATACTTGAGTATACAACGCATTAACGAAACGTAAAATGAAAATAACCTAACGACGAAACAAGATAAAATATTACCGATGCGCGCCAAATCTTAAAAAAAAAAAAAAAACATTGTACTTTCAGACAAAGACTTAAAGATGACGGATCTGTCATTGAAACACACAGATTTTATATAACTATGTTTGGGTTGAGTGTGATTTCAAGAGAATTAGCACAGAGTATAAACAAAAAACAATTTTAGAGTTTACTTTTTTTTTTAATAGTTGACGCAAAAATATCGTAAAATTTATAATATATCAGAAAATCCCATAAATTTAAATAAAGTCAGAGTTTTATTTTTTCGATACGTCGATTTACCATATTGAATACAATTGACTTCTTTGTAATCGAGATCGACTTAAATTTAAACAAGATGTCCATTGATCGTTTTTTTTTTTAATTACAAGCAAAGATAACAAACTGATAGAGCACCGACGGGCAAAAATTTTAATTTCATACGTATGTATGATCTTATGTCTATATTAAAGCGAAATACTTCTCACTGATTGATCACGAAATCTCTGAAATTATAACACCGACAAACTTGAAATTTGGCAGGTAGATCCCTTATTGGGTGTAGACGTCTGCTAAGAACGGATTTTACAAAAAAAACACCCCTAAGGGGGTAAAACAGGGGTTGGAATTTTGCATTTTATAAATTTCGCGCGAGTAAAGCCGCAGGTTCAGCTAATAATTTTAATATCACAAACATACATTACAATTTTACTTATATATATACAAACATAAATTCGCATATTCCATTGAAACAGATTATAAATGCAACGAAGTTTTACTGCGTTCTCTTTTTGAATTCGTCTTTCGAATGACTTAGAGGCCGTTTCCCCGTCATGGCGCTGATCCAAGATGGACGAAGATTTTAAATAATTTCACACTCATGATAACAAGGTTTGTGCCATTTTTAACATCAATAAATAATATTGCACATGGCCGAGCTGATATTGAACAGCAAGACGATCGCGAGTTCAAACCTAAGTATCAGTAAAGTACAATCAAAATTTTATATATCCTGCCTAAAAATCATTAAACACATCTTTAACACAATCTTGTATCGAGTACGTTATTTAGCAGTTTTTTGATAGGACATTTAGATTTTTTAAGTTATTTCTTTGAACGATCTATTTTAGCTGCGGTAGACATCCTTACGAAGACCGATTGCAATTAGATATATAAAACACACGCAGACATACATACATACATACATTAGCAGCCTGTAAATTTCTCACTGCTGGACTAAAGGCCTCCTCTCCCTTTGAGGAGAAGGTTTGGAGCATATTCCACCACGCTGCTCCAATGCGGGTTGGTGGAAATCACATGTGGCAGAATTTCGTTGAAATTAGACACATGCAGGTTTCCTCACGATTATTTCCTTCACCGCCGAGCACAAGATGAATTATAAACACAAATTAAGCACATGAAAATTCAGTGGTGCCTGCCTGGGTTTGAACACGAAATCATCGGTTAAGATGCACGCGTTCTAACCACTGGGCCATCTCGGCTCTTACGCGGACATACTATAATATATCTCGTGTAGTTGTCTAGTATCACATGTGAATGGATCAGGGCATTATCGCTGTCGCTGGGTAAGAAGAGCTCAAGCGCCACATGGTGCTTTTGAAAAATTACCTTTAATTTATTTACAATAAATCTCATTTCACAAAAGTATCATTTTGCGTTTAATCCTTACCATTGACGTAATGTTATCTATGATCTACAATAATGTTACAAAGAGGTTCTGTTTGTCTGTATGCATGGAGCAATCTCCGAAACTAAAAATTTCAAATTTTAAAAACATTTGAATAAAGCTACATCATGCCTGGGTGTTATAGAGTATAAATTATATGTAAAACTTAACTTTTTTTTTTAAATTAATAAATTGCACCCGAGCGAAGCCGGGGCGTGTCGTAGTAACAATATTTTTATATGGTCATTTTCTCTTAAATGTAAATAAATATTACGTAAAATATAAGGAATCGTAAATTTGGATCATGACCAGAATTTCTCATTAAAAAAAAGTTTATAAAAGTCAAAACTGCTTAGAATTTAAATATAATTTAATTGCAAAGAGTTAACTATTAGGTTTCTTGCCAACATTCGCGGTAAGATCTACATTCCGAACCGAGCGTTAAATTAAATAAGCTATATATTAATATTCCTCATAGTTTATCTGTACATCGATATTTATCTAGTTAGTATTCTCCCCCCCAGCGAAATATCATTGCAATGCCCTTGCACCAAAAATATACTTAAAAAAAAAACAACACAACATCTTTCTTAGTAAATATTTTTAACATAATTTCGCTTTCCTTCACGTGTTCGTAAAAGTCGAGTGCACTCGCGCCGTCTTTAAAATCATAGATAAAAATAAATTGCATTTAATTAGGGCGTTGCCTGCGCGAGCGCATTGCGTTTTTAGATTTATGGTTCTTTGTTTAGCACGTGTCTATTTCAGTATTGCGTAGATTAAACGAATATATGTTAAAGTTTTTATACGATCATTTTATCTCGGTAATCAATTAAAATAAATAAAACATATGATTTATCGTTTCGTTTCAATATTGCATATGGCAACACAGTTTTATAGCTGCCTCGACAAAACTTAAAATTATACCTGCAATTTTAATAACAAAATTTTAATAGAACAAGAATAAAATATAACAAATAATTAAATAGAAACTAGATTATACATTGCCACGATTAAAAAAAAAAAAAAAACTGTACCATCCATAGATTGAGAACATAAGTGAAATAAATGGCGTTCTTAATTTAAATGTATTAATACTATTCTAAACTTAAAAAAAAAAAGAACAAAAGCCATCCGAGTATGAAGTAACGAAATTTTTAATTGTTTTAACGAAAATAAACGCTTTCGCGACGGTTATTCTACTTTCTCTTGATATTTCGCGAACATTCTACCGCTTCTTATTTCCATAATGGCGTATATGGTAAACTGGCGTTTTTTTTGGAGTTTAAATCGAGTTTGTAAGTGTTATTTTTTATGTAATAAAGCTAGGCGAACCGGCCAATGGGCCACTTGATGTTGAGTGGTCACCACCGCCCATAGACATTGGCGCTGTTAGAAATAATTACCCTTTCTTCACCAATGCGCCACCAACCTTGGAAATTATGTTATGTCCCTTACACTGACTAACTAACCCTTTAAACCGGAACACAACAATACCAAATACTGCTGTTTGGCGGTAAAATATCTGATGAGTGGGTGGTACCTACCCAAACGGGCTTGCACAAAGCGTACCACCAAGTAAGATTTAAGGTTAGAGTGTCTGTTTGTAATATTAAAATAACCAATTTTATCTAAATGCATATGTATATATACACGGTACATATACCAAAACAACATTTTTGTCCGTCTGTCTATCTGTTTGTTCCGGCTAATATCTGCAACGGCTGGACCGATTTTGACGCGACTTTCACCGGCAGATAGCTGATGTAATAAGGACTAACTTAGATTACTTTTATTTTAGAACTACATATAGAAAAAAAATAAAGTCCCGCTGTAATATTCAAATAACTTAAATTCAAACGCGCACGAAGTCGCGGGCACAGCTAGTTTCCAAAATAAAACTATCTTTTATTACAGCGAAGAAGTAGAATTTTTCTCCAGCATACATAAATCCACGCAACTTTTTTTTCTTTGTATATTCGTCCTTCGATATTAACTACTCATGTAGACCGTTATTCAGCCCGTGCAAAGCTGGGATGCGAAGATAGTTAATTAAAAAAAAAAACACTTGGTAATTATTTCTAAGTTAAATAAATTTAATAATAACCGTAGCAAAAAATATGCAATATCCTACGTAATATTACAAAAGATCAAACAGATACAGATAAAAAATGTATTATTTAGATAACTTATTATCTGTCAAACTTTGGTCGTTGATCCCTATTTGAATTTAGAATTCTAATTAAAATGGCGTTTCGCGTCGTTTACCTTACTCGAAGTTTTTCGTACGACCGCTAGAGTTCAAGGTTGTGCGTCGATATATACGTTCGAAAACAATGTTTTTTTAAGTTTAATATCATTCAGCGCATACGAACGTATGAAAACGAATAATCCATCGATTTTATACTTTGAAGAAAAATAAATTGAAAATAGAACATTTATTAAATTCGAAATTTAGATTTTTCTTTAGTAACGTACTAATACTGTCAAAGTATCGACCAACCAAGACGCGCGAAAACGCATCGAACATTGCGTATTGGCATTATTGATAATTAAACCGAATAAATGATTTAATAAGTTAATTAAATTAGATTCAAATTTAAATAAAAATATAATTACATTTACATCATCAAATTGGAAGAAGTTTTTTTTTAATTCTTAACTTACAACACTAAGGAACCAGGTCGCCTTCATTTTCTGAAGCCGGTTGTACACAATTGAAAAATAACCTCGACGCAATTACAAACAAAGCGATAATTGTTGTTAACTATTTCTAACTTATTTACTTCAAAACCGAGTCACCTTGTAACAGAAAGGGCGAAGCGAACTAAGGATAACATGTCACCTTCCTTTCCCTTATGACATTAGATAAGGACAGAACATAATGACGAATAAATCGTTCCTTTGCCTTTTAAGTATTGGCGGGCTTTGATTTACCACAGATTAAAAAAGGCGCGAAACGTGTAGTGTCAGTGACATATATGGTATTAGATAAATTGACACTAATGCGATTCCTCGTGTAACTTTTTTTATCGTTTGTCAGACGCCAGAGGAGCATATGTCCACCTGATGGCAGAATAAATACCTCAAGGTTATTTGTAGTATGGTTTATAATACATAAAAAATATATGATTTTCATGTATGTATGATTTCACGATATGATCGAAGTTTTATTACGAGTCATATTTACAAACACAATGAGTAACGCGCCAAGTCAACGTCAAAGTCACAAATCTTTATTCGATATAGAAGTTTTACACTCGCTTATTTATAGTCAAAAATCTACCACCGGTTCGGAAATTAACACCTCGGACTTGAGAAGAACATTTAAAAAAAAAAATTTTTTTTTTTTTAAATGTCAGTTTTACAACTAAATTGTTCTCGTACTATATCAATAAATATATTTTCGTTATTTCAAACAAACAACAAGTGATATCATCCATGCTATGAGCTAATTCATCTTTATCGCTTCATAGTTTTTTATAATATTTCACATAAGAAAAAAAAAAAACAAAACAGGCGATGCCTACGACCATACAGCCTTCGGTTAGATATTTGCAATTAGAAAAAAAAAAGTCTTTGACACATTTTGATAGTCTCGAAATTAACGTATTAAATACAGATGGAAAGTGATCGACATTGAACCATTGACAATATAATAATCTATACTAATATAATTAATAATGAATCATATCTTTCTCAGTTTGTGGGAGAAGGGGGGGGGGGGGTTAATTTTCGGAACTAATGATCGTGATCATGAATATTCCCTAGAGCTATATATATAGAATCGAAATATAATATGATTATATTTATTAATACATAGCACTCGTAAAGCCAGGGCGGATCGCTAGTAACATATTATCATATGTAGCGAGATCCAGTTTAAACTAGTTTGAATAAGTATGATCCAATCAACAGTAAATTTTCCACAGATGCGTTTGTATCTTTGCATTCGTCGTAAATCGATGGTGTGCCAGTGTAATTACATACAGCAAACAAACACTATCAATAAAATTACATGCATTGTTCACAAATATACCACAAGTGGTCAAACGTATCACCCCTAACAACACAAAGAGCAAAAAACTATTCGTCGAATTCACGACGAGACGAAAAGTACTAATATTATTAAATGTTTGTGGATGGGACTCCAGTTTATGACAATAATCGTATTTATGTACATACATAAATACGTGTAATTATTAAAAAATATAGCTCGATTTCTCTTCTAGAATTCAAATGGTTGAGGAATTATTAAAATCGCTTTAATAGTTTCAGAGTTTATCGTTAGCACACAGACAAACCTTTCATTTTTATTATATTATATATATAACTATCTGAACTTCCAAGCACCGTTTTACCCCCTTAGGGGTGGAGTTTCGTAGCATCCGTTCTTAGCGAATGTATGCAGTCCATAAGGAACCTACCTGACAAATTTCAAGTTTGTAAGTGTCATAGTTTCAGTGAGCGGTAGTTCGCTTTTATACATAAAGAAATATAGAACAAATGCCTGTCCTTCACATATCCAATTAAAAATAACATTGCATTGAACTCGTTTCGCGAATGGATAGAGTAAGGAAATGAGTACATAAGAGGAAGTATGAAAGTGGCACCGGTAACCGAGAAGCTATCCGGAAACCGGCTGTCTTGGTATGGCCATGTTATGCGGAGGAATGAGGACCACGTTGTGAGAAAGGTTTGGAAAATGGATGTGGATGGATATAGAGGTAGGGGAAGACCCAGGAAACGATGGATGGATTGTGTGAAAGACGATATGGTTAGAAAGAATGTTACTAGTGAGATGACGTCCGACAGAGAAGTATGGAGGAAGAAGACATGCTGCGCCGACCCCAAGTAGAGTTGGGATAAGGGCAGGAGGATGATGATGTATTGAAGTCGTTTGAATCGTTACTCAAAAATATACTGTTGTATATTCCGATAAATATAGTGTTAATCACAGGTATCCTAAGACCAGTGTAGAAAACATTGATCTTAGTCAAAAATGAGAGGTTCATCGCAGGCATGAATCTCGTCGTCGTTTTCCAAGTCGATAGTGAAGAGGAATCATAATTATACCCGCATACCGTATCTTACCCGCATCGGAGCTGGTAGGTCAAAGAGTTACTTCTACTAAAGACAGGTCTTATACCAACAGCGACTGATACTTACTAACGTACAAGAATTTTGAATAAGAAAATATACGAGCATTGAATATCGATTTTTTTATGGTATAGGTTTGCGGACCAGCATATGGACCACCTAATGGTAAGTGGTCACCACCGCCTAAGACAAAGACGCTGTAAGAAATAATAGCCATTCCTTACATTACGCCAATAGGCCACCAACTTTGGGAACTAAGATGTCCCTTGTGCCTGTAGTTACACTGGCTTACTTATCCTTCAAACCGGAACACAACAATATTGAGCATTGTTGTTTGGCGGTAGAATATCTGATGAGTGGGTGGTACCTACCCAGACGGGCTTGCACAAAGCCCTGCCACCAAGAGACTATAGGGGCATTAAAAATCGATACAAAACAATATCGTGTAGCCTTCGCCATTTGCAATTAACCTTAAACAAGGCAGATGGAAAATATTTAATAAATATTTGATACTTTCATTGAAACTGGCACAAATATCAAAATATTTAGGACGTTGTAATTTTAGAGCGTATGCACGTTTTCAAGGATCACATCTCCGATGCCCTTCTCAAGATGACCTAATTTGCTGGCATTAAAATCATCTCTTTAAATAAATATGAGCAAAATATTATAAAGTACTTGGTGATAGGGCTTGGTGCAACGGTACTCTCCAATCGTCACCTTGTCTATCCCAAACAGGATTACTAAGTGTTATTGTGGTCCAGTTTGAAAGTTGTGCAATTCAATGTAACAACGCACATGACCCGTAATGACACCATGGCCGGATTCTTTGGAACTGTCTTGGGACGTTGAGGCTTAACAATAAATATTCCGACATATTATAAATTTTAATGAAATATATGTTAGGTTATCTAGATGTGTAATCTATTCCAACCACAAGAAGAGAAAAGCCAAATAAACAACATTTGACAGCAAATCGACGCGACGTCATTGGTCGAGAGCTCGATTAGTCAATGATATTCGCTATGGATTTGCGATTGTCGTTTGAACGTCGACGAAACTGTTATCGGAATTATGGAAGTAAAATTTAAGTGGATATAAGTAGTTAAGTGTAACAGTATTGTATTATAAATAAAGATATATTAATCATAAACTCTTAGTAGTGCACAATATAGCTGAGTTATTAGCGAATCGCATGAAATACGTAAATCTGAGGTTTGTTTATCTTTTTTCCTACTTCCATTGGAATAGGCTATAGTGAAATTATAATTAAATTACTAATTACTGTTTTAATAATTACTGATACAAAGAGTAAACATATTATTTACAAACTTGACTGACAGAAATGAAAATATTCTTAATAATACGGACCTCCAGACCAATCTGGTTCCAAATTCCGATGTTGGTAATGCATTGGCGACATGCGGAATGGTTAATATTTCTTACAAGGCCAATGTCAACAGGCGTTGGTGATTGGTTACCAGTTCACCAACGTATCATAAAAAAAAACAGTATACTAGAATTGGTCATTAAAATTTTAGATTATCCTAGTAAGTTATACTAAGAATTTTTGCGAATCTTAGTGTTACCAGCACTAGTAGTTCGGAATGTGGATTCTACCGTTAGTCTTTGAAACATAATGTAACATAGCAGTAAACTGTCCTTTGCTCGCTATGTAGATAGTCGAAAATTCGCAGTGAATGATACTATAAAAGCTAAAGTAAAGTCTGTTGCACTTTCACGGCCAAACGACCGAACTAAATTTGATGAAATTGGGATGAAGCAAGCTTAAAACTCCCTGAAGGACAAGGTTTTTTTATGGCCTAACACTTGAAGAATAACCCTCAAAATGCGAGCGAATTACAGACCACAACCATTAGTACCAGTAGATTTGTAGCTTATAAATAATCATATTTGATCATCCAAAAATTCAGTAGGATATTTGAGATGGATGGTAACAATCTTGGGTTAAGTTCACTAGTGAAACACAGGGCTGCGATTTTCTTTGCCGTTTGTTTTATCAATCAAATCAATTTTCAAATCAAACCATCGAGACATATGGGCTTCAACTTATATTACATTACTAGCGAAGCCCCGGCTTCGCACGAGTGCAATGCTGATACTAAATATACTACAGAATGTCTTACAACGTTTATAGTTTTCAGTCAGACAATATAAAACGCTATGTCCCTGCGTTTTAAATCTGCAATATCTTCGAAAATATTCATTTAAATTACACGCTGTAAAGGGCCATCTTGATCTATATTAAATGCACAATGTATGTAAGGTATTTAATTGGATAAGGATTAATGCTGTATTGCTTAAAATCGCTTAAAAATTAAAGGATAAAAAATGGTTATTATGGGCAATCCCTAAGAGATAGACATACAGCGTGGCGCTCTTTTTGAAGACCTTTTTAAGGTGTACAATACTGGAGTACATTATTTTGATCTATCTTGTCGGGTTCAGCCAGCATTTGCAATGTAAGCGCAAAAAATGTGTTTATTTACGACATCAATTCAGAAACCTCTAAAATAATCAGTGTTTCTCTACTATATTGTGCATGTATTATACATATAAACCATCCTCTTGAATCAATCTATCTATTAAAAAAAACTGCATCGAAATCCGTTGTGAAATTTTAAAGAGCTAACCATGCATAGGGACAGACAGCGGTAAGCGTCTTTGTTTTGTACTATGTATGATTAAAATAACCTCATTCTAACTCGACAGTACCCGTAGAATGTAGATAATTATCATTGCAATAAAATTTTTTCCAAACAATTTTATTTTATTGAGGTTGTAATATTTCTCATATAGCAAAATTAACTGAGTACTTGCTTAGTAGGACAAACGATGACCTAAATTTTACACTGCGATAAACATTTTCAGTCATGGCGTCTAAATTCTCATTTTATAACTTACCTTAATATGGAAACTCAGTAAATGAAGCAGTTTAACTGATAAGGACATAGGCTGTCTCTGTATGGGACTTCTACTTTGTAAATATCGATTTGTTTCAATAAGATGTTGTTCGAAGTTTAAATAAAACTAAGGGACAAATATTAAATTAACTTTTGTGGAACTTTAGAAAAATTTAATCATATGACAATAATAGCTAGTCTTATCTTCAATCTATACTTTTTTGTGAGCCGAGATTGCCCAGTGTTTAGAAAGCACATCTTGACCTATGATTACGGGCTCAAGCCCAGGCAAGCATTGAATTTTCATGCGATTTATTTGTGTTTATAATTCATCTCGTGCTCGGTGAAGGAAAACAATATAAATAGTCTAATTTCAACGAAATTCTGCCACCTGTGAATCGACCGACGCGCATTGGAGCAGCGTAGTAGAATATGTTAACCATATCCTCAAAGGGAGATTAGAGAGCCCTTAGCTCCGAGGTGCAAAATTTACAGGCTGTTAATATGTTTATATGTTTATTTCCGTTTTCACTCAGATATTACTAATACGAATGATATATCAATTGCAATTATAGTTTCTAGTTTTATTAAGAACGTCGACTATGTTGTATATTTTAAGATATAGCTCATAATTTAAACCTAGTCGCAAAGAAAATAACAGGCTCTATCGAAACGAACGCTGCCCAAACTAATACCGAATTATGAAAACTGTTATATTTATTGCGACAGAATCGTGTAAAAAGATTAATGCACAGCTTTTTTTTTTATATATACTATAGCTAAGCAGACTGGCAAATGGGGCACCTGGTGGTAAGTGGTCACCACTGTCCAAAGAGACTAACACTATTTTTTTTTTTTGTGACATTGGTTGGCGGATGAGCATATGGGCCACCTGATGGTAAGTGGTCACCACCGCCCATAGACAAAGGCGTTGTAAGAAATATTAACCATTCCTTACATCACCTATGCGCCACCAACCTTGGGAACTAAGATGTTATGTCCCTTGTGCCTGTGATTACACTGGCTCACTCACCCTTCTAACCAAATACATAACTATAGGAAATGTTAGCCATTCCTTGCATCGTGAATTGACCTTGGTAACTAAGACGATATATCCCTTGTGCCTATATATATCAAGTGTGCAAAGTCACAGGAAAATGTTGGTTTGTTAAATTAGCACAACAATCACGAAGTAGCGCTCTTAAAATACACAAGTGAAATTAATTGTGACGTATGTCCGTCCTTTAAGAATAATGCGAGGCCGATGTAATCTCAGAAATTAAATTTTGCCTTGATGTCACCGCCCACGCCATTTTGTTTTCAGTATATTATATTTTATTAACGAATTATTGTTCATATTTGAATTCTGAAGTCAACCCTCCGAAACAAATTTTATTATAAGTTTTAAAACGGCCGACCGTGTCTGAAGCCTTACAATGTTTGTTTACCTGTATTACGTACCAAACGTAAAGTTTTTCTATAGCAAACAGTTATACAGAAGTCCAATCGATCGTCTATAAGCATTGTTTTTTACAATATAAAACAACGAAACTTTTGTTTTCAATTACGAAAGGATCGGTATCGTACCTAATTTATACATAAAATATTTTTAACAAGTACTATGATGTATTAGGCTCACGTTGGGCGCCAATATTTAAATCCTCCTTTTAAAGTCCTTATTAATGAAAGTTGTTTAAATTTTTTCAATTTTCTTTTATAAATATCGCTTACATTCTATCGCAATGTGTTTGATGCGTTCGATTTATCAGCCGAAAATTCCTCACAAAGGCTCGGAGTCCTGATCAAGCAAAACGAAGACATGGTCCACCCGATTTGAGTCGCACCCAACCCATACCCAAAGAGGTTCAGTGTGATAATAACACAAATATAAACCTCGTTTCAAATTTAAACAAACGCCATATTCCCAACGATTTTCTTGGCATGTTTCAAAGGAAATATTAAAGTAACTTCAGTCGAGATAAGATCATTGAAATTATTTCTGGAAACGTACTAATTACAGGACAATGGGTTGAATGTGTTCCGACGCGGGCAAGGTGAACTGTACACGTTAATGTTGTTAAGAGAAACATCTCGTTATTTGTTTGCTCGGGAAATACGGTCGACATTGTACGCTCAGCAATAGAGTCTTTGAAATAATTTCTAATTTAAGACAAATAATGTAACATTATTTAGAAAAAAATATAAAGACATAGATTTTCTTGGTACGTACCACGCAAGCCCGCCTGGGTACGTACCACCCTCATCAGATATTCTACCGCCAAACAACCAGTACTCAGTATTGTGTTCCGGTTGAAGGGTAAGTGAGCCAGTGTAACTACAGGCACAAGGGACATAACATGTTCGTTCCTTGTAACCTGTTTAAATATAGACATAAGAGAGGTACCATCGCAGTTCCCAAGGTTAGTGGTGCATGTTTTATGTAAGAAATGATTTAAAAAAACCATACGGCGCTCATGTCTATGGGCAGTAGGGATCACGATTTCATAAATTAAAAAAAATAAAAATTGCTAACGCGATTAAAAGAAAAGTGTTCTTTATTCAAGTGGACTTATAACAGGACATTTAAATCGTCGTTAAGTTACGGTGTAAAATTACAGAAGAACAATTCAAAATGTAGATACCAAATCAGTTCTAAATCCTGGAATAGATCGCTCTTTAGCAATCTAGCCTTGTTTAATATCCTATCGGAAATCATCCTAAGGGAAAAAGAGCTTAAGCGCCAAAAAGGTGTTTTTGGAAAATGTGATTTATTTGTTTCCACTGACGATTTATTATTAACAGTAATTGTTCCGTCTTGGTGCGAATTAAAGTGTATTAAGATATATATATCTACCAAATAAAACTGCAAGAAAATCCGTAGTAACTCTTTTCCGTCCATTTACAAACAAACCAGCGTTGATGATACTTGTCCTACTGTCCTAAAAATCGTGTTGAAACAAAACAGGCGACCCGCAAATTTAAGCGTTTGCCACCTAACATAAAAAAAGCTTACGAATAATTAAGAAAAACGTTAAGACGCTCTAGTGGTAAAAATTAATTGTTTGGTTTATCATAGTGTAATTAAACAAACATATATTATGCTATATTGTGCACTATTAAGAGTTTATGATTAATATATCTTTATTTATAATACAACACTATTACACTTAACTACTTATTTCTACTTTAATTTTACTTCCGAAATTCCGATAACAGTTTCGTCGACGTCTAAGCAAACATATCGCAAATCCATAGTGAATATCATAGATTAATTGAACTCTCGGCCAATGATATCGCGTCAATTTGCTGTCGAATGTTGTTTATTTGAATTTTTTTCTTGTTATGGTTGGAATAGAGTATACGTGGGTATTTAATCTTCCCACACTTGTCTAACTTTCAGATTATCTGATATACAAGTAAATCAATCATTTTGTACCGCTTTTCATAAAATTTGCTGACGTAGGTCTATCAAATATGACAAAAATTTAAAGCTCATGTCAATAAATACTCAATACAAGATTATATTCAAAATAAAAATCGTGGACTTAGTATTAATTTACTTCTAGGCAGGATATATAAAAAAAAAAATGTTGCTCACTGACATAACTCTGTGATTAAAATGGTGGAAAACTAACTATTGAGTTCCTTGTCGGTTCTTCTCGGTAGAATCTACTTTCCGAACTTGGTACTTTTACGTTTATTTCAACACTGTAAAATGACGATTCAAAAGCTGCTTTTACGAGTCTACTTGAATAAAGAATATTTTTATTTATTTTTGATTGCATTACAAGTACATTAAATTCATAAAAATCATTTAAGTGTGTAAGGGTTTGATACACACACATATATAATAACAAACATTCATAGTTTACGTTCATATTGCAAGTGACAACACACGTCATGTCAAAGTTAAAAATCAATGACACATGGTTCTATCTTCATAGTGTTTTCTAATCGCACGCGACATTGGCTAAATAATCTTTGTCTCCTGAGTGACAGTCGAATTTCGACCAATGAGCGACCACTATTACATTTAATACTACCTATGAAGTCAGAAAAAAAATATTCCAAGATATTTTTAACAAATGACAGATTACTATGTCATAGTCAAAATAAATTATCGAGACACCTGGACACTATATGTAATGGTTGAACTACTAATTCAGCTGTAGCTAAAATTTTAACAGTATAATTTAAAAAAAAACGATCTAGCTAAATTACGAATTTATATAAAAAGGTATATCAACAAACAGCCAACGATACAGCTCACGAAAACAATTGCATTATGACGACGCCCCTTTAATGACGATGACTTATCTCCCAAGATCACACCACCCACACAGAACGATGAACGTAACACCTACATTTATATTTACCTAAACACTATACGCTTCTTGGTAATATCTTTTTTATTGATGGCATAAAAGTTTAAAAACTTTAATTTTTTTTCCCAAACATGCAATGACATATTCAAATGAAATTCAAAAAAATATTTTTTATGTTCTATTAATTTTCATATTTTTTATTTTGTAATTTTGTATCTGTAGTTCGAAAGTCAGTTGGCTGTACCACAAGTTACCTTTGCCTAAACAAAAGTACAATGAAATAAATGCGATTGGCGGGAAATTAGTAATGGCGGAACAATAATTTACTATTAAAGTACATTAACTAATGCACTTGAAATACATAATATCTAATCTATATTAAAAGTATCGATTACCGCAAGCTACTGATGATCACATGGTCCTCTCATTTATAAATTTGAACATTTCTGTTTGTTACTCAATTACGCAAAAGCATAATTTAACTCAGATAATAACCGGTGTACCATACGACAAGATATTCGGAGTTTACGTCATAGTCACGTGACCATTAGTCACAGTGTGACTGACCGGATAACAATAACAGTTATGTCAGTGCAAATTGAACAAAAATATAAGTACCAACTTTTTTTTAAAATGTTTTGTAATGAAAAATTAAAAAAAAAAAACTAGTCGTGGATCGAATTTGTTTTAGATTATATATATTATGTATTGTAAATTAACAACTTTTGAGAATAATTAATAGACAATAAAAAATTTACATTATTTAAAACCGTATACAATGAAAAGAGGCAGAGAGAAAGACAAAGAGATCCCAAGGTCTCCTGGAGGGGGCAGAACGCTTATTCCTTACGTGACCATTTCAGCCAGTTCACTCAGTAGACTGAACTGGCTGTTCTTTTATGCGGCTTATAGTAATAAGCCGCATAAAAGAACTTCGTTCCTACAATTGTAAATTCATAGTTTTTTTTTCTTTATTTTTAGTCTGTTTATTATTATAAAATACTGGATTAATATATAATAATTTTTTCTTGTTAGGCTGTATATGGAATCCACCAACGCCGTCAAACATCACGCAACATTTTTTTAAACACGTTTTGTAAAAACTTCTTGACGTATAAATATTCTTTATTCAAATAGACGTTAAATTACCATTATAATTCTACCAAAATTAACTTAGTAGTTAGTAAAATTTCTAAACCAAACGTATCACCTTTTAGGGGTTAAAAAATATGACTTCTCAATAACTTTATAATAAATACTGTGACACAATGTAATGAATAAGGCAATAAAAAGATCCTACTGATATTATAAATGCGAAAGTAACTCTGTCTGTTACCTCGTCACGCTAAAAACACTGAACACTTAATTTTAAGTGAAATTTGAAGTCGTATGAGAATAAATTTCTTTGAAACCAATATAAACATTCCTTCAAAACAAATATCAGAAAATCAACCCCTATACGGTATAATTAGGGGGTACAGAAAACAAAATAAACAAAAACTTTTTTTTTCTTTTATTGTTTAAAAAAAATCGAAAAATTAAAATTTGTTGACCGCAATAAAATGTTAGAAATTTATATTCATATGATGGATTATTTCAAGCTCTTAAAAAATGATTTTAAAACTGTTCATTTTAGTACATTTAAAAACAAATACGCCGTTAAAAAACACTAAAAAAAAAACAAATATCTGTTGATTTTTCTTTCTTTTACCGCCAAAAAATCAGGTGACCGCGAAAGTTGACATTTCACAGATAAATTACATAAAATTAAGACGTAAAATAACATTTAAAAAAACGTCTCTGGTCGCACTTGGCGCACTTTTTACGAGACATATTTAATTATGTTCATCATTATATATTCAGACTAGCACTCCCTCTGGCTTCGCATGGGTTGCGGTTTATTAACAAGTATAACCTATATTTGTATAAATTACCTTTCTATCAGATAATTTTTTTTTTGCCACAATTTTTTTCTTTTTTTAAATATATGTTAATAAACATTTTAAAGAATTGTTAAATAAAGCTGAATAAGGAAAAAAAAATACCGATGCCTCAGCGCATACGTCAATCAAATCAGACAATCGCGGGGTTACAAAGAAACAATAAACGTCAAATATTCGCGCGCTAATTCCTATAAATTCATTGGATTCAATCAGAGCCGGATCTACCATATGGCTTTTTGGGCCCCAGCTAAGTCAAGCCAAAGACAAAAATAGACAATAATGCGAAATAATACATAACTTTATTAAATTAAACAGATCGTATGGTTTGCAGGCCTACGAGTCCTACAATTAATCAAACCCATTAAATTCAGTTAATTCAAGTCTACGTTCAGATATGTCTTAGATGGGCCCCTAAATATTAGCCCAGGGCTCCTTAAACTTACGGCCCTGGATTCAATTAAATAATCACACAAACCAAACTTAAAACGAGCTGTCCCACCAGTGGAACATTAACATTCAACCGAAATAAAACCATTCAATAGTAATACCGATCTATCTTTCGCCATTAACCTTCAAAACGCGTAAAATCGTTTCAACTTTTTTCCACGTCCAAGAGCAGCGTGAGCGCGATTATATTTAGCAAACACGGTCAACGAACCCACGTCCGACCGTTCGCAAGGACGTTCTAATAAATATTATCTTTGTTTTTACTATTTACTCACTAATCTATACTAATATTACTAATAATACTAATATTAATATTTCTAACCCAAAGGTTGTCTGGAAGAAATGGCTTATAAGCCATAAGTCCGTCTTTTGCTTGGCCAATTTTCTTTTAAAGAATATATATTTTGTATCTTTATGTATATTTGGTGTGCAATAAAGAGTTAAATAAATAAATAAATAAAATAATATTATAAATACGAAAGTAGCTCGGTCTATTGATCTTTCACGGCCAAACCACAACATAAAATTTAATGAAATTTGTCAGTTCAATTCTTAGTTTAATTGCTTTTAGTTGTGCCGACAGGGCACAGATTATTTCGCGAATGTCACGTAGGATGGAGAAGACACGAAAGAGATTGATCGGTACGATTGAGAATGAAATTTGTGAATCCCAACTGTCAACACACCTGTCGACGAACGAAGCCGCGCGTAAAAATTGTATATACATTTAAATCTTTAACAGATCATTGTTATGAGTTCACTGACTAGTGACTTCACCTTTTATAAAAAATGTCACAATCGGTTTAGTCGCTAAGACATGAAAGGGTCACAAACAAACAAATATTAACATTATAATATTAGTATTTTCTTTGTTCAAAAATATTCAATTGAATACACAACTAAAATTAAAAGTTATGTATATATAAACGTTGTATTAAAAAAAAATAACATACAACAAGAATATATATTTAACTCATATCTGTTCATGGGGTCGTTTTCGTCTCCAGTAAAAGAATAAAACAAGATTAATTTAATTAAACATGAAGCTAGCACATTTTGGAATGTAGATTCTACTGAGACATACCAGCAAGAAACTCAGTGGCAACTGTTACTGTCTAATAATTACCGTTTGTCGTGTTGGTAATCCTTGCTAAGAAAATTATATAAATCAGTGTTGACATAAACTTCATAAGGATAGATATTGCGCCACATGTGTGTGTAGGTCACATACTATTCTTACTTAAAGTGGTGTAATACAATCTGAACCTCAAAAGGAGACGACCTCAGCCCTGCAGTGCTACATTTATGGATGCAGACAGTCTATTACTTAGTACGAACCACATAAATACATTGCCCTTCTTGTATGGATATTAATTAATATTATACTTGTGTTCACAAAATGGTCAAATCATAATCACTATTGAAAATTTGAGGGAAAAATGAATTTGTATATTTCTATTCGAAATTATAAATTTTGAAAAAGATGAAGATCGTCAACAGGTACTAAATGTAACCAAAACAAAAGAAAATCTGTTGACAAACGGAAGACAAGAAAATACTGATCAAGTCACACTAGTGCGTGTACTCAGTGGCCAAACGTTGGACACTAATTTCTTCTGACACATTGTCAGCTTCAACAGTCTATCTAGATATAGAAATAAAGGATGAGGGTTGTATATTGTGAATTAGACTTATACAGGTGTTAAGTTACAAATACTACTTTTGTGTGCATTAAATCATAGAATTCTTGTAATACCTTATTTTAGTTGAAGATTTGTATTTATTTAGAATTATTAAAGCACCCGTCTTATTGCAATCAATGTTGGAATCCAACATTTATTTTATAGGATTATTTTCTATAACGAGAACATTACTAAAGCTAACACTTCTGGAAAGTTGGTAGATAAGAATTATAATAAATGTATGTAAAAGAATAGAGTCCATCGAAACAATAACTTTTGTATGAATTGTTTTTCTGTAGCCATTTATATGATATTGTAAAACATTACAATATTCTATGAACTTATTATAGATACTAGACTGAAAGACTATTCATTAAAACAGAATATAAGCTAAGAGAAGTATCATCAAAATCTATTCAGTGTATTTTTATGATAATTAACTAAACACTTTTTAAAATTAATATTTAACTTAATAACACAATCTTCTCAAAGTTTGAATATGTATTTTTTTTTTTAATTCCCTTTAAAATGAAGGCAAAAACTATTTGTCTATATTTAAGTATATTCACAAATAAATAGTAAAAATTATTTGTAAAAAAAATGTATGAACTTGGGTTCTGGTAAGGATGTATTTAAAAAAAAATAATTAAATGTCTTCTATTCAGATTATCATTAATATTTATATGGCATATGAGAAAACATGTTTTTAAGAACAATACATTACAAAATATTATTCATATTAAATTTTAATTGGGCAAGTGCTTCAAGGTATGAACACATTTTAAAGTACAATAATTTTATTATCTGTTTATAGTATTAAAACATTTTTAAATTTTAAGGAAAAGAGAATAGCTTTTCCTGGTACTTAAATAATATTGTAATCGTTTGTAATAAAGAATATGCATAGTAAATAATGTATGCTTTTATGTTTGTTTATTCAAATTAATCGTGAATCACGTTATTTGAAAGTATACAAGATTCTGATAAGAACTGATTAGATAAAGAACCTTTGTTTGAAAAAAAAACTAACCTAACAATTCGACGTGAAAAAGAACCTTTATTTTTTTCGGTATCATGTCAATGGAAATAATTTCATGAGTGTTCGTCGATAATACATATTTTGAGGTTATTTTAAATGTTTGTTAAAGACTGCCGTATAATAAACTTATGTTACGCTCCGTTACCTTCAGTAACGGAAGATATCCACAAAAAGAGGTAAAACCAATGGAAAAACGGCGAATTACTTTTTCATTATTACACCACAATTACACAGGAACACGATACTTCTTCCAACTTATAGTGCACTATACTTATTTATTAACACTCGAGTAATATTTTTAGAGCCACAATTACACTATTTCACAATAATTTTACGTTTTTATATCACAATAAAACGAAACAAGATTATACTTTAGTAAATACTGTTTGTGACTGACTTCGGATCGAAACGAAACTACGGCTGACGACACGTCATTCTGACAAATGAGTGAGACGAAGCTATAGCGACGAACGAAATAGATTTTACTTGATATTAATTACAAGAAATTAAATGCGTATATATTTCCATCATACAATCTATTTTATCATGCAATTACTACATAATATTCAATTAAATAAATTAATTACGCCACATTATTTATTAGCATCGCACAGCGCCATCTGTTAGCGAGCAAAGGAATTTTTAAGTATAGATATCGGTTATGCTATTACTCACTAGAGTTCAAGATTAGGTTAATACATTCACGGCAACGGTAATAATTATTTTCAGGAAATAATTCTATTAACGCTGTCACAGATATTTAAAATAATATTAATACAAGTTAAACAACATTACATAAGATTCTTGCTTGCTTGTTTAAAAATTAAGATTTAAAAATAATCTACATTTTCCTTAATAATTAAATACGGCTTCTAAATTAGTAATTTCTTATAAATATTTTCAAATTCCTCGGTTTAAAACCGTTAAACACTTATTAAAATATACTATCACTTTGTATAAATACTAAAAATCTTAAATAAATGAAATTAATGGAAAAATATTTTATCTAAACGATGAAGCCTTCATCACAAAACACACTGGCACAATTTAAAAGTATTTCAAGTTTACTCACTGGTATATATTTTTTGTTGATCGGAGCGACATCTATGGAATCGGGGCTCAGGCTCCTCATGGTTGGCAGTACATCGTCCAGCATTTTGTTGTTTTTTTTTTAATTTCAGGGCACTGGAACAAAGTATAAAGTTGTCAATCAAATAATATATTTCTAATATTTTATCTGATTATATATAAACATCTATCATTAATTAATTATTTCATTTTTCGTTATTTCTTTAATAATATTATTAAATGTTATATATTCATATTTGACTTACAAGATATTTAACTATGATTTGTACCTTTGGTGAGTTACAAGGTGATAGGGCTTGTATAAGCCTGTCTAAGTAGATACTACCCCGTAATTACATATTCTACCGCCAAACAACAAACTTATTATTGTTATGTTCCGGTTTTAAGGGTGAGTTAGCCAGTGTAACTACAGGCACATAACAACAAGACATCTTAGTTAATCATAACAACTTAGTTCCTTAGCTTTGACAATGTAAAAAACGGTTAATATTTCTTATAGCTCCACTGTCATATCAGGTGGCAGATTTGCCCGCCTTTCTAATATAATACAAACCAATACGTCTTATTGGAAATACACGTTATGTTGTTTTTATCGATCTGACAATCACATGCGGCAAGCAATTAATCTTTCAATCTATCAATCAAGTTAACACAGCTCAAGGTTATTAATTTCAAACAACAGTATATAGTGTCATTACATCGGTAATTAAAGCGCGCCATCTGTCGAGCAGTAGCGAGTTTAAAAATCACGCCACTATTGAAACGCAATTTAAATAAATGCGTTTCAATTTGCTAAATACGATAAACATTTGTTTTTTTAATTGGACCTGATGTGAATAATTATATTTATAGTTTTATTTTGTTTATGACACTTACATGAGTGTTTTTTATATCTGTCTAATTATAAACATATACTATGAAAATTATATTAGTAGTGGATTTAGTTTTTTTATACAAACTCTTTGACCAGTTGTTTGCTATGTATTATAACCAAACCAAACCAAAACTTTCTCCTAGAGTTCTATGTTTATTCGTTTACTAGTTTATTCAGTTAGGCATCACAATGAAACTCATCATTTAAGTTATTAGTTGCATTACATAATATTAAAACGACTTATGAAATACTAATTGTTATTTATTTGTAAAATTATTTATTAATGGAGTAATTAAGTATTAAATTCTGTGTTCAATTTATAGTGTAGTCATCATAAGTTCTGATAAAACATGCTGGCTCGTTAAAAATAATTTAAATGCGACGCTGCCATCAATCGAGATTTAATTTTTAGTGATTTACTGTGAATGTCACTGTGACAGAACGTCAAACGGGATGTCAAATGCCCAAACTTCATTCTATATGGATTGTGTGCATGTTTGACATTTACACACACATATAAAAGCTTCAAGAATTAATTTATACTCAGGACAGTATCATATACCCCTGCGTTACGTCGATGACTTTAAATTTTAAAAAGAGACTATGAGTAATAGCAGTTCTATTCGTATAAAAATATGGTTTATTTGAGTATATAACAGATTTTTGATTGACTTTGTTGTGTATTACGTGTTATTTTTTTATATTAATTATATAAATAAAAGTAAAAAATAAAATTCAACTGATACCCCGATAAACTTAAATCAAGAAAAAATAAACGATACATCATAGACGTAACGCATCTGTGATGATTTGATTATTAAAAAAAAAATAAAACTAAACAAGGCTTTACGGAATGTATCTTTGTCTGTTTTTTAAAAATCTCTTTAAAGAAAAAGTATGTATGATATATTCGCAATGACAAATCACAATTACTCTATGAGATTTATAAGACGCATAGTTAGTTGATAGTTTATCATAAATCATAGAAAGTTAATTAATTATTTATTTCATTTTATCTTAATGATTTCTCGTTGAAACTAAAGCGGGTGCTACACTGTTATACTTTTGATTTAAATTTAAAGAAAAGCATGTGATCACTGACATGATGATTCGAAATAAATTATTTTTTTATATTTATTTAGATAGAACATTTTTAGAAGTGACACTGCTTTTGACACTTTGAAAAAATAATTAGTAAATTTTTTGGAACTCAATATCCATATATACGTTATTCGAGTAGACTTTTATGAGCAGTTTTGAATCGTAATTTTACATCTAAACATACTACATGACATTAAATTTTTCGCTAAACCGCCATTTAAGTCTCAAGTCGCTCGAAATAGACAACTACAAAACTAAAACTGTTTATTTTATCATAAATTTAACTTGAATGTTCAATTTTGTCAGTGAATTTAATAGCATGTAGTAGAAAATAAAGAAGTTACATTTATCAGAATAACAATTACTGTTATTTTATTATTCGCTTGCAATTAAAATATGTATTACGCTGAACTTCTCGCGCGTACGTACGTGGAACTACTTTTTTAAATAGATAATATAATCATACACAAGAAAGCAACTACCGGCTGTCATGTTATGGGCATGTTATGCGGAGGAATGAGGACCATGTTGTGAGGAAGGTTTTGAGCATGGACGTGGATGGATATAGAGGAAGGGGACGACCATAGAAACGATGGATGGATTGTGTGAAAGACGATATGGTTAGAAAGAATGTTACTTGTGAGATGATGTCTGACAGGTAAGTATGGATGAAGAAGAAATGCTGCGCCGACCCCAAGTAAAATGGGATAAGGGCAGGAGGATGATGGAGGTTGATGACACAAGAAAGTAACTAATACAGACGACTTCCAGGCAAAGGAACAATCGTAAAATAGTTTACAGATTCGATGAAACAAAAATTTAACTATGGCAACATTTTTAATGTTTTTAAAATCCAGATAGCAACTACTGTTCTCTAAGTGATCAAAATACGATCGTTATAATTATTGAAAATTAAAGGTAAACTTTTTCTACCTTTAACTTCATTTGTTTTTTAATAACTATAAAATAAGAAAAAAAAAAATGGCTTGACGATTAGAAGTGAAAAAGGTGCTGTAGCTGTATATAAGAGAAAGACTCACACAAACAACAGTAACTGCTGAGTTTCTCGCCGGTTCTTCTCGGTAGAATCTACATTCGGAACCGGTGGTAGCTTTACTTTAAACAGTTCGTTAAATGACGATTCAAAAGTGCTTGTAAAAGCCTACTTGAATAAAGTATATTTTGATTTGATTTGCAAAGAACAGAGAGGGGCGTCATAAATGGGCCATAACGCTTTTCGTTTCGTGATTGTTTCAGCCAGTTGACTCAACTGTAAACGTTAAAGAACTTCGTCACAAAATATCGCTGTATTTTTTTGAAAACGCATTACGCAACGACCTCTCAAAATTACAAGAATTATGTATCATTATATAAATGTATATTTGATAGAAGATTTTTAGTTAAATACTATCGTAGAATATAATTCGTATGACGTAGCCGCAACACGTGTTAGAATATAAATATGTATATCCTATTCCAATGGAAGTAGGGAATAAAGATAAACAAACCTTAGATTTACTTATTTCATACGATTCTCTAATAACTCAGCTATATTGTGCAATACTAAGAGTTTACGATTAACATATCTCTATTTATAACACAACACTGTTACACTTAACTACTTATATCAGCTTTAATTTGACTTCCAAAGTTCCGATAACAGTTTCGTCGACGTTCAAACGCCAATCGCAAATCCATATGAATATCACAGATTAATCGAGCTATCGACCAATGATGTCGCGTCAATTTGCTGTAAAATGTTGTTTGTTTGGCTTTTTGTAAAACTTATGGTTGGAAGTCAAGATAAGTGTACAAGTGCCCTAAGCGTCACGAGTTTAGATTACGTCGTTAAATTATATATTGTGCAATCATTCGTGATGGCACAGTGGTGTCAATGTGTGTACTTTGACACAAGGTTACGGGTACAAGCCCGATCAAAAACTAAGTTATTTTACTGTTATAATTTCTCGAGCTCGGCTCTGAAGGATAGCACCGTGAGTCCAAAAAGAGACAAGCCCATTTGTTAGTACCACCATATATTGTACCACTGAGCATATACATATATAGAATTGTTGTGTTCCGGATCTGCTTCCGCTAAGTATATAATCAGTATTGGTGTGTTCCGGTTTGAAGGAGTATGTCAGAGTACAGGCCCAAGGGACATAACAACTCAGTTGATTCATAAATTCAAATAATTTGTAAAAAAAACACTAATAAAAAAGCGACCAAGTGCGAGTCGGGCTCGCCCATGAAGGGTTCCGTAGCATCAAGTAACAATGTTGTTTGAGCGGTAGATTGCGGTTTAGGATTTATGAAATTAAAAAAAAACTACTAACTAGATCTCGTTCAAACCAATTTTGGGTGGAAGTTTATGTAATTACCACGTTAATGTACATCATAATATATAAATATATTTTTAGTTTTATCATTTTTATATTATTAAAAGTTACAGGGAGGGGGGACAACTTTTACGACTCTGGAAGTGTCTCTCGCGTAAACTATTCAGTTTAGAAAAAGGATACGTTCGAAACCTCGATATCATTTTTGAAGGCCTATCCATAGATACATATGATGTAAACTTACCAAGTTTCAACAGTATAGTTGTTATAGTTTCGGAAAAAGTAGCTGTGACATACGGACGGACGAACAGACAGACAGACATGACGAATCTATAAGGGTTCCGTTTTTTGCCATTTGGCTACGGAACCCTAAAAAGCATATTATTCGATACAAGATTATATTGATGATAAAAAAGCGTGGAGTTAACGCTCGTTGACTTCCAGGCGGGAGACATGACATACATATATAACTGTATTCAACTAACACGACTGTATTTTTAGATGTCGAAAAAGAGTAACTACTGAGCTTCTCGCCGGTTCCTCTCGGTAGAATCTACATTCCGAACCGGTGGTAGCTTCACTTTAAATAGTTCGTTAAATGACGATTCGAAAGTGCTCGTAAAAGCCAACTCGAATAAAGTATATAGTTCTCAAGATCGGTGACGTTTTGGTAATGGTTAGAATTTCATACAGCACCAATGTTACTTACCACCAGGCCCTTTGATCGCCTACCAATGTCATAAAAATATTGTCTGTCAGTAGTGTCTGTTTGTAATATTAAAATAACCGCGTTTTACTAAATGCATATGTATGTATACACGGTGCATATACCTAAATAACATTTTTTACAATTTTTGTCTGTCTGTTTGTTCCGGCTAATCTCTGGAACGGCTGGACCGATTTCGTAGGGAATCTCACTGGCAGATAGCCGATGTAATAAGGAGTAGTAACTTAGGCTACTTTTATTTTAGAATTATATATAGAATAAAAATAAAATCACACTACGAAATCCGAATAACTTAAATTCAAACAACGCGCACGAAGTCGCGGGCATATTATTATATATTTCATAGAATCAGAATAATTAATTGAAAAATGATCACGCATAATAATTAAACCAAGGATTTCGGGTATTAGTAGAAAAAAATTATATTATCGAAATGAGTTATCACAGAGATCATAAATATCAATCAGTTGTCCGTGACGTCTTATCAAATTGGAACTCGCTCCAATTGTTCCTGTGAAACATTTATTGGCGAGTCTTGGGGGTAAAACCGATTCGTATGCCGTGACACATCGCGCCTTGTGTGGTGTATAATATAATTAAACTTAGTTGCTCTGTATTATTTATATGTTTAATTTAATTTAATGTCGGTGGTTCACAGGTGATCATTATCCAATTATATAATTTAAATAACCGAAGATTGTTTAATTACGTTTATAGTTCATAACTTTCTGAGCGCATAAATAATATATAAATAAATATTGGACAACATCACGTACATTACTCTGATCCCAATGTAAGCAGCTAAAGCACTTGTGTTATGGAATATCAGAAGTAACGACGGTACAAACACCCAGACCCGAGACGACATAGAAAACTAATGAACTTTTTCTACATCGACTCGTGGCTCACGAAAACCGGTGTACCACTACTCGAGCAACTAAGTCAAGTCGCCATTGTCTATGGGCGGTGGTGTCCACTTACCATTTGGTGGCCCACATGCTCTACCATACTATACCATAACAACAAACTCATTATTTACAATAATTACGACTTTGTTTTTTCAAAATAGCTCGCCTGTAAGTAATCTTGTAATTTTAAAACGACGTCATCGATTGAGGTCATGTACAAAATAATTATATGTACTTGTCTTGTAAAGCGATGTTTTCCTTAACAGAACACTAACAGAGCTGTATATCTATATGATACTAGCGACCCGCCCCGGCTTCGCACGGGTACAATGTTGATTTTGAATACAGGGTTATTGGTAATTCGACGTATTCCCGTTAGATGATAGGGGTGATTATTTGCGATAATTTTAACCCCCATATGCATGATGCAAAAGTGAAGCATTTTTGAGTTATAGCGTTTTTTAGATTTTTTCAAAATAAGTCCAAAATGCAACTTCAAAAATTTATTTAAAAAAAAGTATCAATTAAAATCTATTTTTTTCTTCTGATTTATAGAAACGATTGAACACTGGATATTTTTCAATATTTAAACAATAATTATCGGTCCAAATTTAAAAATGCGAGACGGAAAACGATATTATTTCAATATATTTTTTATTTTTTTCCCTCAAATATGCCTGAAAAACAAAAAAAAACATGAAACTTGTTCTGCAGATTATTTTAAAAACATAATCGTTTAATTCGCTTTCAGAAAGTGTATAAAAACTAGGGATTTATTTCAAAGCAACCGAAATAAAATGATCAGAAAGGACGCTGGTGGAAATTCGTATTCGAACATGACCGAATTCGTACTAAGGGTCGCTCTTTAAAATTCCCACAAAATTGATTTAAAATAATAACCAATGTAAAAAAACTTACTTATTTACTTAACTTACTTACTTAATACAAATTTAAAATAAAATTTAGATTCATAAACAGTTCAGTAGCTAAGTTACAATTAAGATATTTTGTATTATCATTTTAATCCTGCGCACGTTATTTACGAAGAGGATGCTGAAAGAAGTGTTGCTTTCTGTAGATTCATGCTTAATGAGGATTTAGAAGATGCATCTTTTTTGAAAAAAATCCTCTGGACCGACGAATTCAAATTTGATCAAGATGGTATTACTAACTACCACAATAAATATTATTGGAGTGAAAAAGTGGACAAAAGCTAGAATTTTGGCAAAATGATAGAACTGTTGTATGAGTAGACACTTTAAATGCGCTTAATTGTTAAAAACTCTTTAATCTAGGCTTGATTAAATTACATCGTTAATGTACTGCAGAACATACTATCAGCACTGCTTAAAAAACTTCGGTTATGATACTGAACTGATATTATTGGCATGAGCAAGAGTCATAGTCGAAGTAGGTAAGCTTATGAATTGTTATGAACAGCTGCGCTTCGCACATTAGCTATGATTAGCTATGGTCGATATTTTAGATAAAAATAATGAAGAGAAGGCAGATGACCGCCTGGCAACAACGCCAACATCAAATGAATCAGATACAGATGACGAAGACACAACGAATGATGATGAACAAGGAGTTACAGTTACAATAACTGATCCTCGTCATCCTTATCTTTCTAAGGCAGAAGTAATTCTTAGATACAATGAGTTTCTTCAATAAGTGCGAAAAGTGGTAAAGATTTTCAAAAGATTGTCTACTAAAAACGATATGTGACTGCAAACGTATCTGGCAGACGAAACAGGTAAAGATTAACGCCTTACTTTGGATTACCGCTAAAAACCTAATTAATTTTTTTTTACCGTAAGTTGTTGAAACTATTTTTTTTAAAATTATAATACAAACTCATTATTGTGGTAATTGTGCCACTCATTAGACAGATTTATCAAACAGTATTTAACGGAACCGATCCGGCCGGATTGAAAATCACGCCGGATTGCAATCCCTAGTCACAACGCCGTTTTTCGGTCAATGTCGGGATGGCAATAATAAATATAAATATTGGACAACATCACATACATTACTCTGATCCCAATGTAAGTAGCTAAAGCACTTGTGTTATGGAAAATCAGAAGTAACGACGGCACCACATACACCCAGACTTAAGACGACATAGAAAACTAATGAACTTTTTCTACATCGCCTCGGCCGGGAATCGAACCCGGGACCTCGGAGTGGCGTACCCATGAAAACCGGTGTACACACTACTCGACCACGGAGGTCGTCGCATAATTGACGACAATTTAATCAGACCATATTTTTTTATCAAAAAAGGCTATAAAATAGCCACAAGATTGTACAGCCAATCAGATTCCTACGAATATACGAAAATTACCGCATCGTTTATTTGTAACTATACTTAAGGCCTGGCCAAAAGCAATTTGTACATGACAGTAAATATCTACCAAAAAGGCCCCAAATTCATGGGTGCCCAAGGGCCCCAGCATAGCTTGAGACGGCAAAATTTGCGATATAAAGCGTATTTATTGAGTCAGATAAACAACATAACATCACGCTACGCCTCACGTAGGCTGTAAAAATAATCATTGAACTTGAAATAGTTGAAAAAACACGCTAAATACGTACGTATGTATGTATGTTTTGTGTGTTTTGGTAGTAGTTACTTGCGATACGCCGTAATCCTACGATAAAATTAAACACAGATTAAATATATAGTATTTATATATACTATGGAAGATAACGTTAGTTATTTAAATATAGGAAATAGAACGGTCATATAAAACATTGAATTAGCGATTTTGTTTTTTTTTTTTTTTTAATTAATTTTATGCCAAAATGTCGCGTCAAATGGAATTTATTCAAATGATAAATATATTCACTTTCTAATTTTTATAACGATTAAATTAAATGTGAACCATCTGTTAGGTATGTATAATTGTACAGAGAACCGACAAGAAACTGCAATTTTATTGTTTTCTAACATTTGAAGTACAAAGTTAAGATGTTCACGCCATCAACGACCTCCGTGGTCGAGTAGCGTGTACACTGATTTTCATGGTCAGTTCGATTCCAGGCCGAGTCGATGTAGAAAAAAATTGATGAGTTTTTTATGTCGTCTTGGGTCTGGGTGTTTGTGGTGCCGTCGTTACTTCTGATCTTCCATAACACAAGTGCTTTAGCTACTTACATTGGGATCAGAGTAATGTATGTGACGTTGTCCAATATTTCTTTATTTCTAATCAAACATAGATACTAAGATGTCTCCAATGTATCCCGACAGGAAAATTCTCACCAATTACATGATCAATCAAGACTTACAATTCTATGAACAGACTCAACATCGATATCCAATCAAAGATCCAATCGAAAGTCTCTTTAGCTTTAAGAAATTATTACACGCTGTGAGTTTACAATTGTTATGTAAGTGCTAGGCCTTAAGCCGTATCTCTGTTTAAGTTTGTGTTTTTATTATTAACTAGTTGTGCCCGTGACTTAGTGCGCATTTGAATTTAACAAAAAAGTTATTCTTGTAGACTAAGTTATTCCTTATTACATCATCTGCACGTGAAAGTCCCATCAAAATCGGCCCAGCCGTTGGAGAGATTAGCCGGAACAGACAGACAAATAGACAAAAATTGTAAAAAATGTTATTTGTGTATACATATGTATTTAGTAAAAAGCAGTTATTTTAATGTTACAAACAGACACTTCAATTTTATTTTATTTATTTAAGAGTGAATTACATTTTTCATTGTCATTCAAAAGTGTCGTGGTATCAAACTGCATCGGTCCGTGTACTTTTGATTGCATTGCTTTCGTGAATATGCCGATGGTGTTTCAAATAAATAAACGTAAACACACTGTCTCAGTCCTTCATACCAGAACAGAACAATACTAAGTACTGCTGTTTGGCGGTAGAATACCTGATGAGTGGGTGGTACCTACAAACTGGCTTCCGAAATAGTAGCGTAAATCATCATCCTCCTGTCCTTACACCAATTTTACTTGGGGTCGGCACATCTACAACAGCGCGATTTGTAAGACATTTTTTGCCTCGCACAACCACTCTGTGGAACCAGCTTTCGGCGGCGGTTTTTCCGAACCGATACGACTTGGGAACCTTCAAGAAAAGAGCGTACTCTTTCCTGAAAGGCCGGCAACGCACCTGCAAGCCCCCCGGTGTTGCAGATGTCCATGGTGTAGGCGGTGGTAGTCACTTTCCATCAGATGAGCCTCCTGCTCGTTTGCCACCTATGACATAAAAAAAAAAAAAACTCTTCTTCTTCCATACTTCTCTGTCAGACGTCATCTCTCAAGTAACATTATTTTCAGTCATAACGTCTTCCACACAATCCATCCATCGTTTCTGTGGTTCCCTTCCTCTATATCCATCCACGTCCATAATAAATATAAATAAATATATTGGACAACATCACATACATTACTCTGATCCCAATGTAAGTAGCTAAAGCACTTGTGTTATGGAAATCAGAAGTAACGACGGCACCACAAACACCCAGACCCAAGACGACATAGAAAACTAATGAACTTTTTCTACATCGACTCGGCCGGGATCGAGCCCGGGACCTCGGAGTGGCGTACCCATGAAAACCGGTGTACACACTACTCGACCACGGAGGTCTCCATGCTCAAGACCTTCGTCAAAACATGGTCCTCATTCCTCCATCGTCATTTTGTTTATAGCAGTCTGGTCGTATTACGTGAGTCCTAATTTGTATTCATTTCCTGTACATAAATGTCAATAAAAAAAACCTCAATGTTGTCAAAATGTACTATCTATGTACTTGTTAAAGTTGCAAAGGGAAATGAACGCTGTGTGTTACGGAATAGCGTTCGATTCAGTAAATACAACCACGTCACTTATCATAAAGATAAATCATATCTATGTGTTTTAACTACGACGTAACAAAACGCACATAATTACTTTACATTAATATGTAGACATATTTATATGATTATATGTTTTATGCGTTTGTGAACTATTTCAGTTTTACTTTATCGGTGGGGTCTTCTTGTCTGGCCTTGGTTGGGCTGGGTACGGACTGCCTAAGACACTGAGAAAGTGTCTCTGGTTTTTAGTGGGTATTCGGTGTCCGGCGAGTTCCACACCCCTCACAATAATATTAATATTACTTGCTGGTAATATCAATATTACAGAACATTTAAGTTATCAAGGTTGGTAGAGACTTGACTATGTTAGATTTTGTTAATATTACAGCGCCAATGACTATGGAGGGTGGTGACCACTTACCATCAACTAGCCCAATCGGCCGTCTGCCTAACTATACTTTAAAAAACCGTTGCAATGAGATTTGTTTTCGTTGAAACACTTGGAGTTTGAAGTAGTATTGCAAAAATCTTCATAAAAAGTATAACACCTCGCCTTATTGCCTTCACTTGGAGGTACGGCTTTGTGCAAGTCCGTCTGGGTAGTTACCACCCATTCATCCGGGGTCGTTCCGGTGTGAAGGGTCAATCAATGTAACTACAGGTAACATCTTAGTTCCCAAAGTTGGTGGCGCATTGCCGATGTATGGAATCTATCACTGATTAACCACGAAATCTCATAAACTATGAAACCTACAAACTTGAAATTTGACATGTATTTATAGGGTGTAGACATCCGCTAAGAACTTACGAAACTCCACCCCTAAAGGGGACAGAGCTAAAGCCTATAATATATGTATATATATATATTACAGTTGTTATTTAAAATAGATTAACTTAAATGCTACTATCTATTATTTTGTTGTTGAACTTGACTTACTTATCAAACTAAGATAACCAGAAGTGGTTTCGTAACACTAACAAAGTGCTCCGAATTCGCGCGAGTTCTTTCGAGATGTCAAATTCACAAAACGTCAATGTCACCGTTGATGTCTTGTCAGCGGTTGACATTTAGGCTAAGGATCAACAAGGAAATTCCTACTGCTATTCTAGTCTTCAAAATTTAATTGAGTTTGTTACCTCAACCGTATTGATCCTACGCGACATTGGCGAAATAATCTTAGCCCTGTCGGAACAACAAAAAGCCTTTAAGCTAGGAATCGATTTAGGTTACAATAATTAGATGACCTCACGAATGACATCCGTATTGATTAGATTATTTTTGATTTTTGTGTGTATTTCTGATTTCTGTTGTACATATATACACAAAAGTGAGGCACCCAGGCAGGCGTCACTGAATTTTCATGTGCTTAATTTGCGTTTATAATTCCTCACGTGCTCGGCGCTGAAGGAAAGCATCGTGAGGAAACCTGCATGTGTCTAATTTCAACGAAATTCTGCCACATGTGTATTCCAGCAACCCGCATTGGAACAGCATGGTGGAATATGCTCCAAATCAAAGGGAGATGAGGCCCTAGCCCAGCAGTGGGAAATTTACAGGCTGTTTATGTAAAAAAAAGTTAAAAAAAACTCTCGTGCGAATGGGGCCTTACCGCTATGCGCGCCAATTTCGACCTCAAACGAGTCCAGCAATCATTTCAATGTTTATGATGATTAAGAAATTTTATGTGTGTGTGTTTATTATGAAGCTGTCTAAATAATAAAAAACTCACCGATTGCAGTCTGTTTGTTCAATGCGAATCACTTCGATTCTCATTCGTGTAGTATTGTAAACTGAGTTACCGTGATACGTTGTTTTGATACGTGTTAAATTTAATTCTATAATCATTGTAGCAAAATTCGCTGAGTTATAATATCTAGGCAAGTATCGTACTACAAAAGAACTAAAACTATTAGTATTTTTAATACAAAATTTTTAATTTAGTCTGTTTTCCTATAATCTTATTATTTTTATTTATTTTTTTATTTTATCAATAACTTTTTATACAATGTTGACTTATATTTCAATTTCCAAGTAATTTTAGAACAACTGTAAAATAGTAGGCAATTACCAAATTACTTATGATGACGGTTTATTGTGAAGTTTTGTTTTACTACTTGTTCGTGTTGTCAAATAAATAAGTAAATATAATATAAATTACGAGGAAACAAGTTTTGACAGTCAGGTGAAGCGTCGTGTCGATGTTTGGCGGGAAGTTTGAACGCCGCCATTACTGTGGAGTAGTCAACTGCGAGCGCTACACGTCTGCGACGAATCGCCTTTGTTCCTCATAATTTTTTATATTGTGTAATTGTAATTTCTTAAGAAAATAATAAATAAATGGCTTATCCTAATAGAGATGGAGATTTACCTTTAAATAAATAAGTAAATAAATAAATATGACTGCGCGTGGTGCGCCATCTTGTTTATTCATACTGGTTGGAAAGGAGCGTCAATGGGAGTTAACGGCGCTCTAGTGAAGCGTCGCGTCGATGGTAGCGCGGCGGCCATCTTGGATCGACAGTTACATTCAAGATTTCCCGCGCACCGCGTATGCGACAAATCGCTAATTTCCGACATTATCTTTATTCTTTCTCAATTGATTCAGTGATTTGTTTGTGTTTATGTATGATATTTATGACTGCTGAGACATTATCTGTGTAAATGATTTGTTAAATTAAATTAAAATTAACTTACTGAATTAGAATAATAGTTTGAATATACGCCCACTTATCATGAATAATCCTGATATTGGCCATAAAATGTCTTTAATTAATGTAATTTAAAAATATTTCTTAACTTTTTTTTTTTAAATGCAAATAGGCACGGAGCATAGCGGAGAATTAATCCAAATAAATTATAAAGTCGACTATTTGTAAAATTATATAATATGACTCCAGCGTTGAATATATTTCAGTAAAGTATAGTAATAAATACACCAGTACACAGAATATTTATTTATTATTTGTTTTATTTTATAAATATTATAGTTCTGAAGTTAAATATCCAATTCACAAAAATCAGCTATTTCAATCCATGCGCGACTCTCCTTTTTTATTTTTTAATAATGCTTTTGCGCGGGAAAACATCTTGTATTATATTGTAAAGCCATACGAATGACGTTCTTAAATCGATTATACTTTTATGAAATCAGATATAATAACAAAATATGAGTTTATTAAATATATAATTATAATATAAATGTAACTACATAAATAAGTATTTCTAACATTCGGCCATTCTGACTATAAAGTTTGTCCCCAAACTTACTCATCTCAACTAATCAGTTGGCGTCACGCCCCTCATTAATGACTACGGTAGCATTGACTGTAAAGATTAGCACCTCACCCCTCGTCACAGATTGTGACCGTGTGAGCCTTCCCAACCACCACAGTCCTAGCCAACTCCCGCAATCACAACCGTGCATGACTTCCCAACATAAAAAAAAATCTTTTCTCTTCTATCTTGTTGGCATTTCACCCCTCATCACCTATGTGACCGTGAGAAACTTCCCAACAAAAATCTTTTCTCTTCTATCTTGTTGGCATTTCACCCCTCATCACCTATGTGACCGTGAGAAACTTCCCAACAAAAATCTTTTCTCTTCTATCTTGTTGGCATTTCACCCCTCATCACCTATGTGACCGTGAGAAACTTCCCAACAAAAATCTTTTCTCTTCCATCTTGTTGGCATTTCACCCCTCATCACCTGTGTGACCGTGTGAAACTTCCCAACAACAAATAATTCATCATCACACTAATCAACATTTTTTATACATTTATATATATTTTTATTCCTTTTATAATATTATATTTTCTAAAATCTAATTTCTATATTAGTATTATATAAATTATTATCAAATCCAAAGATCAAAATCACAATCATATTTTGTAACATTATGCATTTTCTTACACACTTTAAATGAATATATAAAAGACAAAATATATTATTACAATCCAAACAATAAAAGTATTATTATAATCTGTTACAATTTGTTTTGAACGTACATTCATTAAAATTATATAAATTCATATTTATTAAGATCACCCAAATTATAAATTTAATTAGAACTAAGTTCACCATCAGAACTTCCTTCATTATCATCATCATCATTATAAGACATATTTATCCAAGGCTGTATACGATCAGCTGACCAAACATTACTATACCGGCCTTTGGTTATATTTGAACCTGGAATACTAGAAACCTCGTATCGATCATGGTCTAAAACATTTGATATACGGAATGGACCAGTAAATTTGGGTAATAGCTTTCGACTTTTACCGTCATTAGAAGGACAATTTTTTAAAATTTTTACTAAATCACCTATTTTGTAAACTTTAGCCTTCTTTCTAGTCTTATTAAATCTCAAACTTTGTTTTTCTTGGTCTTTTTCGATATAATTATTTATTTCCTTTGTTATAGTTTCTAAATCTTTATCATTTTGTCTCGTATCGGAAACTGTATCACCAAGATTACCTTCACCCTGTCCTAACAAACGTTTACCAAATAGTGCTTCAGCCGGAGTTTTTCCTATTCCCTTATTAATCGTATTATTTAATCCCCATTGTATTTTATTTACTACTTGGTCCCATTTATTCTCTCCTAGTCCGTCATTATATGTTCTGAGCGAATCTAAAACTGTCCGATTATATCGCTCTACTTGGCCGTTGGCCCTTGGAGCTGAAACTGCATTAAGTATGTGAGAGACTTCGTATTCTATGCAGAACCTTTTAAACTCGGATGAAGTAAAACATGTACCCCGATCGGAAATAATTCTGACAGGATATCCAAATAAACTGAAAACATCTTGAAGTGCTAAAACTGTTGGTGCCGTCTTTGTATTTCGAAGAGCTTTAAGAATACAATACTTTGTAAAACCATCTACAATTAGTAAAAGATATTGATTTCCCTTAGCACTTTTTATAAACGGGCCTAAATGGTCAATATGGACCGTATGGAATGGTATGTCAATTTTTGGAATGCTATGAAGAAAGCCTTCTTTTGGACCCGCCGGTTCCTTACTAAACGCACAATGCAAACATGCCTTTACGTATTTAGAGACAAATTTTTTCATTCGTGGAAACCAAAAATCACGTTTAATTTTATCTAAAGTTTTCTCAGTTGAAAAATGGCCTATCTCATCATGGTTACGTTGGCATATTTGCCATCTTGCACTTTTGGGTACTACCCATTTTAAATCTTCCCCTACTTTACGATACAAGCGATTATTTCGTATAACAAAATTTTGTTTTATATCAATTAAGTCTTTATAACTACTATCTTCTAAAACAGATCTGATGTGTTGTATTTTTGGATCTGATAATTGCAAACTAAGGAGCCAGTCATCTTGAGATATTTGCAATACTCGAGTAAAGTGATCATAAGTCTGAGAATCATTTTCACTAAGAATAGGATTGCGACTGAGTGCATCAACATGTTGCATCGAATGCCCCGGTCTATACTCTATAGAGCAATCATATTCCTGAAAAGCTATCCACCAACGAGCAACTCGGGGAATAAGATCTCGTTTTAAAAACGTAGATCGTAAGGCATTGCAGTCTGTAAGGATTTTAAAAGTTTTGCCTATAAGGTAGGGGCGAAATCGGTTGAGGGAGGCAACAACTGCAAGGGTTTCTAACTCGTAGGCATGTAATTTTTCCTCGTCAATTGTAGTCTTGCGGCTAAAATAAGCTATAACATTGAGTTTAGACCTATCATTTTCCTTTTGTAATAAAATTCCACCCAAACCTAATTTAGATGCATCACAGTGTAGTTCAGTAACATAATCGGGATTGAAAATACTTAATATTGGTCGTTGCACCAACTTTTTCTTTAATGTTAAGAAGGATTCGTTCTGTTGTTGCTCCCACTTCCATTTCACATTTTGTTTAGTAAGATCTGTCAAGGGCTTAGCTAGAATAGCAAAATTTTCGATAAACTTTCGAAAATAACTTGCTAAGCCTATAAACTGACGGACTTCATGTACATTCTTTGGTTCTGGGAATGAATCTACGGCTGTGATTTTTGACTTGCCAGGTTTTATTCCATCTACGGATATTTCTAGTCCCAAATAATCTATTACTGTCTCAAAAAATCTACATTTTTTAATATTTAAAGTAAGCCCAGCTTCACGAATGAGTTCCAGGGTTTGTTGTAACTTTAAAAAACAGTCTTCAAAATGTTTACCCGTTATTAATAAGTCATCCATATAAGCAATTGCACATTTATTTTGGGATTTATTAAGTATTTTGTTAATTGTACGTTGAAAAATTGCAGGACAATTAACTAATCCAAATGGAGCTCTACGAAATTGGTATAGACCATCAGGAGTAATGAAAGCTGTAAGATGTCTACAGTCTTTCTGAACAGGAATTTGATAGTAACCGCTCGCCATGTCTAAACTAGTATAAAAATAATTTCCACTAAGGAGATCTATCTGGTCATCTATTCTAGGTAATGGAAAATGATCCTTTATAATTTTTCTATTCAGAGCTCTATAATCCACACATAATCTATATCCACCTGTCTTTTTTGATACAAGCAATATTGGACTCGCATATGATGAGTCAGACTCTTCGATTATTTCATTTTCTTCGAGCTCCCTAACTAGCGTTCTAACTATTTCTTTTTCTGATTGACTTAGTCGATAAGGACGATAAACTACCGGAGTTTCATCAGTCAGTTTTATGGTCAACTCTGTTACGTTAGTACAACCAAGCTCAGAGAGGTCTTGAGCAAAACAATCCCTATATGTGTCTATAAGTGAATATATTTTCATTTTTTGTTCGTAAGTTAAATTAGAGTTTAAAGTTATTTCTTCGCGAGGAATGGGTTTCAGATTCGTTCCTATTTTAAAACAGTTTACTTCTGACAAATATCTACAATTTTTATCTTGTCTTATTAAATAAAATCTGGTTATAACAAAGTTACTTGTAAAGTATAATGGACAGTGTGAAAAATTTATTACACTGATTTGGCATTTACCATCTTTTAACATATATAAACCCTCTTGGATACAATACTCTTTATCATTAACGTTTCGATAACCACCTTTTATATAAATTGTTGCATCTACTATTTCATAACTACAACACTTTATTAAATTTATTTTATCTACTTCACAATCAAATGACACATACAATCTATATTTCACATTAATTTCTGGTTCTAAACAAGTTAAATCGTCATTATTAATCTTTGACAATATATTTAGTGAGTCTTCTGTCTTTGTAATAATCACATTAGGTAACTCAGTAAAGTTTTGCCCTACTAACATCTGCGTATGTAGAAAATTGTTAGCAACCACATATGCCATAATGTTTGCTTCTACGGAGTCTAAACGTAATAAAAAATTTGTTTTCCCTAAAGGTTGAACTCCAACATTTGCTATCCCACGTATAATTGGTAAATTATCAGTAGAAATATTTAATCCAAATTCAGAAGTAGTTTCGAGTCGTATAAGCGTGCAGTCACTTCCCAAGTCAACAAAACATTCAATTGTAAATAAAGAATTTATTACTGCCTGTTTATAATATTTAGAATTTTTTACGCTTGTACTTTCTGACAATAATACACGTTTTTCATTGTTCAACACATTGTTAGTTTTCTGCGGACAGTTTGAAATAATATGACCGAATTTATTACATCTATCACATTTTAAAATTGGTTTAGAGCACTGATAGACTCTATGCCCTTTTTCGTTACAATTAAAGCATAACGGTGAAAAACTATCATGTTCAGAATTTAACTTTGTATTTTTGATACGACATTGTATTGTACGATGCCCAGGTTCATTACATTTATTACAGAATAAATGATTATTTAGTTTATTTCTATTTAAATTAGAATTACGATAAATATCTTTGTGTTCTTTACAAACGTCTTTAAGAAATTTTAAGAGATCTTCAGGTTCTGTAAAACGAGCGGATGACGCTCCAGCACGTATTGTACGATCATCTATACCGTGTATAATGCAATCTACTGCCTTTTTCCCAAAAATATCACACGCATTTATTAAATTTATTTTCTCATAGAAGTAATCATCTAAATTATCTCCTACCCTCATTCGTTTTTCAAGCATTTCTGTTAAAATTACTCCGAAGTTAGTTTCGGATGGAAAAGCTTTTCGAAGTAATATTTGCCACTCTGACCAGGTATGCAAGACAGTATTTTGACTATTATACCAATTTTTAGCATTACCAGACAACTTAGGTAAAGCAAAATGCACAATATGAGATTCACTCCATCCGTATATTTTTGCACACTCATTTACTTTTGATAACCATAAATCGATACGATGATTCTTTACAGATGGGTCAAATTCCGGTAACAAGTTATTATTATGCGGTAAACTAGGCTTTATTAATGTTTGAACAAATTTAGCTAAATCACTAAAGTTAAGTATTGCATTCGAGGAATTTAAATTATCTGCCTCACCTAATGCATTCAATGGCATGCGCTTTGGTACGGTCGATGACCTCGGAGAAAAAATTGCCTCAGGTACGTCATTGATCGATTGTTCCTGAACTGGACGGGAATGTCCAGTCTGGAACTCACCTTCATCGTTAACACTATCTCGTCCGGTCGCAGAATAGACTCTTGAAGTCGCAATGTCTCGTCCGGTCGCAGAATGGAGTCTCGGAATCGTAAGATCTCGTCCGGTCGCAGAACAGCTCAATCTTCTTCCAACGCCATCGTGTCTCGTTGCATAACTGTTTTCAGTCAAATTGATGTAATCTTGTCTAGTCGCCAAGTCTTTTGTTCTATTGTTATTGCTTTGTATGGGACTTGGTGTTCTTGTTCTATTTCCTCTATAGTGGGTATTCGTATCTTTTGTAGTATGGTTTTTCTTCTTTGCGTTACTTTTATTTTTTCTTGAATTTTTTTTATTGTTATGAGAAGTATCATCGTCTTCATCAGTTTGTCTTTTTCGCTTATCAAATGGATTGCGAGATCTTGAGCGTGGTCGTTTATAGCGATGCATTTTTAAAACGAAATTTATCCCACTTCTGATAATAAATACACCAGTACACAGAATATTTATTTATTATTTGTTTTATTTTATAAATATTATAGTTCTGAAGTTAAATATCCAATTCACAAAAATCAGCTATTTCAATCCATGCGCGACTCTCCTTTTTTATTTTTTAATAATGCTTTTGCGCGGGAAAACATCTTGTATTATATTGTAAAGCCATACGAATGACGTTCTTAAATCGATTATACTTTTATGAAATCAGATATAATAACAAAATATGAGTTTATTAAATATATAATTATAATATAAATGTAACTACATAAATAAGTATTTCTAACAATAGTAAATATAGTAAGTTCTCGAACCTATGAAAACAAACCGTTTTTTTTTTATAACCGTTTCAAAGAACTGTTTTGTGAATGTAAAAAAAACTGGTTCGTTTCGTTTTACGTAAAATCAGAAATGTCCAGCACTATACTTTACTAGTGTGCGTGTTGGTTGCCAACTGTTGGACACGATTTTTGTCAACGTTTTCCCAGTTCATTTTCCGCAGGTATTCTTTTATAAATATCGCGCGGGTAAAGCTGCATGTTCAGCTAGTAATATATACATATACAGAATAATTCAGCTTCATTAAAAGTCGTAGACATACTCTAATATTAGTATAATTATTTGCAAGGACAAACCCAGTACAGTATTAATAAAGAAACAGGAAAAACTCACCGACCGCGACATAGTGATTTGTAATTTTTCCGACTGTGACTCAACTCTTAATACGCATGCGTTAGATATAATCCTATCAAAAACATAAATGTAAAAATGAGAGCCAAGTCCAATATTATGATATATACCTTGGTTGTTGACTTCAAAGACAAAAGAAGTGCGATCTAAACGGGTGCCAAGTTCAATGGTCCTTCCTGAAATTTATTTATAACTACATAAAATATCATTTCTTCTTATAATTTAGGATAATATATTGTAGCCTAAGGTCTGTCTTGGCTAGTTCTTATATGTTCATAAACACAAATTGTAGTTTGTGTTTATAATAACAAATTATAACTCTGAACATTTAAGAAGAATGGAGGACAGCTTAGTATTGCTTAGTTAGTATTAACGTACATTAAGAGCTGCGATGGTCCAGTCACTAGAAAATATGAATCTTAACCAGATATTGCGAGTTCATATCTAGACAAGTATCATTGAATTTTTGCGTGCTTAATTTGTGTTTATAATTCATTTGTAACAGGCTTACAACTTGCGAAGGCTATAATATAATTCGTATACGAGTTTATGAGTCTCAATATATAAGCCAAATTTGACACGTTTATATCAAATAGTTTTTGAGTTATGAGCAGGTCAAAAGTGGCTCCAAATGGTTGGTGTAATATTACACGCGGTGCTGCTCGCTAGTTCTGTAACTTGAACTTGGCTGACACGCTACCGCGTTTCTAGATACCGCTAAATTGAGTACTACAATGGCGCACGTGTTAAATGACCTCGTAAACTGACTCGCGTTAAAATACTGTTTTAGTGGGGACGTGTGTTGCTATTGTGATGTTAGCTTGTATTGCAATTTGCAACCATGATGTACCATGGGTGATTATTTTTATGGTATAGTTTGGTGGACTAGCAAATTAGCTCCTGGTGCTCCTTATAGAAACAACCAAGGTCGGATTTAGGGGAGGACAACCGGGGCAACTGCCCTGGGTCATCCACCTGCGAGGGGCCAAAACAGAGATTCCGACGAGTTAACAAATATCTGGACATATTCAAATTACAATATTGTTACTAATAACTGTTTCAAAAGTTACCGATACAAGTAAATAAATTATAGCTACTGATTGAAATTAAAATATTCTCCACCCCTCCGTTGCTTTAGGGCCTACACTCCTTTGTGGCCCCAGGGCCTCCAGACCTTTAAAACCGACTGGACATCACCGCTATAAAATAAACTACCATTTCCTATGTCGTCTTATGTGGAACTCACTGGCAAACAAATGACGGAATACCCACTAAAACACCAGCGGTACCCTCTCCGTCCCTTCGAAGGGGGCCACAGGATCGCTTGTGCATTCAAGCCAAGCATAGACACACAGAATATTATAATTAATTAATTAAATAATAAAACAAAATGGTGTAAAACATAATTTGAGAGTAACCAAAGTATATTGAGCAGTATCAACGTCCACTGTGTAACTTTTCTAAACGCGTATGCTCCGGAGCTGAGTCTCCCAGCCAGATATGATAAATTAGGACTCCACTGAAGTTTATACTTTAAAGTGATTCCTAGAAATTCTGTAGAATCAGTTACATTAAGATCACTATTGTTCAAATTTAACTTTAAATTGTACTTTCTTACATTTAGAAGTAAATTATTTTTGTAAACCAAAGCTGTTTCAGTTTTAATGAATTGTTTACATCGTCAAAGTTAGGTTGTTTCTTTAAAAAATTATGAGGTATCATTAGCAAAATATACAATATCACAAATACCTTAAACTTAAAGAAGATCATTTATGCATAACAAAAATAAAAATGGATCCAAAATTCATCCTAGTGGAACACCCATTGAACACAGGTCCAGAAGACTCTATTGTGTTTATAGACACCTGTTGAATTCTTTGATTCGAGTATGAATCAATCAGAACAACTGCCTTTTTGTCAGCCCCGTCTTAAGCAGAACAAGCTTCCGGGTGCAAGCAGTGATCTGGCGTGAATTGATCTGATGCCTCCAAAAATACATTTTCAAGGACTTATCGGAGAGGCATACGTGGCGGCCGGGTTTTTTACACCTCTGTACTCTGTTATAAGACGGGTCTGCTCTGGTCGTGTCCCAAAACAAACTTGTTATTGTTAAATTCTAAAAAATTAATAATTTTAATTACCAACAAACACATCGATTTTTTTTTTATTCTTAAGGTAGAAACTTAGAAGGAGAGTTCGTAAGGAACTCTGTCAGTTTTAAAAGTTAGAAGTTAGGAAATCGGCGTTTTAGAACATATTTAGTAAAAGATAGTCGGCATAGTGTTCTTGACCATCACCGCAAAGGGATCAAAATTTTGTATAAAAGTTCGCCTTATTTCATTGCATGGATTATCCAAATCTATTAAAAGAGAGTCATTTCAACACTTTTAATCCGTCCCATGAGTTACATAAGTGATCAAAGATTGCGTGAATGATTTTTTGAAAAACCAAATATGGAAAGTTTGGCAGCGCGGGCAACTAAAAATCTGTAATACTTAGGAATAATCAGTGAATTACAGTATAATGTTTCCAATGGGATACAAAATGTACACAGATTTTCTATATATTAATATGTGAAGCATTAACATATATAGAAAGTGAATATTTTTCATAAAATATGCATTAGAAATACATTAAAACAATGAACACATCACACACACTACGATACGTTTAACACATACACGTTTAATATGCATAATATTTAATATGAATCATTCATAGTTTACGTTCATACTGATAATGACGTCATTTTTTTACATTTTTTTTTATTGTAGTAGTGGACAAGGTATCGGCCAGTTGAGCCTCATTTTTCCTACGTATCTTTCGAATCAACGCATCTAATATTAGCAATGAATTACGGTCGAATATTCAAACCATAACAGGAAAAAAGCCAAATAAACAAATTTGAAAATTGACGCGATGTCATTGGTCGAGAGCTTGATTGATATATAATATTCACTATGGATTTGCGAAAATATGGCGTTTTGAACCTTAACGAAACTGTTATCGTAATTTTGGAAGTAAAATTAAAGTGGATATAAGTAGTTAAGTGTAACAGTGTTGTATTATAAATAGAGATATGTTAATCGTAAACTCTTAGTAGTGTCTATAGCTGAGTTATTAGCGAATCACATGAAATACGTAAATCTAAGGTTTGTTTATCTTTATTTCTATTTCCATTGGAATATACTATATATAATACTATCATTTTTCGACCACTAATCGTACACTTGTAATTATAAAAGTAGTTTCATTACCGTCCATAATGTAATTTCTCTTTTTTATATAATAAACAGATAATTACTAAAAAAATTAATAACGTTATACACATACAAGTTTTGATGACAATCCCTCAAGAACTTCCACTCATCTGTAACAACTTTAACCCCTTGAAGGGTAAAAAAGGATCCTATGCTCGTCCTTGGGGTTCAAACTTGATTCCATCCAAATTTTATCAACAAAGATAGACAGAGTTACATTCGCATTTTCAAAATTACTAAAGGTACATTTCATATTAAACACACCACGACACCATTTGAATTTGAATTTGTAAAATCAATTTATATTTAAAGCAATTTTTAACATAATATTTACCTTTATTAAGATACAATTTATGTTAATACTAGCGACCCGCCCCGGCTTCGCTCGGGTGCAATGCTGATACTAAATCTACTACAGAATGTTCACAGTTTTTCAGTCATTAGACAATACAAACCGCTATGTCCCTGCAATTTAAATCTGTAATATCTTCGAAAATATTCATTTAAATTACACGTTGCAAAGGGTTATATTGATCTATATTAAATGCACAAAGTATTTAAGGTACTTAATTGGATAAGGATTAATGCTGTATTGCTTGAAATCGCTTTAAATCCCAATCCCTTAGAGATGGACAAATATCGTGGCGCACTTTTTGAAGACCTTTGTAAGGTGTACAATACTGTTGTACATTATTTTGATCTATCTCGTAGAGTTCAGCCAGCGTTTACGATGTAAGCGCAAAAAATTAGTTTATTTACGTCATCACATTAGAAACCTCTAAAATTATCAGTGTTTCTCTACTATATTGTGCATGTATTATACATATAAACCTTCCTCTCGAATCAATCTATCTATTAAAAACACCCGCATCAAAATCCGTTGCGTAGTTTTAAATATATATACACAGGGACAGACAGCGGGAAGCGACTTTGTTTTATACTATGTAGTCATAAGTAAATCAATAATTATTTACTTTTTAATATTAATAGATTAATACATCGAACATCAAAATACAGATTAAAAATATATCTCATGTAGTTATTAAAAATTCGTATAGATGGCGCTAATCGTGTTATAACAATATTGTTTTTGAAGTTTTGATTATCTTTTTTTATCGTTTAATACAAGTTGAAGTAAAGATAACTTGTTACTCGATAAAACTTAAGTGCCTACTTGCCCAGATCAATATGCTTAAAATAACTTTGGTTTAAAGTGATAGTGAGTTCGTTATGAACAACTGGTTTTTCCGTGTCTCGCCGTATAAGTATAGAAGCAAGTTTATATAAGTAATAAAATATATACTTAACATAAATAAAAATAAACAATCAATGCTGCATATCATTAATATTTAAATATTTTATTGTAAAATCTACGTCAAACATAATTAATGATGATAATAATTACGCAACATCCATTGATGAATTTGTTAATGAATATAACCAAAGTTTCTTTATTTGAAGGCAATGTATACGTTATACGAAAAAAAAACTATTTCAAATGTCAAATACATGACCGATTCCAATAAGTCTATTACATCATATTTATAAATACTTACGGATATATAAATGAAAATCCAATACACGATCACAACACTTCACTAAAAAATTCACTATTCAATTTAATCAACCGAAAAAGTTTTTATATGTGCTGTAAAGTTTTAATTAAAAACAAAAAAAAAAAAACGACTACGCGCCAAAATGATTATGCGGGCAAATCGAAAAGAACGTACGTGATCAACAAATGTACCGAATGGCTTGCGTCTTTAACCGCGTCGGATTATACCAGTATAAGACGTAGTTGCAAGATGTCGGACAGGGTACGACTGAGCCATGTAGTGTAAACAGTCCGTGATGCATATTATTGACAAGCGATAAGAATGATAACACGAACTCGTGAAAAATCACGACATTATCGTTAGACATTTTTAAATTCCTTATTCATATGTTTTATCGAATGCCGCAGAATTTCAATACGCTAATAAAAATACGTAACAATAAGTTTTGTTTTATTCGTCGGAGACTACAGTGTTGCCAGCACTTATTGCTGTTATTCCCTGTGTGATGTTAAATTGATGTTTGATACTTAGAATTTTCGCGAAAACACGGTTATTATTAGAAAATGGTAATATTTGTAGGAATGAATCTTGAAATTAGATCTCGAATCTCGTTGGCCTTCGGCGCTACGGGAAGTGGCACACCTTCGCGCAGTTGGTTGGTTTTATTGGAACGAAGCGCATTATCGCGGCTTCCAGTAGAGTGAACTGGCAGAAGTTAAGCGAAAAGGCGTTCTTTCCCTCTTTTTATTTTTCTGTTGATGTAAAATGCAGTTATATATAACATAATTTAAAATTATTTCTCTTATTGTTTTAATTCACACGGGATTTTAATAACAATTTAATTTATAATCATTGCATTATTATCAAAGGTTGTTGATTTATTTCATTGCGTCTGTTATTTAAAGCGAAACTTCTTTCCAACCGGGTTAACGCGACAGCTCTCGTTTTTTGTTATTTAAAGTAAAATTCTACAGATATTTTTAACTTAGCCCATTTATTCTAGAAACAATAAATATTGACACAGATTGAATTATAGTGATTTTTATTTAATGGTACCGCCCGCTTATCAGATATTCTACTGCAAACCGTAATTCTTGATATCGTTGTATTCCGGTTTGAAGGTGAGCCAGTGTAACAGGCACAAGGGATTTAACATCTTAGCTTCCAAGGTTGGTGGCGCATTGGCGATGTAAGGAATGGTTAATATCTCATAGAGCGCCATGGTTACCACTTACCATCAGGTAACTTATTTGTCTATCCGCCTACCAAATACATTAAAAAAAAAAATTAAGGTAAAATAATATCAGTCAAACTTTATGCAGTGTTTACAAATTCCAAAATTAAATTTAGTAATAATTAATTCAAAAGTTTTACTCCATAAATTAGGTAAATAAGCTTTAGGCTGGCCATACTGTTATACTAAGAGAATGGTTTTGTACTTTTGATTTCTTGAAAGGATCCTAAAGATGGACTTTTTGTTTATCGCGGACGCAGCCGAGATATATTTTCAAGGAGGAGAATGTATCATATTTACATGATACTGTTAGGTTACTAAAAAATATAGATCTTTATTTAAACTGCGAATCTCTGCATAGTCTGAAACAAAGTCGCTTCCCGGCGTTTACACGCTAAGATCTTTTAAGCTACGCGACGGATTTTAATGCGGTTTCGATAATTAAACAGAGCGATTCAAGAGGAAGGTTTACATGTATAATACATGCAAATTATAGTTAATTAAAGTCGAGAATTTCAACGAACATGCATTTTTCAACAATTATATAGACTCGTAAAACGGTCGGGTAGTAATTTAAAAAGTAGCTAACTGGTTTATATAAAAAAAAACTAAACGTGCCCGCGACTTCGTGCGCGTTTGAATTTAACAAAAAGTTATTGTTCAGTTCGCAGATTTTGCTATAAATTATTAATTCTGTATTGGACAGCTTTTGGGATGTTAAATCGTTGGTTGGAGGCACGCGACGTGGCTGCATGTGGTGCTGGAAGTATTTGAACATTTTTATTATTATTTTATATATAATCCTGGAATAAAACCAGCCTATGTTACTCCTTGTTACATCAGTTATCTGCCAGTGAAAGTCGCTTCAAAATCGGGCCAGCCGTTCCAGAGATTAGCCGGAACAAACAGACAAAATTTGTCCGTCCGTCTTTAGTAAAAAGGGGTTATTTTAATATTACAAACAGACACTCCGATTTTATTATATGTATGTAGATTACAACAGGAGAGCGGTAGAGGTTCGGAAAGTGTCGTGTTGGTTCACGAAAACGTTCAATTTTGTGAGAAATATGCTTCATACAAAATGTGTACCAATAAAAAAATAAACTACTGTCGGGGTACGAAAAGGTTCGTCACCTTAAGGTCTATTTTCGTGTGTTCAGTATGAGCGATAACCTGCTTTACCGATTGAGTATGACACTATTTTGAACCAAGTTATCGTACTATGTTAGTTTAATTTTACATGCAGTTGTCTGTTTAGTGCTTTAGTTTCAAAATGTGCTAAGAGTTTACGACTTGATAAAGGAATGAATTTGAAAACTGACGAAGGTTTTCTTACTCTGACTGTACTTCTCGAGATTTATACTTTCACTTTGATTGTACCTTTAAATATAATCTGTGAACATACACGGTTAAATAAACTCTTGTTATTAATGAAGAGACCCGAGATGGCCCAGTGGTTAGAACGCGTGCATCTTAACCGATGATTTCGGGTTCAAGCCCAGGCAGACACCACTGAATTTTCATGTGCTTAATTTGTGTTTATAATTCATCTCGTGGAAGGAAGGAAAACATCGTGAGGATACCTGCATGTGTCTAATTTCAACGAAATTCTGCCACATGTGTATTCCACCAACCCGCATTGGAGCAGCGTAGCTCCAAACCTTCTCCTCAAAAGGAGAGGAGGCCTTAGCCCAGCAGTGGGAAATTTACAAGCCAATGTAATGATGTAATGACGGCTTCGCACGTATAAAACTATGATTTCATTTTTCTTTGTCAAATATTCAGGCAGTCTGGGCAATGGTATACATTATACGATACATTCAAATCAAATCAAATCACAATATACTTTATTCAAGTAAGCTTTTCAAGCACTTTTGAATCGTCATTTAACAAACTATTTAAAGTAAAGCTACGACCGGTTCGGAATGTTGACTCTACCGAGAAGAACCGGCAAGAAACTCATTAACAATACTTTGCATTGCCAATGCACCAATGTTATATTGTATACTGTATTCCAACCATAAGAGGAGAAAAGCCAAATAAACAACATTTGACAGCAAATCGACGCGACGTCATTGGTCGAGAGCTCGATTAGTCTATGATATTCGCTGTGGATTTGCGATCGGCGTTTGAACGTCGACGGAACTGTTATCGGAACTTTGGAAGTAAAATTAAAGTGGATATAAGTAGTTAAGTGTAACAGTGTATTATAAATAGAGCTATATTAATCATAAACTCTTAGTAGTGCACAATATACCCGAGTTACAGTTGAGCTAAATACGTAAATCTACGGTTTGTTTATGTTTTTTCCTACTTCCATTGAAATAGGCTATAGTTACACTGGCTTACACAACCTTCATATTCGAGCTCATTGGCGCCAACTGTGCTGGAATACCCGAATCGGGTGACCCAATCTCTTCGAGGGGCGTCACGGGATCCTTTGCGCATGCTACCCTGACGCCCCGACGGATGCCCCGCCTATGAGAACCTCAATTAGGGAATGATTGTATTTTAGTCTTTAAGTTGATTGTTTTGCTTTTAAATCCATCACTCAAAACAAATGTTTAGATATCAGATTCAACGTGCAAACTTAAACTTAAATTTGCTCATATTTCGATTCTGTTTTTTTTTTGCTGTAGCAATAGCAATTAATAGTTTAATTAGCTTGTAATGTTTGCTTTAAAAACAATACATAATCTGTGAACATAACTGTTTATATAAAATTAAAAATTAACATGGTTATTTTTATTACTACAAGTATTTAATAGGTTTTTTTATTTTTATCTATGGAGCTCGATATTTAAAAAAAACAAATAAAACAAGGGACAATAGTAGGGGTGAACGTGACAGTGGTAGGGGTGACCAGTGTTTACGCAGCAAACAAAAGTCAAAAGTCAAAGTCAAAAGTCAAAAATCTTTATTCAATATAGAAGTGTTTACACTTGCTTATTGATAGTCAAAAATCTACCACCGGTTCGGAATTTAGCACCTCGGACCTGAGAAGAACCGGCGAAAGAAATTCAGCGGGATATTTTTTTTAGCCATTATTATGTACAATGATAATTATATTTAAACGTACGAGAAAGGACGTAGTCCGATATGGACACTTCTAATGCCGTCAACAAACCGCAAACGTCAGTCTCGTGAACAAGACATTCGTAGATAATGTCGAAATATCGAGCTCCACCAAATAAAAATAAAAAAACATTTGAGGTTGTGCTCTAGGACAGTCCTTTCTGAAGCACCCGAATGTAACTTCATCAAAATCGGTTCAGCAGTTTAAGCGTGAAGAGGTAACAGACAGAGTTACTTTCATAGCTGAGCAATCGCAAATCGCATGGAATCTTGAAATCAAAGTTTAATTTACGTTTACTCCCCTGCCATTGAAATCAATGTTGTGTGTGTGTTTTAGCGGTTTGTATTGTCTAATGACAAAAAAGCTATGAACATTGTATTTAAAGACATTCCGTAGTATATTTAGTATCAGCATTGCATCCGTGCGAAGACGGGGCGAGGGGCTACGTATAAATAATGACATATTAATATTCTGATTACATAACATAACATACATAATCAGCCTGTAAATTTCCCACTGCTGGGCTAAGGCCTCCTCTCCCGTTGAGGAGAAGGTATGGAGCATATTCCACCACGCAGCTCCAATGCGGGTTGGCGGAATACACATGTGGCAGAATTTCGTTGAAATTAGACACATGTAGGTTTCCTCACGATGTTTTCCTTCACCGCCGAGCACGAGATGAATTATAAACACAAATTAAGCACATGAAAACTCAGTGGTGCCTGCCTGGGTTCGAACCCGAAATCATCGGTTAAGATGCACGCGTTCTAACCACTGGGCCATCTCGACTCTGATTAGATCGTTATTATTGTGTAAGAGTTTATACTCTTGCACAATGTTTCTGAGTTATTAGGAAATCGCACAAAACGCGTCAATATTAAGATTTGTTTATCTTTGTTCCCACCACAATTGGAAAAGGCTGTAGATAATTTTTCGCCGTTGGGAATGTCCATATCTTATCGCGATACTTCAACCTACTCAGATTATATTTTGATTAAGAATCTTTATTCATAAATTATTTAATAATCAGTCAGAAAACGTTCAAGTTATTTACGTGCTAGCGTCGCGTCCAGGAATCGCACGGGTGGAATTTGTTCATTACAGAAAACGAAAAGTGACCTTTAGAGAGAAATATTTAATGGGCATATACAATTATATATATAATATACAATTATATAACAGCCGAGATGGCCCAGTGGTTAGAACGCGTGCATCTTAACCGATGATTTCGGGTTCAAACCCAGGCAGGCACCACTGAGTTTTCATGTGCTTAATTTGTGTTTATAATTCATCTCGTGCTCGGCGTTGAAGGAAAACATCGTGAGGAAACCTGCATGTGTCTAATTTCAACGAAATTCTGCCACATGTGTATTCCACCAACCCGCATTGGAGCAGCGTGGTGGAATATGCTCCATACCTTCTCCTCAAAGGGAGAGGAGGCCTTAGTCCAGCAGTGGGAAATTTACAGGCTGTTTATGTTATATATAATTATACTAGCTGAACCTGCGGTTTTACCCTTTCAATTTATAAACCACATCAGACTTACGGTATAGTAACAAAATCCATATAACTGCCAGGTATACTGCTTCACCTGCTGTTGGGGAAATGGAGGTTCATTATTCCCATCGAGGGTTCCTTTGAGCACGCCAAGGAGTCGAAAAGCACAAAAATTTACTTTCAAAACGTGATCGCAGCATGTCTGCCGTTTTGATATCTTAAAATATATTATAAAAAATATAGAAAAAATTAATTGCAGACAATTTTATTCTATCAGATCTATATTAAATGCACAATGTATTTAAGGTACTTAATTGGATAAGGATTAATACTGTATTGCTTAAAATCGTTTCGTAAATAAGCCGTTATTTCTCGTAAAAAGTAAAGGATAAAAAATCGTTATTGTGGGTTATCCCTAAGAGTTAGACATATATCATTGGGAACTTTTTAGAAGAACTTTTTAAGGTGTACAATATTGTAGGACATTATTTTGATATATCATAGACAATGGCGCTGTGAGAAATATTAACCATTCCTTACATCTCCAATGCGCCACCAACTTTGGGAACTAAGATGTTATGTCCCTTGTGCCTGTAGTTACACTGGCTCGCTCACCCTTCAAACCGGAACACAAATACTGCTGTTAGGGGGTAGAATATCTACTAGCTAGTTGGTTGATAAAAACACACAAGCATCTTATAATTTATTTAAATTCGTAGTGGCTTCATATTTGACAATTCACCAATTTTCAATCGACCAGCCGTACTGTATCGGCCAAGATCTGAAAAAAATAGATTTTTCAAAGATTATAAAACATCGATCTATACGTATTCTCCCTTGTAAAGTTTTTCCATTGAAGTTTCCAGTGGAACTAGGAGTAAATAAATATAAAACTTTGACGTTTAAATGTTACGACTTAATTGAACCAGATTCGAAATAATCTGTGGTATTAAACAAAAAAACATCCATTAGTGTACTATATTCCAACCATAAGAGGAGAAAAGCCGAATGAACATTTGACAGCAAATTGACGCGACGTCATTGGTCGAGAGCTCGATTAATCTATGATATTCGCTGTGGATTTGCGATCGGCGTTTGGACGTCGACGAAACTGTTATCGGAACTTTGGAAGTAAAATTAAAGTGGATACAAGTAGTTAAGTGTAACAGTGTTGTATTATAAATAGAGATATGTTAATCATAAACTCTTAGTAGTGTCTATAGCTGAGTTATTAGAAAATCGCATGGAATACGTAAATCTAAGGTTTGTTTATCTTTTTACCTACTTTGTGTTTTGATCTATCGCGTAGGGTTCAGCCAGAGTTTGCAATATAAAAAGTGTTATTTACGGCATCACATTAGAAACCTCTAAAATTATCAGTGTTTCTCTACTATATTGTGCATGTATAATACATATAAACCTTCCTCTTGAATCACTCTATCTATTAAAAAAAACCGCATCAAAATCCGTTGCGTAGCTTTAAAGATCTAAGCGTACACAGGGACAGACAGCGGGAAGCTGCTTTGTTTTATACAATGTAGTGATACTCGTACCCTTTTTTCGTCGGGGATTTTTTTCTCCGCGTGGTCAGTCCAGATTTATGTAGTTGTTTCCAGTACTTCTTCCTTTCCTTCGCCCTTTTCTTCTCTTCACGTCTTTGTTTCTGGAGCCACCTCTCGTATGCGTCTCTGTTCTCGTCAATAGAATTTCTGTCCACTTGGGCGGCGCCCTCTGCAATTGGATTATATGGTTTTACTTCAAAACTTTCATTTTATTGCAAACAATTCTTATAACACTTTATCTTAACTAACTGCTGGAGACTATCTGCAACGTAAACTCAGTATTATTCTTCAGTAAACAGCAGTGTTTCGTATATCTCGGTTTCAATTTGGTGAATCAGTGGAATTCGATGCAAATCTAAGGTTGAATTCACACAGCGGTCCGTTTAACAGTCGCGTATTACTGTGTGTGTTATTTTTTTTTATAAAAATACGTGGCAGAACCAGTTCAAAAACACCGATCCCAGTATTGTTGCAGAGATGAGGATGCTGTGATGGATGTCTGGAGTAACGAGAATAGTTGGAATAAGGAACGAGTATATGAGAGGAGATCTGAAAGTATTGCTAGTAAAAATGATAGGAAACCGTTTGAGTTGGTTTGGGCGTATGAGGCGCAAAGAGGAGATACATGGAACTAAACCAGTGATGAGTATTAAGCAAGAGGGAAGGAGGGGAAGAGCACCTTGAAGATGCGGATGCGGAGAGAGATGGATCGGTTTAGTAAGTAAGTTCTGTATGTGCTAAAGTAAAGATTTAGACTTTTCGTCGGTTCTTTAATTTGTTTGTAAAAGAGAATTCCTGAAACATATTGATTTGGATTTTTGACGGTTTCATGGGACCACAGACCTTTTAATTTCAACTTTATGCTTCTTCGCGTTCCTTAGAACAGGGAGTCTTGACGGACGGACAGACAGACCTACAGATAGACGAACAACGCGGTGATCTTATAAAGCTTTCTTTTGTCCTTTGGTACGAAATCCTAGAAAATACCTTCCAAGTATTGCCGAGCCCTATGTTTCACCACCTGGACTTACGATTGGACGAAAGCCTACGCTCCTTTTGGGCAGAAGGTTCTTTTTCTACCATGCTGCTCTGAGGAAGATTGATCAACTCACGTGGTTCACAATAGAATTAAGTTAAAATTGTTGTTAATTTAAACAATTTTTATTCGACTACAAAAGGAGAAGGCAGCTCCATTTTCAATTATATATTCTCTTAATGTTTTCGATCTTAGAACTATTTGTAAACCGATTTTGGAAAATACTATGCCCTATCTGAAAATATCTAATAAGTTTATACCACCCACTCATCAGACATTCTACCCCCAAACACCAATTCTTAGTATTGTTGTGTTACATTTGGAAATGTGTGTGACACTGTAACTACCAGGGTCGGATTTAGGGGAGTGCAACCGGGGCAACTACCCTGGGGCGTCCACATGAGCACAGTAGAGATTCCGATGAGTTAACAAATATCTTGATATATAGAAATTACAACAATGTTACTAATAACTGTTTCAAAAGTTACCGACACAAGTAAATGAATTATATCTTACTGATTGAAATTAAAATATTCAAATTAATTCAAATAATTTAATTTTTAGGGTGTCCACGCCTCTGTTGCTCTAGGGCCGACTCTAGTAAATCCGACTATAGTGACTACAGGCACAAGGGACAAGATTTTAGCTCCCAAAGTGCGCCACCAACCATTGGTGATGTAAGGAGTGTTTTACGACGCGGATGTTTATGGCAGTGTGACTTACGATCAGGAGGCACATTTGCCTGGCTGCCGCTTGCCTGGTTAGGTTTGGTTTCACGGTAGCATGCGAAAGCGACCCCGTGACGCCCACCGAAAAGACAGATAGGGTACCGCTGGTTTTTTAGTGGGTATTCCGGTGTACTGGAGCACACTCGGCGTCCAGGGCACTGGCCGCATACACCCCCCTCCCACTTTCATCCACGTGGAGGAAGCGCGTATCGCATTTTTCCAACGAAAAAAAAACCTCAGTTTAGGTTAGGTTCTAGGAAAAAACCAACGAGCAAGTCATCAAAATACTAGTACACAGATCACTTGGTGGTAGACCTTTGTGCAAGCGAGAGAGCCAGTCTAACAGGCTCAAGGGACAAAACTTAGTTCTCAATGTTGGTGGCGCATCGGTGTGATGTAAGGAAACGAAGTCTATGTGCGGTGATGACCACATACCAATTATCCGCCTACGTGACCAGAACAAAACAAACGACCAAACGATAGAAAAGTAGATATACTTACGAATGACGTCAGCACGCTCGGGGTCGTCGTGGAAAATCCCAGGTCCCTTTTTACCGGTTTTATATTTATTTTCAACTTCGTGCAGCATGTGGCACAGGTGTATTATCACCTTCGACTGTTCCAGCATGTTCGTATAGATGTAGAACATATATGTCACTGAAGCATAATTCGTATGTTCATACGATATGAATCTCCTTTCCACCATCTGGTATAGTTCCAGGAGTAACGTGTAGCGGTGAATGATCTCGTGGCAGAGAAATCCAACCTCGAATTCCATTGAATCGGTGTACAGGGTACGGATTTCGAAATATCTTCGCAGATCCCACATTCTGGAAAATATATTAAAGCAACCTTTCGAGCATCAGTACCGCAATGGTTTACGATTTAAAAATCGGATCGATCCCTTGGGCTATTGTCGTCCCCACTCCTAATACAAGTGATAAGCTTAAAATTGGGGGTAAATAGGAATATTAGTAATTCCTCAATTAATTTGGGACATTGCTAGAATTCTTAAAATAATTAAAAAACCTGTTACGCTACGCTACGCTGCTCCAATTTGGGTGATGGATACACTCGTGGAAGACTTTCATGGGACATACGAAATCATAGGTTAAGATTGACATGTTCGTCCCATACTTTTTTGGAACGAAATTCTTGAACGCGGCTTACAGTAGTGTTCTGATAGAAATTGTCACTTAAGCGTAATTCAATAAACTTCAATAAATAAACACTACCACCGTTTCGGAAAGCAGCCTTCTGCTGAATAACGGCAAGAAATTCGCAATCCGCTTATCCGCTTACGCTTGCCAGCTCACTCCACTTTAAGCCGCGTAATAGGACTTCGTTCCAAAACTTTGTACCAAAAAAAGATATCTCTATATTTAGAGATATAGCCATTTCCAATGGAAGTAGGACAAACAAACCTAAGATTTACGTATTTCACGCGATTCGCTAATAACTCAGCTATATTGTGCACTACTGAGAGTTTACGATTAATATATCTTTATTTATAATACAACACTGTTACACTTAGCTACTTATATCCACTTTAATTTTACTTCCAAAATTACGATAACACTTTCGTCGACGTTCAAAACGCCATATTTTTTCGCAAATCCATAGTGAATCAAGCTCTCGACCAATGACATCGCGTCAATTTTCAAATTTGTTTATTTGGCTTTTTTCCTGTTATGGTTTGAATATTCGACCGTAATTCATTGCAAATATTAGATGCATTGATTCGAAAGATACGTAGGAAAAATGAGTCTCAACTGGCCGATACCTTGTCCACTACTACAATAAAAAAAAATGTAAAAAAATGACGTCATTATCAGTATGAACGTAAACTATGAATGATTCATATTAAATATTATGCAGATTAAACGTGTATGTGTTAAACGTATCGTAGTGTGTGTGATGTGTTCGCCAATCGCAAATCGTTTGTGAATATCATCGATTTATAAACACCAATGATACGCGTCAATTTTCTGTCATATGTTGTTTATTTGGATTTTTTTCCTGTTATGGTTGGAATAGAGTATAAGTTTGAAAGTGGCACAGGTAACCGAGAAGCTACCTGGAAACCGGCTGTCACGGTACGGGCATGCTATGCGGAGGAATGAGGACCACGTTGTGAGAAAGGTTTTGAGAATGGATGCGGATGGATATAGAGGTAGGGGACGACCCAAGAAACGATGGATGGATTGTGTGAAAGACGATATGGTTAGAAAGGATGTTACTTGTGAGATGACGTCCGACAGAGAAGTATGGAAGAGGAAGACATGCGCCGACCCCAAGCGAAATTGGGATAAGGGCTGGAGGATGATGGTTGGAATAGAGGAATTGGTTAACTCACGCAGCTCTGTATGTGACGGATGTAGAATAACACGCTGTACTTTTCTCTGCCGCGTTGCCATGATGAGTGATATGATTCATGGTAGAAGCTGCGAACCACTTTCTGGTATTCATTATATCCAGAACACTTGTAGGTTTTTTTTCTAAAATCGTAATTAGTCAGACATTTATTTTCAAACTAGCTGTACTCGTGACTTCGCACGCGTTTTAATTTTACAAAAAAGTCATTGTTGTAGCCTAATTTACTTATTTTTAGATCAGCTATCTGCCAGTGAAAATCCTGTCGAAATCGGTCCAGCCGTTCGAGAGATTAGCCGGAACAAACAGACAGACAGACAAAAATTGTAAAAAATATTATTTTGGTATAGGTTCCGTGTATACATACATATGCATTTAGTAAAAAGCGGTTATTTTGATATTACAAACAGACACACCAATTATATTATAGTATAAGAATTATTAACACAATCCTTAATTAGAGGGGCGCCGAAGTCATCACATTTTATGAAACGAAGATTTTTGCTCTTTATTATGAGGCTGATAGTGTCATCGTAAAAATTATCACACGAATATTAAAAAAGTGAAATTTTCGAATAAAATAATTCACACGGGTATTAAAACAAACTAAAACACCATTTGCGAAATTAATTCAATAACCTGTGAACACGTCCTCATAGGGAGAAACCTTAGCCCAGCAGTGGAAAATTTACAGGCTGTTTTAATGTTGGACTTTTCTCGAGTTAGATATTTTCAATAAATATATATATATAATATTTGACGACCTCCGTGGTCGAGTAGTGTGTACACCGGCTTTCGTGGGTACGCCACTCCGAGGACCCGGGTTCGATTCCCGGCCGCGTCGATGTAGAAAAAGTTCATTAATTTTCTATGTTGTCTTGGATCTGGGTGTTTGTACCGTCGTTACTTCTGATATTCCATAACACATGTGCTTTAGCTGCTTACATTGTAATCAGAGTAATGTATGTGATGTTGTCCAATATTTATTTATTTATATTTCAATATTAAATAGTTCAACTTAGATTAACTTAAGTTATCACCTCTGTCGTCACAACTGTTTGTCGTAACTTAAAGTTCACTTTACCTCTAGTCTCGTTATCAAACATAACGTATAAGCCAGGTGTCATTTCATTTACAAATGGCAACATATCTGATTCATTTGAAAGTATAGTTTTCAAGAAAAATAGTGCAATTAATCTGAAAAATACAATATATTAAATACTTTATTAATTGATTAGTTTAAGCGTCCATTTCGTAATGGTTTACGGGCCGCCTTGGTTTCTTCACTCATCCCCCTCTTCGGGTATGGTGACGGCGGTTCCTAGGGCCATGCCCTACCTACTGCGGTGTCCTGTTCGCCGTCGTTACTACGGACTTGTCGTTAGGGTCGGGTAATTCCGAGGAAGTACCCTACTGATGTCTGCAGCAGATATCTCTTGGTCCTCAGTTCATTCTCAAAGCGATTAAGCGCACCGAATGAGACCCCTTTTAGAGAGGTCCAGGGGACGACTGCCATGGCAGTTAGTATAGCCTATTCCAATCAAAGTAGGAATAAAGATAAACAAACCTTAGATTTACGTATTTCATGCGATTTGCTAATAACTCAGCTATATTGTGCACTACTAAAAGTTTATGATTAATATATCTTTATTTATAATACAATACAATAATAACACTTAACTACTTATATCCACTTTAATTTTACTTCCAAAATTCCGATAACAGTTTCGTCGACGTTTGAACGTCGTGGCGTTTGAACGCCAATCGCAAATCCACAGTGAATATCATAGACTAATCGAGCTCTCGACCAATAACGTCGCGTCAATTTGCTGTCCAATGTTTGTTTATTTGGCATATTTGATTTATGGTTGGAATAGAGCAAATATAAGAAGGAACTCGAAACTCACTGCAGAATACGAGCGTGAAATGTCAGTATGACTATAATAATATACATACGTATCACAGTAAGTCGGTTGCCAACATTTCGTGAGATACGAAGTGAAATTCTTACAGAACCGCATTGCTGAGTACAGAATTGTGATAATTATGTCCTCTTGACAACCACACTGGTTTTCGTCTCAAGTGAGATCTAATGACGCATTTCACAAAGCCCATCCGTTAGGGGGAAATCATTTATTACGTAAGGCGATTTAGGGAGAGATTTTGAGTGAACTTCTTTAAAGGATGTGTGTCATTTAATGTCTTTTTTGAGATTTAATCATGATCTTGTCGAACGCTAATTTACAAAAGTAATTCACGTTTTTCCTTTAGATTCTTACGTATATATTAAACGGGGGGGGGGGAAGGGATCGGACTTTTCTTATTCCGGGGCAGGTAGTGCTAGTGTAAGGTGGTAATAAAGATTCTCACAGTGGAAGCATGTTGTGGGATAGTTGTAATGCGGAGATAGTAATCTTGTGGCCTTCTGTGATGCGGCCTTTGCAGGAAACTTAGATACTCGGAACAGTATCAGTGGGTACTGGATTTGTTTTGGAGGAGGTCCGATTGGTTCATCATAATAAGCCTATATTAGTACACTACTGGACATAGGCCTCCCCCAAGGCGCGTCACTGAGGCCAATCTTCGGCACTTCTCATCCACAAGAGGAGGAAGAGGGGATTAAATACTAGTAAAAATCGTCTTATAAATGAATAACTCCTCACGAGTTCAGTGACATACACACATACAGAATAATTATAATATATTGCCTTTGTCTATGGGCGGTGGTGACCACTTACCATCAGGTGGCCCATATGCTCGTCCGCCAACCAATACCATAAAAAAAAAAATCAAAGATATACAAACTACTTACGGAATAATAAAAAACTTCATATAACAGCCCATTTCTGTTCCGTTCTATAATAAACGTAAACGAACACCACAAAATACGCGATAACAATAACAATTAATAAATTCAAACGACCGTTTTATGAATTTATGGTAGAAAACGTAATAAACAAGTCTTATATTAACATAGTCCATGTTATTCGTCAATAGCTCTGATATATTATAGGCAAATGACGAAAAAAGATTCCACTGCATCTGATACCCAGAAGGGCTTTATGCAAACCCTTAGGGACCATCCACTCGTCAGATATTCTACCTCCAAACAGCAATACTCAGTATTGTTGTGTTCCGGTTTGAAGGGTGAGTGAGCCAGTGTAACTACAGACACAAGGGACATAACATCTCAGTTCCCAAGGTTGGTGGTGGATTGGCGATGTAAGGAATGGTTAATATTTCTTACAGCGCCATTGTCTTTGAGCGATGGTGACATCAGGTGGCCCCTTTGCTCGTCCACCAAACGATTCCATAAAAAATGATGCCTCTTCACGCCTCTTTTAAAGGATTTTAAGTTATAAGAGGAGGAACAGGTGTGCTGGAGAATTCCAATGTGTATGTAATATGTGGTCGTTAGACTGTTGCCTACGTAATATTCATATTTCTTCTCATTTTATCGTTAAATTATACTAGTTTGGGTAATTCGTAATTGTTCTAATGAATTTAACGGTTGCGTTGGTTTTAGGAAGTCTAACATTAGAACAGTGTTAATGTTTAAATTGTTAATCTGAATTATAAGAGATAAATTAGTTGCTTGCTGTTTATGTTTTTATTTTAATTGTGAAACATTTTAATGGCGATAAAAGAAGAAATTACATTAATATGATATTATTAATAACAATATACTCTCAATTTCTGGTTTGCTAATATTATTACAAAAACAGTTTAACAATGATACGCCCGAACGTATCTCGCGTTGCCTCCCGCCAAAAAGTGAATTAATTTAAAATACGTCTGACAGCTTGACGTACGACGTTCGGAAACTCACACTAATTACTAACAATTATTTTTAATTGTCCTTATTATTAAATCTTAATGTTTGTGTTGTTCTAGGTTGAGGATTAACAAGGAAATTGCTACTACTGTACTTGTCTTCAAAATATAATTGAGTTTGTTATCTCAACCGTACCGATGAATCTCTTTCGTGTCTTCTCCATCCTACGTGACATTGGCGCAATAATCTGTGCCCTGTCGGCACAACTAAACGCCATTAAACTAAGAATTGAATTGAATCGAATGAGCGAATGAATGTATATTGTAAATAAGTAAATCAATTAAAAACTACGTGTAATTAAGTGAATACTCTGCGACTCTTAACTATTTCAAATGAGATTTTCTATTACAAATGTATAGTATATATATTTATGTATATAAAAGCGAAATACCGCTCACTGATTAATCACGAAATCTCAGAAACTATAACACGTACAAACTTTTAATTTGGCACGTAGGTTATTTATAGAGTATAAACATCCGCTAAAGACAGATTTTACGAAACTCCACCTCTAAGGGGGTAGATTGGGGGTTGAAGTTTCATAAATTTAGCGCGGCTAAACCCGCAGGTTCAGCTAGTTTTTAATTAAATAAATATTGTCGAATAAGATAAGATTTCAAAATTACCCATTTTCTACGTATTTCTCATTCCGTAAGAACTTTCTATAAAGAATTAGAAAACCATGACCAGGGGAAATGGAGATTAATCTTAACTAATATTAGAACTACGATAGTAATTCCGTAAGTTCCAGAATTACTGAACCAAATTTAAACCCCATGGAAGGGCGACAACAAATTTTCAATTATATATCATACTAGTTTTTAACTGCAGCTTCGCTCGTCTTTAAGGGGTTGGTCGTCTGCGGCTAGTCATAGAAAGTAGCCCATGTCCCTTGGAGTTCAAGCTTGCTCGATACCAAATTTCATGGACGAGCATATGGGTCACCTGTCAAGTGGTCATCACCGCCCATAGACAATGGTGCTGTAAAAAATATTAAGCATTCCTTACATTCGCCGCCAATTCGCCATCAACCTTGGGCTTGTCGCTTGAACACAACAATTCTAAGTACTGTTGTTTAGCGGTAGAACATCTGATGAGTGGGTGGTACCTACCCAGACGAGCTTGCACAAAGGCCTACCACCAAGTTCGGTTCATTGGTTTGGCGTTTAGAGCAACAGAAAGTCAGAGTTACTTTCGAATTTATAATATTAGCGTAGATATTGAAAAATAAAACGTCCGATCATTAGGAATATATTTTAATAAAGTTTTCGTCAATTTTCACCTACCACCTGCCATAGGGGGCGTGAACGTCGGGAGTGGCGGTCGCCGGTTTCTAGCGGTGGTGTTTGCAGTTTCGTGTTTCCGGACAATATCGTAAAAAAGTGCCTTCTCGAGACGTATCTCGTTGTAATCACCTTCTAAAATTATAAATGTCTTTGAGAATATATCTAATATATAGGGAGAGATACTGATGAAACTACTCATAATAGTTATGAAATTGTTCCACAAACTTTGATATATATCACCATAATTATCCACCTGCCCTCATCTGACGGCGCAGCATGTCTTCCTCCATTTGCCGTTTCATAGATTCAAGTCATTTGTAAAAAATACATCGGTAAAGAAGGCATATCATTCGATACAAGATTATATTGATGATAAAAAAGCGTGGAGTTAACGCTCGTTGACTTCCAGGCGGGAGACATAACATACATATATAATTGTATTTAACTAACATGACTGTGTTTTTAGATGTTGAAAAAGAGTAACTACTGAGTTTCTTGCCGGTTCTTCTCGGTAGAATCTACATTCCGAACCGGTGGTAGCTTTACTCTAAATTGTTTGTTAAATGACGATTCAAAAGTGCTTGTAAAAAGCCTACTTGAATAAAGTATATTTTGATTGACGCCCCGACGTTACCCCACCTTTGCAGTTCTCCTAGAGGAGTTCCTGGGGGACTGCCTGACTCCCGGGATTAAAGCACCAAGGGTTAATCTTACTTACGCATCACGTGGAAAGCATTTTGTATTTCCGACGCTGTGTAAGTTGCCTGTTCGAAATCTGGTAAGTTTGCGTATTTCTTGTAGATTTTCAACATCCTCTGAAATCTCTCTTGTATTCCAGCCGCAATGGAGCCCAGCTCGAACGTGATGCTGTGTCTGTGCATATCTCTAACCTTTTCCGCGTGTCGTAATTTGGACATTGCGTCTGAAATGAATTTGTTATTTACAATGTTAAAACATTTTGAAAATACCCGTCAAGCGACGATGACAGGGGATTATATTAAATATTCCAACGATGCCCCGAAAAAAAATTTCAAACCGCTCTGCGCTCTGCCAGTTTCTGATATAGTTAAATACCCAGATATTGAATAATTTTTGATGTTATATTGAATCTTAATAAAAATCATCATATATAAAAGACAAATTCTCATACACTCACTTTAATCACGAAATCACAGAAACTATAAAACCTACAAACTTGAAATTTGGCGGGTATGTTGTAGACATCCGCTGAGAACGGATTCTACGAAACTCCACCCGTAAGGGGATAAAACGGGGCTTGGAATATTGAGTTTTTGAAGTAAAAGACTTGAATTTAAAATGTATCCTCTATCGATGGTGTGGACTAATAATGTATATTTAGAAATCAACCCATTGGGGTTAAAACATGGGATGCTAGTATATAATACAAGTTCGATATTAAACAAGTGGTAACTTAGGGCACTCCTTCCCCCTTTTAAACCCCAGCGATGTACTTTGACACGGATAGGCATTTTATAGTTTTAAATAGTATTTGCTGTTCCTAAAGTGTCGTGCTCTGCTCGTAGTTTTATGGAATTCTCAGATTTCTGCTCGAAGAAAAGAAGAAAAACCTTCGATATTGATCAACTTTGCAACGGTGAAATCTTATTAGTCCATTGTATTTCGGATTAGTTTAAGGGTTAAACGGATGCCTAACGTATCCTATTTCAGACGTTTCTGAGGAGGACGGCAGCCGGGATGGCCTCTAGTGAGGAGAGGGGTTGGAGATGCCCTTCGCGCCCTGAGCAGAGCACCACACGGGAGGGGCCGCGGATGCGTTATATCGATACGATTCCGCAGCCTCTCTGATCCGTGCCGAGGACGGCCATCACAGTGGCTTGAGTGGGTAGGAATCCTACATAATCCGGTTTCCCCAGGGCTCCGGGTACCTTTCTGAAGGTTCCCACTGTGTTTTAAACAAGGGCTGAATTGTTGAACGCAATCAGGTATTAAGTCCAATTTTTTCACCTCCACTATTGGTCCTTGAACAAGAGAAAGGTCCATTTATGAACTAGTTGTCGATCGTGGCTTTGCTCGTGTTTTAGGAGTTGGTAGGCAAATTTGGTGCAGCGGTTTACTGGTGGACAGGCAGACGTAGTTTTGCATTTATAATCTTCTATATATATATATATAGTCGAGATATTGAGTCGAGATGGCCTAGTGAGTCGAGATGGCCCAGTGGTTAGAACGCGTGCATCTTAACCGATGATATCGGGTTCAAACCCAGGCAGGCACCACTGAATTTTCATGTGCTTAATTTGTGTTTATAATTCATCTCGTGCTCGGCGGTGGAGGAAAACATCGTGAGGAAACCTGCATGTGTCTAATTTCAACGAAATTCTGCCACATGTGTATTCCACCAACCCGCATTGGAGCAGCGTGGTGGAATATGCTCCATACCTTCTCCTCAACGGGAGAGGAGGCCTAAGCCCAGCAGTGGGAAATTTACAGGCTGATTATGTTATGTTATGATTATGTATATATATATATATATAATAACATGTCCTGACTGACTGATCCATCATCGCCGAGCGTTAACTATTAAAGTTAGGGCCTTGAAATTTGGTGAGAAGGATCGTTTTTTTGAGTAGACTCCCACTAAGGGAGGAATTTGGAAATTTTACATCCTAAGGGGATAAATAGGTTATGAAAGTTTATATGGAAAACCTTCATTTTAGAGTTTAAAAAAATTAAACTTTATTTTTGGGCTACTGATTAAAAATTAGTAGATACGTATTTAAGCGTTTCTGGATATTATACCTTAAGGGGAGAAATATACACCGATGTGGTATACAAACAAGTCTTAAATTAACGTTATATTTTAAGTCAATCTGTAAATATATTCAACTTAAACGCGTGCAAAGCCGCGAGCAACAGCTAGTATTACTGCTAACTTACCCATAAGAAGTTCCGATGTCATATTTATGAGGTGGGTGGTTGTTATTCTTTCAGGCCACGATAACCAATTTAGGGGACGGGGGGGCAGAATGATGTCCGTCGAAAGAGTTCCACCTAATAAATACATTACATATATTTAAACAGGGCCAGATTTAGGGGAGGGCAACCGGGGTAACTGCCGTGGGGCCTCTGCAAGGAGGATGTAATATATGTCAAATGATATTGATATTATAGCGTCGCTGTTACGTAACGTAACGTAACGTAACTTAAAAGTAAAGGACAAAAATGGTTATTGTGGCTTATCCCTAAGTATTAGACATATATCACCGTGGTAATGATTTGGTGAACTTTTTAAGGTAGAGTTCAGCCAGCGTTTGCAATGTTAGCTCAAAAAAAAAGTTTATTTACGACATCACAATAGAAACCTCTAAAATTATCAGTGTTTCTCTACTATATTGTGCATGTATTATACATATAAACACTTCTATCTATTAAAAAAACCGCATCAAAATCCGTTGCGTAGTTTTAAAGATCTAAGCATACATACGGACAGACAGAGCGACTTCGTTTCCTGCTATGTATTGATACACTTTCTAGGCGAAGCTGAAACTCATAAAAATGAAATAAATAATAAATTGAACTTACATATTGAAACGATTATTATTCCTAACGGTAACATTTCAATAGCATAACAGTAAAATGCTTCTAAACAGCTAGAAGGATTACGATAACAATTTCATTGTTACACGTATTTAAAATCTAATTACATACAGATTCATTATTTTGATAATTAACAAATAAAATTTACATAATAAGGTTTCCCTTTAGACAAGAAACACAATGAAATTAATAATATTTATTGTGATATTATGTAAGTCAAAATTATGTATCTTATATATTAATACCGTAAGCCGACTTTCGTCCCAGTGGTTATGGGATAGCTGCACACAGAACATAGGCTCTGGTCTCACTTTGAAGAGCTCCAGCCGTAGATGTGCAGAGAATTAAAGAGGATTCTTGATTGCAATTCGCTAAATTTTTACGATTTAATAATGAATTAATTTTAGAGCGCGGAATAAGGTTACTGGGTTAAGTATAAGAAAAAACAAATGAAAAACGTAAATAAAATTAAAGTAAATTGTTACCGTCAAACTCCAATTCTGACTGAACTAATGTATAACTATTTGACATTAAAGATTTCATTTAAAAATGTTTCATAATTTCATAATTTTGGTGCCAAACGTACATGAGTGACTTGCAGTTTACAATTAAATGAAATTTGAAAAAAAACTTTTCATAGTTTTCGAAATTCCTAAATATTTTTAAATAAACGCGAAGTTTCACGAGAGAACCACTAAAATATATATATATATATATCCTGTGATCTACATAAATTAGTCGATTCAAACGTTGATGGAAGCATAGTAGAGCTTTATGGTAGCATGCCTGGGTACCACCCAATACTTTTTCTACCGCCAAACAGCAGTACTAAGTATTATCGTGTTCCGGTTTGACAGCCATAAGGGAGATAACATCTTAGTTCCCAAAGTTAGTGGCACATGAGTTATGTAAGGAATGGTTTATATTCCTAACAGCGCTATTGTCTATGGGCGGTGGTGACCACTAACAATCAGGAGGCCCATTTGCTCGTAAAAAAACTACTCATTATTGTTGTATTTAAAGGGCGAGTGAGCCAGTGTAACTACAGGCACAAGGGACATAACGTCTTTTCAAGGTTGGAAGCGCAATTCATGTTTGGGATATTAGCAATATATCACGCAAATCCTTTTACAGAAAACTAAACTTTGGATTATTCAATAAGAATAATCTCGAAATTCACTGCAGAACACGATCGATTGGTATCGAAAAGTGACATATATTGACTATAATAATCACAGATTCAGACTGGGCTACCGGATGTTTATAAGTCAGCGTCAAAATCGTGGGTGTTAGTTAATTGACGTCATTTATATGACGTCACATAGTAATTGAACAACATAGAAAATTAAAGTTAACTACAGCGAAGTGAGCCTCAAAATTACTTAAGCCGTACCTTAGTAGGATTTTTATGGTACTTAAGGGTAAAACGGGACCCTATTACTAAGGCTCCGTTGTCAGTCCGTCTGCCACCAAGTTGTATCTCACGAACGGTAGAATTGTAAATACCATTAGATTGTAATCTATCTTGCGATATTGTAAACTGTCGAAAATCGTGAAAGGCGATTTAACTCAAAATTAAACGTCGAAAATTTCGATAGTTTATGATATATCGGTTAGGTTAGGTTAGAGTTTTTATAATTATATTTAATTAACTTCAGTAGATTATAATCTACCGAAAAGTAACGCGTTACATTGTAAGCAGTGTGTTACGGTTCACAATCTCGCGAGATAAATTACAATTTAACGGAATTTACAATTTTACGGTGACATAGATATTTTATAGCGGTACGGAAGCCTTCGTACGCGAGTCCGACTCGCACTTGGTCGGTTGGCAAGTCGGTCGGTCTCAATTTGCCATTTATATCTTCGACCACACAAATCGCCATTGCGCGATCGAACACGTACTGCGTCAAATTTGTACAAAGCACACACTTCGGACACGTTTAGTCGAACGATTTGCGGTGTCTAGTCAACTCTAAATCTGTTATATTAATAATTATAATAACAAGCCATTTATTTCTTGCTTTTATATATTAAATATTACAAGTTTAAATGCATTGTGAATGTCATTGTTAGTTATGAATCTAACTTTTTTACAAAAATAATAATAAATAAATATTGGACAACATCACATACATTACTCTGATCCCAATGTAAGTAGCTAAAGCACTTGTGTTATGGAAAATCAGAAGTAACGACGGTACCACAAACACCCAGACCCAAGACAACATAGAAAACTAATGAACTTTTTCTACATCGACTCGGCCGGGAATCGAACCCGGGACCTCGGAGTGGTGTACCCATGAAAACCGGTGTACACACTACTCGACCACGGAGGTCGTCAGAAGGTCGTCAATTTTACAAAAAGAAAACATGTTATTCTTATAGTAAATAGATTTAGTCAGCAAGAACCCCGTTTTGGGTAAAGGCCTCCTCCAAAGATGCCCATATATGTCTATCTCTTGCTAAGACAGTCCAGTTTGGGCCGGCTGTCCGAGATCATCTTCCCATCTAGTTAGTGGTCTACCTCGGCTTCTCTTGTCACTCTAGCGGTCCATCTTTCATCTTTATATCTCGTGACATGACCGGCCCATTTCCATTTTAGTTGGTCGCTTTGGTAGTTTTTCTTATTATAGTTATATTAATAATAATATCAAAAGTACACACAGCTTATCACAAGGAAATGTAAGTCGGTTTTAAACATATCACGTGAGTTATAGGAAAGTGTGATCTCTAGGAACAGTACTAGAAAATAACCTAAAAAGTTTAACGGATGCGTTCGCCAGTGTAATAGATCCTTTATCGAATGACGTTATTGCAATGCAATGTATATTTGTTACTTGGTCAGGTTGATTGACGCTACTAATACAGACGTTTGACTGCTCCGTTGACAGAACCGATGACCAAGGTTCAAACCGCAGATCTGGTCCGTACAGGCAGTCCTGAGTCACGAAGTTAGAAGCACACTCGGGTGTTAATAATATTACTAATTCCTAGTTGTTATATATTTTTGTTGAGCTAAGCAAATGGTCATGTTTTTAAAATAATCCGCAAGACAAGTTTCGTAACGATTTTTCTGGTTTTTGAGACATTTTTGTGGAAAAAAATCGAAAAAAAAAGAATTGAAATAATATCGTTTTCCGTCTCGCATTTTTAAATTTGGACCGATAATTATTGTTTAAATATTGACAATAAATCAGAAGAGAAATGAGATTTAAATGAATACTTTGTTTTCACTTTTGGATGCATATGGGGGTTAAAATTATCGCAAATAGTCACCCCTATCACCTCCTAACGGGAATACGTCGAATTACCAATAACCCTGTATATATGAGTTTACAAAATAAGTTTGACTATAATTGAATATTACTATTAATTAAGTCCTCTTTTGTACATGTGGTTTGTCACTTGAGTGAAACCTTACCATCCTTTATGGGTTAAATATATACCATACAAACCCTCCCCTATTGGAAAATTAATAATAACATTAAATGCATGCACAGCAATCATTTGAAGAATTAAAAACAACTTTAAAAAATATATAACAAAACAAAACATAATTTCATATAAACGAAAATGCAAAATAGATCGATTCGGATTCGGATGAAAAAATGAATGAGTATATACTCCTATGTGTGTCTGGGGAAGCGAAGCCTTCGGTCCCGTACCTGAACTCATTCCGGTCTTATCGGATTTGCCATTCACTTATGAACTATGAAAATAGAGGCGACTGTGATTGCACACTTGAACTCTACGGTATGTTCGATGTGGGCTGATCTGCCTCGAGATATCGGTTAGGAGGCCGTCATTGCATATATCTTTGTATGAAAAATAATAAATTTAAAATCTAACAGGCTATTTGACAAAACGAAAAATAATTCGTCAATTATTGTAATCAGGTATATATTACGAGCTTAAAAACGGTTATTTATTAACGAAAGTTGAGAGTAATAATTAATTTATTCAAAAATCCATAAATAAAAATGCATTTTTTTTTAAACGTTTGTCAACAAAACGCTCCCGATCGGTCGGGCTTATGATGACGTCACTCGCTTGTTAACCTCGTTTGGCTATTGTATGTGGATTATATGTGCCACAGATTACAACACAGGCATGTGACGTCACCGACCCCATTGCAGCGCCATATTGTCAAGGTAGCGTTTTCGCGCGCTATTTAAATATGGATTTTTTAATTTGACATTTTTCAGCAAATATTTACAAGAATTAAAAAAAAATACTTTTACTGGGTTCCTTAACCTCTATCAAATAATATAAAATTAATTTTAAAAACCAGTCGAGTAGCCTATTATGCGAGAACTGATCTTAAATGTTAATTTTAGACATAGAATCAAGTCATCACAAGAAGATAGAGGCCGCACAAACGAGGGCGAATATAAAATCGACAGCATTAATTTTGAATTTAACGAGCGACATAATAAAGGACACCAACCAACGAATCGATGCTCTAGCAGCGATAAAGAAGCGATCGTCCGAAAACGCAGCCTTCGAAATCGGTTACTTAGTATACACAATACAAGAAAAATTCCGGAGAATGATCGACAAGTACAACACTAGTCACTATATGAGAAGGAGATTGTATTTAATGGAACTAGTGTTGTATTTGGAAGAAATTGAACGTCATTATTGGGAAATCGATCATATTTCGAAGATGTTGCACGAAATTGAAAGGAAATACGCGGTTCGGACGGAGGGTGATCATAAAAGTATCTTAGAAGAATTGTACGGTCAAACGCACGAGGAAATTTCGAATTACGCATATCAGAGCATAAGTTTTCCCACGAGGACGACGAGAAAGCAGAAAAAAATCAAACCGGATAAATATTTAATTAACAGATATTTCGTAAGCAAGAAGAAAAAATCAAAATGGTGGCCAATTGATTACGGATGGGAAATCAACTATTATTGGTAGAGATGATTGAAAGAGAATATCAACAGGCAGTCCTCGACTTACGTCATTTCGACTTACGTCGTTTCAAGTTACGTCGGACAAGATTATGACACTATTCCTCAAGCATACGTCAATTGCTCCGAATTCCGGCGTAGGAGAATTCACTTGTCGCGAGGTCAATGTCACAGCAAGAAGAATAAAACTGTTCAAGTTAGCTTGATCATTTTCCCAGACGGGCGAGTGATGAGAAACAGAAAATCTAACATATATAACAGATGATGGAATGCGTAATTCAAATTAGAATTCAATTTTTTTTTACCTTATTTTTCTAAAAAGAGTTATACTAGCCAAAGAGACCCCAACTGAAAGGACCCCCGTTCGTAACAATAACTTAACAATGATCTTTAATAACGATTTTTTGTAATCGATATTTCTAACAGTTACTGCCTGTTATTCGCGGCCCTATCGTCCGACCGATGTAACATTGTACAAACGTCTATTATTTTCAGTGTTTCTATTTAAATTTTACTTTTGAAGCAATTATATTTAATAGAAAAAGTCTTAAAATTTTCGGTTAACGCTTTAATCTTTAGGAACTTTTGTATTATAAGTATTTTTTTAAAAATTTTAACAATTTTTAAAATTATTAAATTAAGAAAATAATATGTACGTCATTGCAAAGTTATGTCGATCAGAAAAAATTACATCAGTCAAAAATATCAAGCTATCTTGTACAGTGTATTGTTATTATTGACATCGGTTTAAGTTCTAATACTGCCCGTATTAGAACTGTCTTTATAAACACAAAGTCACAAGGAAAATAATTATTTATTAGGTCTCACATAATGTTTATTGTATTTATTTAAGTCTTAACATTTTTAAGAACTTACATTATTTAAGACCCAATTATTAAGCATTTACAGAGTAAGTTACAATAGACATTATGTGAGACCTAATAAATAATTATTTTCCTTATGTTATTGTGTTTATAAAGACAGCTGTAATAGATTTACATCGTTTCGATTTTTGTCGCGTATTTCGAGAACCTAACATGTCGTAAGTACGAGGACTGCCTGTATTATGATAAAAATATCGGTTTTAAAAATGTATAACTCACATAAGAACCAATGCAATTGTTACACAATACGCATAAATGATTTCATGATTCAAATTAAACATAAAACATTAAAGTTTAATAACATTGATTTCATATAAATAAAATGTAATGACGAAAACTTTGTTTTATTGGCATAAAAATTCGCCGTCTTTTTAACTACGCAACGGATTTTAAAGCGGTTTTCAACAATAAACAGAGTGATTCAAGAGGAAGGTTTATATGCATATTGCAGTAAAGAAAAGTCCAGAATTTCAATATTAAATTCAATAATATCTTATTTTTAAAATTGTTCTTCAATCTAGAAGTTGTTAATAAACCATTATTATACCGTGTTATAATTAAAATTGACAATGAAATCAATGAGACGTCGTTTGACTCAATCCCATGAAAATTAATATCCTTAGAGACCAGATTACGCCGAATTTGGTTCAGTGTTTGGCCCGCGAAAGAGCAACAGACAAACAGAGTTATTTTCGCATTTATAATACTAGTAAAGTAAAGTAAATATATTTCAGATTTATCACAAACGGATTCGAAATACGCATCAAAAGAAGACGATATCCTAAAGGAACTGTCGTGGAGTACGAGAATTAAAATTCTAAAAGACAAAACGAATATTTTACCCACCCGTCGTGTCGGCATATCAATGCTGAGATCTCCTGATGCAAAAGAAACTCCAGCACCGACTATAGATGGAAAAACGAATTCAGAAGACGGCAACATGAAAATTAAGCTGTTCAGACTTATGTATGAAACCATCAGGGATAGTGATACGAAGGTGAAAAGGGCTGAACTCATTAAAGCTCACTACGCAAACTACTCATCATTCGAACTCGGTTTCATAATGGGAGATTTGATGGATAAATTTAATGTAGTTACTGACATATCGCTGACTATGAAAAGACTTTATAAAGAATGGAAACCCATGGAACACATCAATGCGTACGAGCAAATAGCCAACAAGGCGATCGAAATCAACCACCTGATCGACATTATTAAGGTGATCAATAAAAAAACGAATTATTAACACTGTAACGATTAGAAAATATATACGTGTTGTTGCAATTTGAATTTTATTCATTCCGAAATAGATTTTCATTTAATTCCTCTGAATATTTAAGACGATGCGGTTAATCTTGAAAACAAGCAATCGCTGTGATTTGTAGTTAATGTAAGTTAATTCTAATAATAATAGTTAATAATTTTGAGTTTCTTTCGCCGGTTCTTCTCAGGTCGGGGTGTTACCTTTTCCGAACCGTTGCTAGTGTTTAATTTGACTATCAATAAGTAAGTGTAATGCTTCTATATTGAATAAAGGAATTTGAGTTTGAGTTTGAAAAAAATGGCGCATAAGATATAACCATAACTTTCGACAATGGGCACCAAACTTAGGACCTAGGATGCTACATCCCTGATGTCTGTAGTTACACTGACTCGCTCGTAAAACCGGAACACAACAATACTGGTAGAATATGCGTTGTGGTTGAAGAGTGGGTGGTACTTATCCAGGGGGGTTGTATAGCCTTATCTCCCAATGGAATACAATAGTATTGATTTGTTAGAAATAAAATAAGTAACAAAACATTTGTTTTCCTGTGGCGAAGTATCGAGTACGCGAACCTGATCGAATATTATCGCGCAACGATTTTATTTTTGAGCCGACTTGTACCTGGACCCTTCATTTAACTCACAATGTATGTAGTAGGCACGTAGGGGAAATCTTGCAACTCAATTTAGAATCAATCAGTTAAAGAAGCATCTTTAATAGAGTTTCCGACGAGTTAATAATTTTAATGAAATATATGTATAGATATCTGGATATAGTCAAAGTGTAAATAAATTATTGACTTTTACTGATAGAAATGAAATTGTTCAAATTAATTTGTAAAATAATAATAAGGGGACTCTTCTAATGCCCAGGGCCTCATGGTGGCAAGACTGCTAGCAGCTAGCAGCATTTCCATTGAATCGCAATTCCGATACTCTACGCAATAACGAACCAGCCCTCCTGTCACCAGCGGAGGCAATAAGGCGATGTGATATAATTTCAATGAAGCTTTTCGCACCACTACTCCAAGGGCCAAGTGTTTCGACAGCAAATGGGACAAAAAAGTAACTTGACATAAGACACGAATATTTCTGATCTACCTATATCTAAATAAATGAAATTTTGTTTACAGATATGCTCTATTTAGTAAGAGCACAATGGCAGTACAGCAATATCCTTGATAAAATAACGAGAAATGATAAAGACAAATTACGGACACTGGCCGAAGAGGTGGTGGCAGAAACCAAGTACAAGATTAACCAAATCGACAGCATAAGGGATGAGTGTTCGAGGCACAATGGATTCCAATTTGGAATGATCTTTGGTACAAACATATTGCCAACAATTTGACGTCATTAGATTACTGTTTATTACTCAAAATTAAAATATACTTTTTCGAGTAGGCTTTCACAAGCACTTTTGAATCGTCATTTAACAAACTGTATTAAGTTAAGCTATTTTTATTATATATGTATGTCGGAGGAGCAGGATGCCGAACAGTTGGGTTCGGGGATCGATCCGACATTTGGAAGACTATGTGGGCGTGAAATGGAGATATTCACAAAATAAAACGTATTTAATATCGTCTAATCACTGTATTAATTGATTCAATAATTGTACACCACAAATATCAAAGGATTACAATGATTCAACTCGATTAAGAGCAAATGGGTTTGCAAGCAGCCATCGCATTCGAGTCGCCTGTCAAAACATAACGGCTCGCGTTGCCATGACACTTACAACTCCATTCGGGGTGACCCGCTCTTAAAAGTAAATCAGCCATCAAACATTATTGCCAACTACTCGATTCTTTAATTAATCTTTCTCTGATTGAGTTGTCTGCATTGCTAATTAGTCATAAGTCCTTCCGTTGCACAACACATCTAATATTTGTAAATATTTTTGTTTTTATTTTAATATTATTTCTTTCTTTTTTTGTGTTTAGTCCAAAGTTTTCTATATTCTATGTTAGTGTTGTACAAAGAATATTAACATATATCTAAATTGACATATTTGGATTAGCGATTACGAGACATGTCTGTATATTCGGACAACCGTTTTTTTTAGGACAAATACGTGAAAAATATCAATCAATGATGGAAACATATCGATTGGTGAAAAACAAATATACTGGGAAATCGAAACTGATTGTACCCTATATTTCCAAGTGGAAACCGATACATAACTTCGTGAGGTATAATTCAAAAAATTGTTTATTAACAGTAACACACACGAGCAAGTATACACGTGAACTCACACGCAGGAACTTTACTTCAAATACGAATTTGTAATTGTAGTCTACGTTCAGTCAATGTCAGTTATGACAATTTTGGTCCGAGGTGAGGATAACACTGGTTATACGAGGAGGCCTTTCGAAAAGGAAGATTTTCGAAACTTCTCTTGGTGTCTTGATATTGTACGAACCCGTCACCTTTTATTAAACTCACGTGAGATTCCTTAATTCGTATTTTTAATGCAAATAAATATTCACGGCAGCGTTGGATTTATTTCAAAATAATTATATTGTATGTGTATTAATAACTTTTTAATTCGGTTATCACTAATAAACGGAGCGATTCAAGAGGAAGATTTATATACTATGGTAGAGAAAACAGATAATTTCAACTTTCAAGGCCGGAAAAGAGCACGATTTTTTTTCGTTGGTTCTTCAATCTATAACACATAACCCCGTGTGAATCCGGGACGGATAACTAGTTATTAATACAATACTTTTGTACTAACATATATTAAATTTAATTAAAAACTATTTAGCTTGCATAAAGTCGGTTTCACAGACAATATCTTCAAAGATTGCCGACAGTTAAGTATGTAGGGGTACTGGTCCCTAGCTTACTTGTTGTTACTATTCGTAGATATTTCTTGAGTAAAAGAACACTTTCTTGCTGGTCGGATCGGAATGATTTTATTTCAAAAATGTGTTGACATATATACAAAAACTAGGAATAATATTATCCAATGAAATAATTACAATGCATATTCATAAATTCTTTCGTCCAAAGAAAACGCTTACTTTTCTACCAATAGAAAGTTACACAATTTACAATGATAAAAATTATGATTCAGCCAATTAAAAGTTATACATTACAATTGAAAATATTTTGGAAATTAAACTACGAATTAAATGTTCGATTTTTCGACCAATGACGACGCCGCAATTTCGTATGTTCATTTCGTGTGTTGACACGAAAATCCGATAGAGCGCGCTGGGTAAGCGCCGTATGCGCTTGCCGATTTTCGCGTGGTATAAATAGCTCCCGAATTTGGTTTTTAATTTAGTCGGAGCGCGTCTCTGGACGTCGACGCATGTATGAACAATAATGTAGAATGCAATTCCTACATGTATTATTATTGTACTTATTGTGTATTTCGTTTCAGAATGGAGTACATAAGTGCGCTGGAAATGGATATCGACAGACTTCTTCATTTATTGGAGACTACGCCTGCATTCAATTATGGACCACCGGTGCCTCCAAGTGATCTTTCTCGAATTCAAAACTCAAGAAGGAAAAATGATAAATTAACCCTAAATTAACTTCATTTAAGTGTTTATGATTAATATTTATATTATCTAATATTATATAAGATATAAAGATAATAATAATTATCTTTATTTATAATACAACACTATTACACTTAACTACTTATATCCACTTTAATTTTACTTCTAAAGTACCGATAACAGATTTTTTAATGAGCATCTTAGCTCGTTCGTTCGACCAATGATACGCGTCAAATCGATGTCAAATGTTGTTTATTTGGCTCTTGTACTCGGAATATACTATTGTATTAAAGGTAAAGCTAGCACCGGTTAATGTAGATTATACCGAGAAGAACGGGTAAGAAACTCAGTCGTTAATATCGTTGGTCTAAAAACATTAGGCTTAGTTCATTTGAGCTTTACTTACGCTAAAATAGTGTTGTCCAAATGCAAGAACAAGACGAGACTTGGCCAGTCTTGGTCTTAGTCTTGCGCCAATACACATGGTCTTGATACTGTCGCCAGTCTTGGTCTTGCAAAAATGCAATAATATTATAAGTTGTCATTAAAAGATGGCATTAGTAGGATTTTTAAATCAAAATAAAATTTGAGTTTCCTTGAATAATAATTCGTTTCATTCGTCATCTAATAGGTAACATTACGCTAAGCGAATGTTGAATGAGATTAAATAAACGCAAATTAATAAAACATTATTTTTTATTTATTTAAATTTCAGACCCAAAGGTTGATTGGTTAAGGCTTATGTATATTAAAATAGATATATAATACTTTATATGTGTTTGTAATAAATCAATAAAATGCTGATTAAAATGGGAAGAATGAGTCCAAACTCGATGGGTTTATTTGTAGGCACTGTAGAGTTCCGTCAACTAAATTCCAATTCCATCATCAGATCAGCTCGGTGGTACCACACCATTGTATTGTTAGGGTTCCTCGATGAGTGTGCAAAGTTTCAATTTAATTCGACGTTGTGAAGTAGGTAAAACATTTAAAGATTCCGTTACACACAGCCTATTCCAATGGAAGTAGGAATAAAGATAAACAAACCTGAGATTTACGTATTTCATGCGATTCGCTAATAACTCAGCTATAAACACTACTAAGAGTTTACGATTAATATATCTTTATTTATAATACAACAATATTCCAGTTTAATTTTACTTCCAAGATCCGATAACAGTTTCGTCGACGTTCAAAACGCCATTTTTTCGCAAATCCACAGTGAATAACACAGATTAATCAAGCTCTCGACCAATGATGTCGCGTCGATTTGCTGTCAAATATATAATTTGTCAATTTGACTTTTCTCCTCTTATAGTTGGAAAAGAGTATAGAAAGACAAATACAGACGAACCTACGTAATAAAATCGTATTCAAAGCATTTTTCAAACCAATTTTAATTTAAGTTTAGTCTTATATAAGGTTTATCTTTGGAACGAAGTTCTCTAACGTTACAGGAGAGTGAACTAGCAGAAATCGTCACGTAAAAAGCGTTACACCCCCCTAGGCGATCTTTCTTCCTCTTTATTTCTGTTCTATTCTATTACAAACGGCTTTATTTAAACTATTTTTCTATATAGTATAGTATGTGAACGGTTGAATGACAATGAAGATAAAGTTGTCACTGTCACCCATTGGCAATGGCGTTGTAAGAAATATTAACCATTCCTTACATCACCAATGCGCCACCAACCTTGGAAACTAAGATGTTATGTCCCTTGTGCCTGTAGTTACACTGGCTCACACTTCAAACCGGAACACAACAATACTGAGTACTACTGTTTGGCGGTAGTATCTGATGAGTGGATGGTACCTACACATTAGCACGATCTATCACTAAGTTAACTTGTATCTCATTATAAAATTAAAAACAAACAAAGAAATGTTTTTTATATTTATATTTAATCAGACATTCACCAATAATAGTCAATTTCCCAGCCATAATCAATTGGCCACCATTTACTCGGTTTCTTCGTCGTCTTGGCCCCAAAGAGTGCCATACCCTTCAAATACAACTTCCTCTGTTTGTTCATATGTTTCATTCTCTTCTGCCTTTCTCTCTCCCTCTGTCTCTCGTTTTCCTTTATTTGGAAGTTATGCTTTTCTATTGTCGCTCTATCGATCTGCTGTTTGTCCGAATATTCTTTAACATTACTGTATTTACCGACAATTTCGTGCGCCATGTTTACGAGGTGGTAAATTTCAAAGAACAGTTTTTGTATTAATTCCGTCTGTTTCAATGTATCGAATACAATGTCAGAAATATATTCGATTGGTTTTAGTGCGAGAATAACCATTTTTCTGTAACTGAAAATTGGAAAGGATATATTGTACATTTGTAACGATTGTGATTTAAAAAAAAACACACACAGGACGTACGCCTAGTGGTGACTGCTCACCACCAGGTGGACCATTTGCCTGTCAACTAACTGAACTATAAATAAATACTATAGATATATATATTTGTGTGTGTGTGTTTGCACACACTCAAAGGGCAGTAGAGGTGGGGCATATAATAGTGCGTGAAAACATGTTTTCCTGGTGGTAGGGCTTTGTGCAAACCGGTCTGGGTAGGTACCACTCACTCATCAAATGTTCTACCGCCAAAAAACAGTACTCAGTATTATTGTGTTCCGGTTTTAAGAGTGGGTGAGCCAGTGTAACTACAGGTACAAGAGACAACATCTTAGTTATTAAGGATGGTGGCGCTGGGCGCATTGGTGATGTAAGGAATGGTTAATATTTTTTACAGCGTCATTGTCTATGGGCGGTGGTGAACACTTACCATGAGGTGGCCCATTTTCTCGTCCGCCAACCGACATCATAAAACGAATATAAATGAGACGGCTTCTTGACGTTTGCCGTCACGACATACGAGCCGAAAGATGTCTCGTATCATTAAAGTAACCCGTTCTACCGTTCTAATATTTCTGAGACGACGTATCCCAATTCAAAGTGCGGCGATATTTCATACTTTGATCGTATATGAGTCACTTCGTTAATCTTAAAAGTACCGCGTTCATTATAGTTGATTATTAATTGGTTTAAGCGTTGTGGAAAGTGCCTCGAGTTTTCATAGTCGTTGCCGTGTTGTTGATACGTAACGGTTATAAAATCTGTAAATTAGATAATATTACTTATTACTGAATTCGGTCGATTTGGGCATTTTTAAACTGTGGAATTTTCTTTTTTTTTTTTGTTTGAGTTTTTTAAATTTGCATTTTATTTCTTTATTATTCATCTGTTAAAATTTTATATAAAATATGTTTTAAAATCTCTTAGTTGTCGGATTTTTAAAGATACCGCGGGTTTAACCTCAGACTGAGTTTCGATTTGCGAATCTTTTAAGATATACCCGTATAGTTATAATCCAATGGGATCCCATGAGATATATACATATATGTGGATTTATATGCTGTCCCAGGTAGGAAGGACAAACCTAAACTATTTTCTGAGTTAACAGTAACTGTAAAACCAGAACCCATATCAATTATCACTGTATATTACAAAACAAAGTACCTTCGCTGCGTCTGTCTGAATGCTACCTAAACTTAAAAACTACCGAACCGATTTTAGTACGGTCTACGGAGTGATTGTGTAGTTTTAGCTGAATAATTCATTAAAGTTTTTTACAAGCTGGCTAAAATATCACGATGATGGTTGAAGATGGTTTTATTTGGTGATAGAGCTTTGTGCTTTTCGGCCTTGGTAGGTACCCAGTATTGTTGTGTTCCGGTTTGAGAGGTGAGTGAGCCAGTGTAATTACAAGCACAAGGGATATAACGTCATAGTTCCCAAAGTCGGTGACGCTATTGCCAATGGCCGATGGTGCCGACTTATCATCAGCAGGCCCATTTGCACGTCCGACTACCTAAACAATAAAAAAGATAGCGGAAAATACTAAAATCTGTAAATTATATACCGTTCAAATTATTAACAATTAATGTATTTGAATATTTTAGACGAAAGAAAATTTCGAAATCGCTTCGACAATTATTGTCGAATAGACTTCATCTAGTCGATCCGATAATACTTACATAGTTGAATAAATAATTCTCTTTTAAACGACATTGTTATATCAAAAATGCACGTATGCAACAGAAATTTATGAGTGAATTAAACTAAATTTCAATTAGATTTTATAATCGTTTAATAGCGTATCGTTGGCACAAACTTTTAATGAAGAAATTTGATTAAAACAGTTCTTATTTAAAATACCTTTTTTTTAGACTTTTTTGTCGTTTGGCATAAAAAAAAAATTATCCGTGAATATCAATTTAAATCGTTGAATTTTGTTACGAATTCTAGTCATGTGTTATTCTAGTCATGTGTTATTCTAGTCATGTGTTATTCTAGTCATGTGTTATTCTAGTCATGTGTTATTCTAGTCATGTGTTATTCTAGTCATGTGTTATTCTAGTCATGTGTTATTCTAGTCATGTGTTATTCTAGTCATGTGTTATTCTAGTCATGTGTTATTCTCTATCTGTTAGATCTATGATAAATATATTTTTTCGTATATTTTTGGCACATCCAGTATAATGTTCATTCGTTTACGGATATGTGTCTGTTAGGCCTTCACGGCCAAACAATTGAATCGAAATTGATATGAAGAAAGCTTGAACCCCAAGAAAAGACACAGGCTAACACCAGACGCCAGAGAAAAGCCGCGAGCGACAACTAGTATCCATACATTTAGTTGGCAAACAGCTATTATACGTAGCATTTGTCTAAGCAGCAAGTAAGACTGTTATATTAAAATCACAAGAGACAACATCTTCTATTATAAACTCCAAGTAATTTGTTTTACATTGCTAAACATGTGTTTTTCGGTGAAGAGGAACACCAAGGCGTTCTTGATCCAAACATCGATTTCCTAAATAACAATTCTTGTTTCTGAACGTCATGTTACGTTGGTTGAAGAATAGTAACTACTGAATTTCTTGCGGGTTCTTTTTGGTAGAATGGGTCTATAGAATGCAGATAAACAAACCTTAGATTTACGTATTCCATGCGATTTTCTAATAACTCAGCTATAGACACTACTAAGAGTTTACGATTAATATATCTTTATTTATAATACAACACTGTTACACTTAACTACTTATATCCACTTTAATTTTACTTCCAAAATTCCGATGACAGTTTCGTCGACGTCCAAATGTCATTTTATCGCAAATCCATAGTGAATATCACAGATTAATCGAGCTCTCAACCAATGACATCGCGTCAATTTGCTGTCAAATGTTGTTTATTTGGCTTTTCTCCTCTCACAGTTGGAATAGAGTAGATTTATATAAAATTCAATCTTGTATATGATGAAAAATAAGTATTGTCTTTTAGTTCATATACAAAATCTAAATATTCTTTATTCAACTAGGCCGATACAAGCACTTTTGAATCTTAATGTTAGTCTTGAATTAAATGTACCGAGAGCCGACAAGAAACTCAGTAGTCAGTTTTCCACCATTTTAATCACAGAGTATGTCAGTGAACAACAATTATTTTTTTATATATTCCGCCTAGAAGTAAATGAATACTAAATCCACGCTTTTTTATCTTAAATATAATCTTGTATTGAGTAATATGCCTTATTAATAAATAAGTTGAAAAAGTTTGGTATTATTATGAAAAGAAATAAATAATAATTCTGTAAGTACATACTTTATTCGTCTATTTAAATAAAACTGTGACAATTAATGAGAATTCATCTGAAACGTCCTAATTCTTTTTATTCTACTTTTTTTTTTTACAATTAAACTTTTCTTTCTAAGAGAATAAACATCGATACATCAATTTGATATATCGATTAATATAATCAACGAGTTACATCCGTAATATATAAAGCCGCGAATTAAATATGGCGACGAAATTTTTTGTTTTTTTTTTTTTGTTTTTAATTCGCAAAGCCTAGCCTTCTATACGGACGATCATTGAAAACTTTTTCAAATTGCACGATTTACATTAAATGTTGCCATAATTTTAGTAAAAATTCAATCAAATATTTTTTTATAAATTTAAAAAATTCTTTTTCGAATGACACTTTAATATATAACATATATTTAAGAAAAAAAATTCAATCTCACCAAGTTCAATAACCGTCTGTACGTAAAAGATACGCGAAATGTTCTCTTTATCGTATAAAATTCTGAAGGTATATCAATATATGTACATTATATATTACAACGTTATAAATAAATATTACTCAGGCGTGAAATAATACTACAAAGACAATGAATTGATCGCTCCCCGAGCCGTTTATACCCGTATGCGACAAAAACGCCGCCAGAATCGTTTACGAAGACACGCGTTCATCTATTTTGACGTTTCTCACATTCTTCGACGCATCTGCAATCTTCCGTGATCGAATCGAGAGACATTAAACTCTCCTGGGATGTCCTCAGGCACGCTTTGCATCTCGAATCGAAGGATGTACCGCTTTGGGAGTTCGCGTCTTCGGATACCGACTCGAGTGACCTCAGACTTTCCACTGACGTCAGTTTGTAGGACCTCCGGAACTCTGCTATTTCCTCTTCAGTCATATTCAGTGCTAAAAGTGAGTCTCTAGCCATTTTACCCAGCGAAGATACTTTTTTCTTCTTTTTACTCAGAATTGAATCCATTTTGATCAATGGGCACGGCTTGTTTAAGCTCTCTGGTAACGATTTTGGACTGGAACCGCTTCTACTTCTCAACTTCGACTTCCGTTCCGGTATATCTCTGGGCGTCGTACTTTCGGGCACTTTAAACGCAATACTCTTCAACTTCGGACTATCTTTCTCTTCCAAGACGGGTCGTTTCGTCAAATCTTCGAGGGAATTCGACTTTTTAATTTTAGCCCTTTCGGGGATTATTGGCGAACTCCTTCGTCCTTTAATTTCGACTGTAAATATTTCCGGTATCTCGACGGCTTCATCGATCACCAATTCCGGTGATAGATCCAACATTTCCTTGATTTCGGCGTCCCTCAACTCTTGTGCGAGCGATCCTTGTGGGGACTTTTCCGCTGGCGTCGTTTCGAACTCTCTGTTCTCGAACATTAAATAAGACAGTGCGTCCTTCCCTAAATCGACGTTGCACAGCTTTTGCTTTTGTTCATCGATTTTTTTCTCAACTTCCACAACCCTATCTTCTACTTTCGCGTCGTCGATATACGCTAACTGTATTAAATCGTCTGCTGCCACGTCACTGGTTTCGTCAATTGTCGCGATCGGCGCTAAGTCACTTTGAACTTTAACACCTTCGGCTTTCATTTCAGTCTTCTCTTGCAATGGATTCGTGACTTCCCAAACAGCGTTCACTACTGGCTTGCTCTTCACTTGACGATCTGTGAGCTCCATTGCTATTGCTCTGGTGGTTATACTCGAAGTTAATGTGTTTTCGGGGCTTATATTTTCTTTGATACCTCGTATCACTTTGCTGGGTAGTTTATCGACCGGCTGACCCGTTTCCGGGCTGGTCTGTTTCTCCAAAGAATTTTCAGAACCGGATGATTTTAGGACCGATGCGAACGATCGCGGTCTAACATCCGTTTTTTCATCATCTAACTTAACTAACGTAGCTTCGCTACACGCACCGGTTTCCGGTCGATCACCGGACCGGTTCTCGTATACGTTATTCAAGTCGTTGGGCTCATTGAGATCTATTTTATCACACGCCGGTTGATCCGTGCTTGCGTCTATACATTTATCGCTTAAAGCTAAACATTTTTGTACTAAATTGTCATCGGTGGTTATTTCGGTAACTCTGGTCTCCCCGGTGGAGGGGAACGTCTGGAACTCGCTTAACGTGTTGTCCGTGTCGGTGGATGGCGTTTTGCTGTCGAGTTTTCTTGAAAATGATTCGTCAACGAATGATACTTGGACTCGCTCGGACAGAGTAGAATCTGTTGCCTCTGAGAGGCTGTCTGTGTCATCTTTGTCGTTTTTCTCGGTCACACTACCCCAGGACCAGAACGAACTCGTTAAAGATGAGTCTTTCCTAGGGGGCGTGCTCGATGTGGACTTCTTTTCGTCGTCGTTGTTCCTCGAGAACAAACTGCTCGGATGTTGGAACAGACTTAGTAGTTTTTCCAAATTACTCGGCAATTTGTATTCGATTCTCTCCTCTGGTTTTGGTAAATGGAAGCTAGCTGATGGCGCCACCCACGATATCTTTCTCATTCTCTCCAAACCCTTGGACTTCAACGCCGGAACGTCCAATAAGCTGGAAGTCCTCTTCGGAGACGTCAGAGTCTCCTGCCCGTCTTTTTTGACGGATTCCTTTAAACTCGAACTACAAGTTAACGTGCCTTCGTTCGACGAACTATCCTCTTTCGTGTCCGAGGGATTCTGTAACGAATACTCTATTCCAGAATCCGCTGACGTTAGCATAACTTTCTCTTGCCTCGCTGAATCAACAGAACTAACACTCGCCTCCAAGCTCGATAGCGAGCCGTGTATTTTCTTCGTATTAAATATAATTGGCGAGACACTTTCATTCGAACTTATCGATATATTTAAGTTAACTGGTGTCACATCACTGGTCGACTCGACACTGCTCTCCGTCGACATCATACGGACGCAATCGTCCCTAGCTACCTTGATACGGCTCTCGGTATTAAGGCTTTCGACGGAACTTCCAGATATCTCTAAAGACGAACTGCTGTCGCAGAAGGCACTGACCGGTTTCCTCATCAATCTAGACACTTCTAGATCCGGACTGTCTAAGCTAGACTCACTTTTATTCTTCTTTAAAACTACGCTTTCTCTATTAAGAGCAGGTACAATGTTATCAACTATTACTATATCAGTATTTTTTCTACTTATCAACGACAGATCCTTCATTTCCTGTACAATGTCATCTATACCTTGATTTATTGCCGGTATTTGTTTAATGGCTAGTCTCTTATTATCTATTTTATTTACATTTTGGTCGCGATGTACTTTGGTTCTATCCTCGCTCACTGTAACAGATGTTTCCATTTTGACATTATCACTCAAATCTACACTAGTTTTAACTATATTTGTCTCCGGTTCTAAAGTTTTATCATCACCAATAATGTCTACGGTCTCAGTATGAGACATTACGTTTTTATAACCGTATTTATCACTTCTAACGTCGCTCGAGTCTTTAACGTCACTAATTTTAACTATGTTTAATCGTTTCACACTATTGCTAAAATCACCGCTGTCTTTTAAAACTCTTTCGTTGTTCAACGAATCTATATTTTTAATAACGTTCGCATCACTACGATGTTTAACATCACTAGCTTCACTTGTCACAATATCACTTTGCTTGGAAACTGAACTTAATATCGTTTCCGGTTTGATTTTAACAACTTTAGGTATATTTTCGGCTTCTGGACCTAAAGTATGTTCTATATCACTCAATATGGGTGCAATTATCACAGATTCGGGCACATTCAAAGATTTCTTTTCTATTTCATTCTTAACGTGATCCGTTTCCAAATTTTCACTAATAACTATATTTTCAATCTTGATTACGTCAATTTCGTCCTTCATTTCAGAAACACCTTTAATATCTTCCCCTATTTTATGGACTTCATCGATTCCAACTTCAACATTGAAGTCTGTCCTGATATCTTTAGTTTGTGTAACAAAAGAACGATTTTCCGTATCCGGTACGGTAACGGTTCTACCAACATTACATTCCGGTTCTACTTCTGGTTTTGGTTTAAAAATTGGTTCAAGGCTACTTTTAATATCTTCTTTAGTTCTATTTACATCAGGAATAGATTTTTCGTTACTATTTAACGTTCTTGTTGGATCATTTGTATGTTTTGATGTAATTTTAACGATTTTATCATTAGAATTGTCTTCCTTTTTCTCATCATCACTGGACAGGAATCTATCGAATTTGACATCAGAGGGTAGCTCGGGCGCCGGTGACGACGACGGCGACGGCGACGGTGACGGCGATGGCGAGGTCGGTGGTAAAGTCGGATTATATATTGTATCGTAATTTCTCGTCACAGAGAATCTTGACGGTGATTTCCTTGGCGCTTGATGAATCTGTATCTGCGGCGGTTCGGCAACCTGTGAAACAAAACGTTTTTACGTCATTAGCTTCCATGAAAAAGAGTAAAATTAAATTAATAATTGATGGTAGGACTTTGTCTATCTCTATGTAGATACCACCTTTGATTTTACCATTGGTATACAGTATCATACACACATCAATGAGGCCCTATGCTCCTAAACTAGGAAACGCCGTAAGTATGACTTTCTGGTGACTTCCCAATCAGGGCTTACATTTGTTGATATCAGATATTCTACCGCCAAACAACAGTACTCAGTATTGTTGTGTTCCCGTTTGAGGGGTGAGTGAGCCAGTTTAACTACAGGCACAGAGGCGCACTGGCGATGTAAGGAATGGTTAATATTTCTTACAGCGCTGTTGTCTGTGGGCGGTGGAGACAACTTACCATCAGGTGGCCCATAGGCTCATCCGCAAACCTATGCCATAAAAATTAAAAAAAAATCTACCGTAACAGAGCGATACTTAGAATTATCATGTTTTGGTTTGAAGGCTAAGTGTAAAGTAAATCTTAGTTGCCGTGGTTGGTTTTCATTACACTGTACATAGTACAAGTACATTGGCGACGTAAGGCCACTAGCACATGAGGTATTTTAAACGCTTCAAATGAGATTTGAACGCAGCCTTGTAACTGCAGCACATTGGGAGCGTTCAGAAAACGTGCGGTTACAGCGCGTATGCGCACAGATTCATTGATACAGACGCTTAGTCTCGTAGCTTCCACGTTTTGGTCATAAACTCATCGTCAGTTGTACAGTGGTGTGAGCGCACGCCCCGCCTCCCCCCCCCCCCCCTCTGGCCATTTGTACGGCCATCAAACGCGATACAAACGCACTTCACACGCACGTCTGTATCGCGTTTTACGCGCGTTCGAATCCACAACAAACTACAAAAACGCAAAAATAAGCATCTACTTTCGTGAAATGCGCGTCGTCTGCGTACTTAAAATATGCCATGTGCTAGGAGCCTATGGAATGCTTAATGTCTACGATCATTTATCATCAGATAGTCAATTTTCCAGTCAGCCTACAAATTTTATACAAAAAAATATAATTAATCACACCTGTACAACTTTAAATCTAGACGGTGTTGAACAAAATCCGCTCTTCGTTGGAGTGTTCGGACTGGGACTGTGAGTCGCTCTGTCCGGGGTCACCGGTATCACCTGAAAGTATACAAAAAGATTTTTCATAAAAAAAAAAAATTACGCGTGGATTTCGGGACGCCCGATAGAAATAGAGCCTACCTACCGCTGTCGTATGCGTAAGAGAGAGCGAAGCCGGACAGACTGGCGCCGTAACGCGTTACGTAACGAAGCGGTTTACCCTCCCATAAGAAGTTATCACTTCGAAAAAATCGACTTTAATAGCAGCAATCGAATATTTCAACACTAATGAATTCGTAGTTGATTGCACAATTGTGCAGTCTCCAGGCTGTTTCAATTAACGAAAATATATTAATTTTTATTGTACAAAAACAATAATATATTGTTTCTTACACTTAGTTCAAGCAAACCAAAAAAAAAAAAAATTATTTATTAAAAAGTAATCGGGTGTTCAATTCTAGGAATTGGCAGCGTTTCCGTTCCCGTACCTCGGCAGGCATGCTGAACTCTTTCCGGTCGTGTTGGATTACCGTTTGCACCACAGATGTCGAGCAGACTGGACACCGCAAGCGCAAGTAGTGAGACTGAGTGCGTACGCGTGAGTAACAAGGATATAAAATTCCAAATTGTGCCGTTTTAAACCGTGAAAAGTCTTTTAGTGCAGTAAATTAGAGTCAAGGGACGTGGTACCAGCCATCGGTAAGTGATTTTGTTTGTTATATAAGATTTTAAATTAACATGGTTATTTTTATTACTAACAGTATTTAAAACGGGATATTTACCATGTTTTTTATTTTTATTCGGTCTCGCGAACAAGACGTTCGTAGATAATGTCGAAATATCGAGCTCCACCAAATAAAAATAAAAAACATGGTAAACATCCCGTTTTAAATACTGATTTTGTTTGCTGTTTTTAAAACGCTGTAATTGATATTAAAATCATTCATTATGACGTCACTTTTGCTAGGATGACGTCGTCGTGGGAATGAAAAGATAGAACGTTCGATTTTCATATTATATAAGCGTTGAACATCTAGCGCGCACTCACCGAGAAGCGCGAGTGCGCCGGCGCGGGCACGGGGCTGCCGGCGGGCGAGGGCGCGGGGGAGGGCGCGGGCGAGGGCGCGGGCGAGCGCAGGCGACTGCGGCCGCCCTCCTCGCACACCGCGCTCTGGAACGCGCACACGCGACGCTCGATTTACATTTACATGACATACATATGTAATCGTATTCAACTAACACGACTGTGTCTTTATATGTTGAAAAAGAGTAACTACTGAGTTTCTCGCCGGTTCCTCTCGGTAGAATCTACACTCCGAGCCGGCGGTAGCTTCACTTAATATACTTTGTTAAATGACGATTCAAAAGTGCTCGTAAGAGCCTACTTGAATAAAGTAATATTTTTATTTCATCTTGAAGTCAAATTAAAGTAGTTAAGTCATTTCATTATAAAAATAAACATATATATTAATCAAGAATTGTTTGTTGCGAATCGCTGCGACTATGTAATCTAATTAAGTTCGCTCATCCCGAGTCCCCCTGCCGCCGGGGTGCACGCACCTTGGGCACGGGAGCCGTGTGGCAAGTCAAGCTGATCTTCCTGAGCAGCCTGTCGGGCGCCGTGGTCGCGGACTCGTTCCTGCGGCATATCGCCCGGATGTCGCCCAGCAGCCGCGCCATCGTCGCCGCCTCGGTACACGACTGTGCGTTCACCGACGACGGATTCGCTTCCTATTGCATAGAAAATAATTACAGTCACAAACAACATCATGTCCAAGTCGGGTTTTCGGAAGACGACATATTTTTTAACTATTGAAAGAAATTCAACTTGTTACTCCAAACACACGATTACACGGGGTAACTCCGACTGACTCTAAGTGACCCTTTCGTGGGGCAATGTATACGATTTAACAAAAGTATCCCAAAGAATGTGAGCCGAGACGGCCCAGTGGTTAGAACGCGTGCATCTTAACCGATGATTTCGGGTTCGAACCCAGACTCGCTTCGACGTGTATTGGCCGACACTGTCGCCGACTTATCAAAATACCAAAAAGTCGTATTCCAGTCTGGTGACGTCATCGGCAGAATGGAACGGAATCATCCCGGGATGATGACGTCAATTATAAAGCTGTCTCTCATCACTCACGGGCGGATCGTCCAAGTCGATCTGCGTCAGCGTTGTATTTTCCTTCAAGGCGCTCAGGATCGCTTCCAGCCCCGTTATGCTGAACTTATTCTCGCGTAGATCGAGTCTCTGGAAAGCGCATATTTATCAATTAGTAATAAAAATAAAAGTGAACTTTTGCTCCAAGTGCTTAATTGATTTAAGAGATTATTAATTTTGAAATAGAATGCCGAGAGAGTCTCGATGGCTCAGTGGGTAGAACTGGCCCAGCAGACGTACCTGCAGCGCGGAGTGCGCGCGCACGAGCGCGGCCACGCTGCGCGCGTCGGGCGCCAGCCGCGCCGCCTGCAGGCCCAGCGACACGAGCGGCGCCGCGCGCTCGGCCGCCAGCGCGCGCACGCCGTCGGCGCCCAGCGCGTTGCGGCCCACGTTCAGCACGCACAGCGACTGCGACGTGCGCTGCGGGGGGAGGGGGTTTAAAATGGTGGGATAGAGTATCTACTGAGTTTCTTGCCGGTTCTCATCAGTAGAATCTACTCACCGGATCGGTGTTAGCTTTGCATTCAATTCAACACTTTAATATGACGGTACAAGAGTACTCTTATAAGAACTCGAATAGAGGATATTTTAATTTTGAATAAATCAATTCCAGTGATGGTACTCACCAATATTTTAGCTAAGTGTTGAGCACAGTTCCTCGTCAGCTGATTGTTCCAGAGCACGAGGAACGCAAGGCCGCGTGACTCGTACCCACCGGCTGAAACTAAAAAATCATATACATTTGTAAATAAATTATATTCAATACTAGATATAATCAGATAAAATGTTTTTGCTGACCATACTTGACATCAGCACTCAATAATACTCTGTCACCGTAGAGCTACCAACGGTTCGCACTGTAGATTCTACTGAGAACCGACACGGAACTCATTAGCTACGGAAAACATATTAATCCAATCGAAGTAGGAATAAAGGAAAACAAAACTTAGATTTACGTATTCCATACGATTCGCTAACAACTCAGCTATAAACACTACTAAGAGTTCACGATTAACATATCTCTATTTATAACACAACACTGTTACACTTAACTACTTATATCCACTTTAATTTCACTTCCAAAATTCCGATAACAGTTTCGTCAACGTCCAAATGTCATTTTATCGCAAATCCATAGTGAATATCATAGACTAATCGAGCTCTCGACCAATGACGTCACGTCGATTCGCCGTCAAATGTTGGTTATTTGGCTTTTCTCCTCTTATGGTTGGAACAGAGTATACGTATATTCACTACTCACTTCGTCCGTAGAGCGGCGAGACGGTTGAGGGCGAGGGCGGCGAGTGGGCCGCCTGAGCCTCCAACGCGCTCGCAATGTGCGCCAAGCCCGCGTCCTAAAAACAAGACACGGCTAGTATTAATATAATTTTACATTTAGACGGATCCGCTAACGGCTCGACGGGTGGTAAGCGACGTATACATGGACGCAAATCGCCATTTATCGGAACGGTTTAAAATATTAATAATATAAAATAACAATTATATATTTTCAATTATCATTTCAATGTTGTATATTTTATAATGTAAATTTCTAAAACACTATTAATCAACGAGTAAAACTCAATTCGGATTCGTCTTGCAGCGCCACCTGTGATGTGTCATAACGGACTGTGTAATAAAAATATTATATTTTTTTTTCAAGTAATTCAATTGTAATTACATAACATAACATGATCAGCCTGTAAATTTCCCACTGCTGGGCTAAGGCCTCCTCTCCATTTGAGGAGAAGGTATGGAGCATATTCCACCACGCTGCTCCAATGCGGGTTGGTGGAATACACATGTGGCAGAATTTCGTTGAAATTAGACACATGCAGGTTTCCTCACGATGTTTTCCTTCACCGCCGAGCACGAGATGAATTATCAAATCAAATCGGGTTTGGACCTAGGACCTCGAGATCTGTGACCTTGTACCTAGGCAGTCAAGACTATGCGTATTTATTTTTATCTATCTATCTATCTATCTATCTATCTATTTATTTATTACATAATTACACAATAGTACACACATCCACAGATTAAGTAAAATCATTTAAAAGCGAACACTGGCGGCCAATGAAACCGTCACCAAAATCAGAAGAGAACCTGTATCTGGTTGTTGGACAGGTCCAGCAAGTGTATCCGCGTGTTGTAGCGCAGCAGCGTGGCCACCTGCGCCGCGTCGGCGGCCGCCAGCCCGTTGTCGCCGAGCCGCAGCTCGCGCACCGACGTGTTCGTCTTCAGCGCCAGCACTGCAACGCGGAAACGTTTTTCATCAATATAACTACGAAATTTACTATTCAAGGAGGCTTTTACTGGGTTGGAGGGAAAGTTCTGTCGTATTTTAAACAGTTCTTCAAAAATCTTACTGCAAACTGGGAACGTCATCAGCAACAGTTCCAAAATCAAGTACCCATCAATGAAAAGTACTGTTGTATTTGTGGTGGGACAGGAGAGGTCTAGTGTACTACGAGTTACTGAAACGGTGGTACTGTACCGCTGAAGCTATTAAACATAAAAGGCCAGGATTAGCGTCCAGAAATGGAGTAGTTCCACCACGATAATGTTCGACCGCTTACTAAAATGGTGACACAGCAAAAACTGAATACGTTACGATGGGGAGTCCTCAGTCACCCACCGTATTCACCTGACATTGCACCGTCTGATAATGACTTGTTCAGATATTTGCAAAATGTATCTAACGGGAAAAATATTCAACTCTTTCAAAAGTGTTTCTAAGGCATTTTGCATTACCAGCCTGTAAATTTCCCACTGCTGGGCTAAGGCCTCCTCTCCTTTTTGAGGAGGTTTTTTTTTGTGTTATAGGAGGCAAACGAGCAGGAGGCTCACTTGATGGAAAGTGGTTACCACCGCCCATGGACATCTGCCACATAGGGGGATTGCAGGTGCATTGCCGGCCTTTTAGAAAGGAGTACGCTCTTTTTTTGAAGGTTCCCAAGTCGTATCGGTTCGGAAAAACCTCCGGCGAAAGCTGGTTCCACAGAGTGGTGGTTAAAGTTGGAGTTGAGTCCCCTTATGTTGCAGAAGTCCACAGTTAGGGTGGTAGAGGTTGCCTTATGATGCCTGCTCCGCTTGCCCCGTGGCGCAACAGTGGCGAGCGCAAAATTCGCCCCCCCCCCCTTTAGAATTCGAAGGGCAACCTGGACATCCCAGCTCAGGTGGTGTACGTCCTGAGCATGGATGCTCAGAGAGGGACTCTCCACCGCAGTCGCTGATGGTACCCTCCTGGGGTAATGTAATCAAATTCTGCAAAACCGTCATGAGAGGGGGGGAGGTTTATCAGGCTTCCACCACTTTATGCCGGTTTTAAGTGAGAGAGTGGTACTTCCCCGGGCGTGCCGGCCCATTCGGCTGCAACCCGAACGTATGCAGTGTGGCACTACCACTTGAAAACTAGACACATGCAGGTTTCCTCACGATGTTTTCCTTCACCGCCGAGCACGAGATGAATTATAAACACAAACTAAGCACATCAAAATTCAGCGGTGCTTGCTTGCTCTAACCACGGGGCCATCTCGTTTCTGAGGCAGTTGTTGACTATTTAAACTCCAAGGGCGAGAACTTCTACAAAATAGGAATTCACAAACAGGTTACCTGAAAGATGGCAACAAGTCGCAACAGATAACAGAGCATTAACAATATATTTTTATGAAATTAATTCAAATATTTTCTTTGAAATACGACAGAAATTTCCCTCCAACCCGTTACAAGCGCTTTTAAATCGTCTTTTAACAAACTATATCAAATGAAGCGAGTCTATGTGACTTTCAACTAAAGCAATATTAAAATAATTTTAGAGTCGGTTGACGCGGACGGAATCTTCTACTTTCATTAAAATTAAAATCTTTATCAATAGTCAATTCTATAAATTTAGAGATGTATAGTTTTTTATGGTTAACCTTTTTTTTTTTAGGGACAATATGCTATTTGACAATGCGAAAAATAAAGTGTCAATTATTGTAATCGGTATATATTATGAGTTTAAAAATGGTTATTTATCAACGAAAGTTGAAGTTAATAATTAATTTATTGAAAAATCCATAAATAAAAACGCTTTTTTCTTAAATGTCTTTCTAAAACAAAACGCTCCTGATCGGTCGGGTTTGTGATGACGTCACTTGCTTGTTAACCTCGTTTGCCTACTGTATGTGGATTATATGTGTCACAGATTACAATACAGGCAAGTGACGTCACCGACCCCATTGCAGCGCCATATTGTCAAGGTAGCGTTTTCGAGCGCTATTTAAATATGGAATTTTTTATTTGATATTTTTTAGTAAATATGTGCTAGAATTTAAAAAAACCAACATTTACTGCGTTCCTTAACCTCTACTAAATAATATAAAATGGATTTTAAAAACCAGTCAAATAGCCTATCGAGTTCTAACTTGGTTTCTCCATTGCGAAAATCCAGTCTATCCAAGGACTCCGATTGGCGGTTCCGAGAGTTGATTTATAAATTATGAATTCTGATCGACTTCGTTAACCAATCAGCGCATTCGTTAATTCCGTAAAGTCAATATCAGCCAATCGGAGCTCAAGAAGCCACTCATCTAAGGTAAAATCGCCAACGATTGCAGGCGAACGCCAAATTTATCATGCCATTGCTGAGGTACAGAGCAAATGGACCATATCGTGGTAAGTTCACAAACACCCATTGAATTTGACGACGTAAAAATGTAACCATCCCTTATTCCCGAGGGGAACTAAGATGTTATGACCCTCGTGCCTGTAGTTAAACTTTTCTTGGATTCCAACCGTCTGGTCCTTTGCGATCGTCCGAAGAGGATTCCTGGAGTGATTTTATTTGTCCAATAATAAACTCGGAATGAGGAGATTCTAAATTTGGTTGTATTTTTTTGGAACGAAGTTCTCGTGCGCCACTTACAGTAGAGCGAACTGGCAAAAATCGTTCAAAAAGCGTTGTAGGTCCTCTAGTCGCCTAGAGGGGACACAGCGTGCCTACATTTCATCTCTTTCTTTATCTCTCCGTCTCTTTCTACTGCAGACGGTTTTACATTATTTTTTGAAACGGATTTCGTTAATGTTTTTATTTACGCGAAATTTTTAATAACAATTTTGTTACTGGTCATTCACATATCCTCAAATGTCTGTTATTTAATAAGGTCCACTCACCGAGCGCCAGCAGCGGCTCGCCGGCCAGCGCGGCGGCCTGCAGCGCCAGCGCCCGCAGCGCGCAGGCGGCGGGGCGCAGCGCGCGCGCCAGCACGGGCGCGTGTCCCGCCTCCAGCCGCGCGCCGCACACCGCCAGCTCCGCCAGCTCCGCGCTCTGCGCACACGCACACGCACTACTCAGCCGGGCCGCCAGCGGGCCGCCGGGAACATTAACAGGAAACGGAACGTCCCCGCCCCTGGGAGCTGAGACGTTGCGTCCCCTGTGCCTGTGGCCACACTCGCTCACTCATCCTCGTTTGGCGGTTGAATATCTGATGAGTGGCTGGCACCTACATGTCGACGTCGAATCGACGACATCCGATCTTATATGTGTTTCGATATATCGAACGCATGCCCACTAAAATATATCAGTCAACTCAATAAACTACAACACCAACTCACCATCGACTTGGATTGGCAACTGAGATGTTATGTCTCTTGTGCCAGTAAGCATAACACTACGTACACAACAGTACGAAATATCGCCGTTTTGCGGTGGGATATGCAATGATTCATACCCAAAACTCATTCAATTCCTGAGGACTTTGAATACTTGTTACCCAATTACCTTCTTGATCATTCGCGAGGCAGCCTGCCAGCCTCGTATCCCGAACTGCCTCGGTCCATTTATACCCAATGACGACGTACTCTCGTAGTATTCGATCATATCGAACAATGCCTCCTGCAAATAAATAGTACACCATTACAAAAAGAAGTAACGGCACATTCGTACCCCACAGCTGGGCTTAATGAGGAAATCCATCTGATAGGGGGTGTTGGGCACGAAAAAAATCGAATGCCTTTCGAAATTCGAAAGCAACTTCCAACCAGGTGTGTTATGGAAAGTAAGCCGCTTCGTTACGTAACGCGTTACGGCGCCAGTCTAGTCAGAAAGCGAAGCCAGACAGACCCTCCCATAAGAAGTTATCACTTCGAAATTCCTTTTCTAAAACAATGCAACTTTGTAGGACGTTAAAAACATTCCTCATAACCCCGGGGAAGAATTACGCAAAGGCTGAAAACCACTATTCAATACATCAAGCTAATAAATATACTAACCGCTCCTTCATCGTCAATATCGGTGTGGTCTAGCTCCAGCTTCCGGAACTGCACCTTCCTCATCAGAGCTTCGAGGGCGTCCGTCGGCGCCGAGCCGAGCAGCGAGCAGTCGCTGAGAACAAGACGAGGGGCCCGCGTTGTACCACCGATCGTATTCTCTGGTAGCTCCTGGAATCGAAACAGAATAATATCAGCCTATTAATGTCGTTTGCCAACCTCCGACATCCGGAACAATATATTTCTCATGAGGTTTGGCGTATGTTCTTCGACGATGTTCCAAAGCGGGTTGGTGGAAACATGCGGCAGACTTACATTCGACAAATGCAAGGTTTCTCGCCTTCAATGTCTAATATGAGATAAATAAAGAACACTAATTAAAATATTTTCTGGAACCAAGTTCTATTACATAAAAATCGTTATGACCCCTCCAGGCGGCCCTTCCCCCTCTCTCTCTTTCCTTTGTCTGTTTCTATTATATATGGTTTTATACAACATAATTTAAACTTCAACATGTACAGCTTCAAATTTCCCACAGCTGAGCTAAGGCCTTCTCTCCATTTCGAGAAGGTTAGGAGCGTATTCCACTACGCTCCTTTAGTGCGGGTTGGAACGTGATAACTCAAAAATTTCCACCAGCGTCCTTTGTGGTCATTGTTTTTCAGTTGCTTTAAAATAAGTTCCTAGTTGTTATACATTTTTGGAGAGCTAAGAAAACGGTATTTTTTTTAAATAATCTGCAGGACAAGTTTCGTAACGATTTTAAGGTATTTTTGTGGAAAAAAATAAATTAATTAAAATAAAATCGCTTTCCGTCTCGCATTTTTAAATTTGGGCGCATAATTATTGTTTTAATATTGGCAAATTGTTGTAAGCAACTTCCAGGCCTCAGGTATTTTTTATCTCGTTGGATGTTGCGTAGTTCACACGTTTAACTCACACGTACGGGACACCACGAAAATTGCACTTACCAGCTGCACCAGAATGGGTATTCTGGAGACTCTTCGGGGGCACCACGAAATCGTTCACCTTACAAATTGCACATACAACTAAAAACTACTATATACATAAATGTGTGTGTGTTATGTGTGTGCGTGTGCGTGTGTGTGTGTGTATATGAGTTACCCGTATTTGTTGCAGTACTGAATCGATGGGCGGTGTCCCGTTACTCCTGCAGTACTCCAGGTATTCCGCTGCGAGCTGCGCACGAGTCGTCGTTGGCACTGGAAATGAGAGGAAAGTTTAATTAAAAAAATTACTCCAGATTCATTGAGACCAGTGCAATGACCTCTAACACAGCATCAGGCGAGGTTTAACGTTTTATTATACAACTAGCTGAACCTGCGACTTTACCGGCGCGAAATTTATAACACTTTTAGCAAAGAAATCATCACTTCCCATTTAACCCCCTCAAGGGTTGAATTAAAAAAGAAGCGTATACCCACCCCAAAAAATCAAAATATACTTTATTCAAGTAGGCTTTTACGAGCACTTTTGAATCGTCATTTAACAAACTATATTGAGTGAAGCTACCGCCGTTTCGGAATGTAGATTCTACCGAAGAGAACGGGCAAGAAACTCAGTAGTTACTCTTTTTCCACATCTAAAAATACAGTCATGTTAGATCTCCTGCCTGGAAGTCAACAAGCATTAAATCCACGCTTTTTTATCATCAATATAATCTTGTATTGAATAATATGCCTTCTTCACCAATGTATTTTTTACAAACGACTTGAATCTATGAAACGGCAAAGTTAAAAATGTCTGCGGAATTTTATTATAGAAGCGGATACGTTGCCCCAAGAATGATTTATTGACTTTGCGGAGTCGAAAACTTGGCGTTATAAGCTTATCCTTACTTTTTGTGCACATCTGATGAGTGGGTGGTACCAGACGGGCTTGCACAAAGCCCTACCACCAAGTGGTATCATCAAACTATATTCCAAACAATAAAAAATATTTTCCAAATATTTCATAAATAACACAGCTACAACTTAGAACCGAATTGAGAATCTATTTTTTATGAAGTCGGTTAAAAACATATATGTATATAAAACAAAACACCCCGTCTCAACCATGAATAACAATGAACCAGCCCCACGTCACCAGTGGTCGCACACCGGTGACGTGAGGGCTGGTTATTTTTTTTGCCCAGAGAAACGGAATTGCGATTCAACGGAAAATTACCGCTAGCATTTTCGTTACCATTCAACGCGGTCACGACAGGTGGAGTAACTATTTCTAATTATGGATTGTATTTAATTTAATACCTATTTAAGTCCATGAGTTTGTAAATGTAAGTATTTATTATAAAGGGACGACTTTCTCGGACTTTTACCATTCCAACCCAATCTAAACTAACATGTAAATCCTAAGATTTACCAAGTGAATTATGGTAAAAATTCGAATCCCACAGTTTTATGGACATGTACCATTCATAATCGGTAAATCTCAGGTTTTACTGGAAAATCTTAAGATTTACCGTAGTTCGAGCTTTTACAGTAACATATATTTATTGCATCTAGTTTTAGACTAATATTATCAATGCGTAAGTATCTGTCTCTCATCTCAGATGGAGATAATTCGAGTGCTGTTTATTTATTTTCACCTCTCGAGGGAGTAAAATGGGGTGTGACGGATTGTGTGCTGAGTAAAACCGCAGGATCAACTAATATTAAATATATGTTGAGCGAAATAACTCATGGAATCCTCACTTATTTATCTCTGTCAGAGATTCAGATAAGGGCTTAATTGGGTATAATACCCAATAGTACCCCAACTCCCTTTTACCCCCACTCGAACGCGAGTGGAAACTAGTAGACTTTAATCAAAATATCGTGTATACAATAAGAATTACGAACGCTACTCCTGAACTGCCCAGAGTTGGACTGCAGATGCCAGGGATTCTAGGTTCAAAACCCACATAGGTCCAATAAAATTTATTGAGTTTTTTATACGGGCATACAGAAGCCAACCACCAAGAAACCACACCAACGTTCACCTACGCCCCATAAGGAGGACCTGTGCAAAATACACGTGACACACACCGGTTAGGTCATTTCAAAATTTTAGTATGTAGATCATAATTTATCAATTTGCACATACGACCTTTGCATTTACGCGTAATATTATGAGTCATATTTTGACGACGATTTAAAAAAACTAAAGCAAACAATGACGAATACTGATCTAATACGCTGAGAAGTCGGTTTGCCTTGCTTCTGTTTCTATTTAAAACATGAACATTAGTAATACCCATTACAATTAGTTAGTAAAATTCCTATTTACCCCTCCTATAAAGCTTAAAGGAGAGGGGACGACATTAGCCCAAGTCAGGATCGATCTTGCGACTTTTTTACATAGCTAGGAAGCCCTCAAATCAAATCAATTTTATTCAAGTATACTTCACAACGAAGCGTTTTTGAATCGTCGATATTAAAATACTACCACCGTTTCGGATACAGCCTCCAGCGAGAAGACACGGCAAGAAACTCGCATAGTTGCACTTTTCAAATAAACAGATTTACAATGCTGATTTTTTACAATAATCAGTGTCCCGTGACGGAACCCGAGCCTAAATCAAGGCGTTTTTTTCTACAAAGCGCTCTTTTAATGAATAATAAGGCTGATTTATTAATTTAGTCTTAATAAACTTTTTAAATTTCGTAAATGGTAAATTGGTTACATTTCCCGGTATCTTATTATATATACGTATACCATTGCCCAAAAACGTTCTCTGTACCGTATGCAAACGGAAAGTAGGGGTTACAAGTTTATTCTTATTTCTTGTATTAATAGTATGTATATCAGCTTTTATGGAATACTTTTGTATATTCTTCTATATAAACATTATATTATCATAAATATATTGTGCAGCAGCCGTTAATACACCTATTTCTTTAAATTTTTCGCGTAATGATGTCCTAGAGCTAATATTGTAAATAGTTCGGATAGCTCTTTTCTGCAGAATAAATACTATTTCAATATCTGCTGAATTACCCCATAAGAACATTCCATATGACATAAGACTGTGAAAATTACTTTTTTTTTTTTTTTATGTTAGAGTTGGCAAACGAGCAGGAGGCTCACCTGATGGAAAGTGACTACCACCGCCCATGGACATCTGCAACACCGGGGGGCTTGCAGGTGCGTTGCCGGCCTTTCAGGAAAGAGTACGCTCTTTTCTTGAAAGTTCCTAAGTCGTATCGGTTCTTACTAAAATAAACTAGTCCAGCAGTACTTATGTCCGTGAGTTTTCTTATTGTTTTTATTGCATAATTGACACTACTTAGTTTCCCTGCTAGGGCGTACAAATCACTACGATAATGACTCTCTAAAGAGGGTTTTGCGTTACTGCAATAATTTTACTAGTCCCGCTTCGTACGTGTAGAAAAAGAGTGAACTTAGTCGTTTTTTTGACGTCTAATTGAACTCCATAACTAGTATTTTACAGTTCACAAGTGCATGCTAAAATACAGTTTCAGTTTCTTAACGAGTTTAAAGCTCCGGGTAGAATACTAAGATCTCATCGATGAAAAAGCAATATCTTTTTAGGTTTTGTACCTATAAAGGAAAAAAGGAACCCTTATGAGATCACTTCGTTGTACGTCTATCTGTCTGTCAAGACTCATATGGAACGCCTAAAGGTAAAGTTGAAATTCAAACCCTGTAACTGTGGTCTGCGCTCCCTTGGAGCTATGATAAAATCAAACCTCTAAGTTTACCTACATTCGCAAAAGGGAATCAAAATCTCTAGGGTACTTCCCGTTGAGCAGCAATATCTTATTGCACAATTATGTGTCTGTTTGTCTATCTGTCTAGCAAGTATTACGGAACCGTTAGTGCGCGAGATCGACTCGCACTTGCCCGGTTTTACTAACCAAACAAATTTTCATTATCATTGAACCTCGGGATCTGTTCACCTATCATCTATTAACCAGCCTTAACCAACGAACCATTCAACATTAACAAAAAAAAAATACAAGAAAATATAACCAATTAAAAATTCCAAACGTCGTTTCAAAATGTCACAATCGTTAAAAAAAAAGCCATAAAAATGAAGTTTACGGGAAAAAGCCGAACGATTCATACGTATGGACGAGCTGTTGCAATAAAGACACAGGCGACCAGTAAATAATAAACTAGGTCATGACGTCATACATTCGATGAAATGCATTTTATTGTCACGAGTGAACTTTAAGTACTCGGTGGTACGGCTTTGTTCGACCCCGATAGGTAGGTACCACCTACTCATCATCCTCCTGCCCATACCACAGCATGTCTTCTTCTTCCATACTTCCCTATCTTATTATTATTATTTTTTTATGGCATTGATTGGCGGACGAGCATATGGGCCACCTGATGGTAAGTGGTCACCACCGCCCATAGACAAAGGCGCTGTAAGAAATATTAACCATTCCTTACATCACCTATGCGCCACCAACATTGGGAACTAAGATGTTATGTCCCTTGTGCCTGTGATCACACTGGCTCACTCACCCTTCTAACCGGAACACAACAATACAGAGTACTGTTGTTATATCTGACGTCATCTCACAAGTAACATTCTTTCCAGCCATATCATCTTCCACACAATCCATCTATCTTTTAATTGGTCGTCCTTCCTCCGTATCCATCCACGTTCATGCTCAAGCACTTCCTCACAATATTTTGCTGATTCCTCCGCATAACATGCCCATACCATGATAGCCGCCTTCCACATAACTTCTCGAGACCATCTACTCAAAAATCAAAATATACTTCGTTCAAGTAGACTTTTCCAAGGAATTTTGAATAACTTGATAAACTATTTTAAGTGAAGTTAGCACCGTTTCGGAATTTTCACATGACAAACACAACTATTTTTGGGTGTACATCGAGTGTATGTATATATACTATATTCCGACCGTGAGAGGAGAAAAGCCAACTAAACAACATTTGACAGCAAATCGACGCGACGTCATTGGTCGAGAGCTCGATTGATCTATGTTCACTATGGATTTGCGAAAAAATAGCGTTTTGAACGTCGACGAAATTGTTACCGGAATTTAGTGCTGTATTAGAAATAAAGATTTATTAATCGCAAACTTTTACTAGCGCATGAAATAGGTGAGTTATTATCGAATCGCATGAAACACGTAAATCTAAGCTTTGATTATATTTCTAGGGTTCCGTAGCCAAATGGCGAAAAACGTTGACTTTTTTAATACGTCATCAATCTTAAACCGCAATTTACCTTTCATTCAAAAAGTTACAACAGCGAACTACAAGAAATTTTATATTATGTGCTGCTAGGGAACACTTCATGGGCGAGTCCGACTCGCGCTTGGGCGTTTCTTTTCCTACTTCCATTGGAATAGTCTGAGTCATTTTGGAACGAACTTCTTTTACGCGATAAGCCACGTCACGGACAAAGCGTTATGTCTTTCTCTCTTTCTCTACGTCTCCTTGTTTTTCTTTTATATAAACTTCTTTTTTGTTATCGTTTTAATTCTCAAGCTACGTATGTTAATTGATTTCACTGCGTCTGTTATTTAATACATAATATATAGACATAGCAACTTCGTTCAGACTGTGTGTCCCAAGACACATCTCATTTTCAGGGTTCCTAAGACTTCGTTGTTTATCCGTACGTCCGTCCGTCTGTCACCAAGTTGTATCTCAGGAACCGTTATAGTTAAACAGTTGAAATGTTCACAAATTATTTATTCCTGTTGCCGCTATAACAACAAATACTAAAAAAAATGAATAAAATAAATATTTAAGGGGGTCTCCCAATATAAGATCATCATAATTTTTACGCCGTTTCTATTGATAATGGTACGGAACCCTTCGAGCACGAGTCCTACTCGATCTCGGCCGGTTAATTTTATTTGTTGTTTATAATTTCTGACCCAGACACTATCCGTATTACAATGAACGGGACGAGAAAATCGCCCGCAACCGACAATTCAAACAACAGTTTTTATTATTTTCATATACGCACATAGTCTTCGGTCATATATCGAATCGCGTAAACAACCATAACACGAGATTAAATGACGTCATATCGATATAATTAAATAACCGCCTCTAATACGGGCAAAGATCAAACGCCATTAGTTTACATGACGCTTCGAATTGGGCGTTATTTGTATAGGTTTTTTGGCGAACAGATTGTGGTTGAGCTTTGTGCAGGCTTAGGTTAGTTACCACCGAGTCATCAGATATTCTACCGCCGAACAGCATTGTTGTGTTCCGGTTTGAAGGATGAGTAAGCCTCTATAACAGCAGGCACGAGAGACGTAATATCTTCGTTCCCAAGATCGGTGGCGCATTGGCGACGTGAGGAATGGTTAATATCTCTTACAGCGCCATTGTCCACCAGCAGGTGGCCTATTTGCACGTCCATTAGCAGCCTGTAAATTTCCCACTGCTGGGCTAAAGGCCTCCTCTCCCTTTGAGGAGCATATTCCACCACGCTGCTCCAATGCGGGCGGAATACACATGTGGCTGAATTTCGTTGAAATTAGACACATGCAGGTTTCCTAACGATGTTTTCCTTCACCGCCGAGCACGAGATGAATTATAAACACAAATTAAGCACATGAAAATTCAGTGGTGCCCGCCTGGGTTTGAACCCGAAATCATCGGTTAAGATGCACGCGTTCTAACCACTGGGCCATCTCGGCTCACGTCACGTCCACGAAATTATATCATAAAAAAAAATTGGTCAACTGACAAATGGCTCACCTGAGAGAAAGTGCTCACCACTAATATACTTTATTCCAATCATAACAGGAGAAAAGTCAAATAAACAACATTTGACAGCAAATCGACGCGATATCATTGGTCGAGAGCTCGATTGATCTATGATATTCAATAAATTTAAGTGGATATAAGTAGTTAAGTGCAATAGAGTTGTATTATAAATAGAGATATATTAATCGTAAACTCTCAGTAGTGCACAGCGTACCTGAGTTATTAGCGAATCGCATGAAATACGTAAATATAAACTTTGTTTATCTCTTTTCCTACTTCCATTGGAACAGGCTGTGCATATAGTGTCACTGGAAGACATATTAAACATATGATTAAGATATCATATCCCTCACCCAAAATACAAAAAATGACGCCGCGTCTTATCTCGAAACATAACCGAAACGCTACGGTAAATCTCGAAAAAATTTAGGGCAGTAGTCTAGAATACTAGCGACCGACTTGGGTACAAGTCGTGTAATTACACTGGCTCACTCACCCTTCAAACGAGAACAGAAGATTGGTCTTATATCTATTTCTTGGCTCGCTACAAATATCAGTCGTATATATCTGTACTGTTTAAATAATGTGATTATATACTCCGTTGATGTCACGTTCAATCAATAATGCCTGATATTATACTAAAAGAATTATATTTAAATTCAATGAATCCTACTTCGTACGATCGTGGAGTCCAATTCGATTAATTTATAAGGATCAAATTAATCAATAAATCTTATTATTAATTAAAAGAGTACTTTTAAAACAAAAAGCAAAAGGCTCGGGTTCCATCACAGCACTGATTGAAAAATCAAAAAAAAAAAAATCAAAATCAAAATATACTTTATTCAAGTGGGCTTCTACAAGCAATTTTGAATCGTCATTTAACAAACTATATCAAGTGAAGCTGCCACCGGTTTGGAGTGTAGATTCTACCGAGAGGAACCGGCAAGAAACTCAGTAGTTACTCTTTTTCAACATCTAAAGATACAGTCATGTTAGTTAAATACAATTATACATATATGTCATGTCTCCCGCCTGGAAGTCAACGAGCGTTAACTCCACGCTTTTTTATCACCAATATAATCTCGTATCGAATAATATGCCTTCTTTACCGATGAATTTTTTACAAGTGACTTGAATCTATGAAACGGCAAAGTTAAAAATAAATAATTGCATTATAAATCTGTTCATTTGAAATGAGCAACTATGCGAGTTACTTGCCGTTTCTTCTCGCTGGAGGCTGTATCGGGAACGGTGGTAGTGTTTAAACTGACGATACAAAAATGATTTATATTAAAATTGAATAAAATACATTTGATTCGATTTGACGAAACGTCCGGACAACTCCCTCACAGTCCAAAGATATAACAATCCGATACGACTGAACGGCAATCAGACACGAGAAAATTGAACCCTGGACTCGGTAGCAATATAATCTAGCTACTGGACAATAGACGCGGTTGGGAGTAAATATTTAATCCGAACCAACACTATGTAAACCGACGTTTATCACTATCAGAGACGCGGAAACGTGTATGACCTCATGCATTCGACCTTCGCTCATAAACAAGGATTCTAATTAAAAAAAAAAAAATAGGTCAACTTTACAATTTATCCTGAATAATGATTAAATTGTTAACGAATTTTAATTGATTGTATATGAATAGATGAAACTTAAGATTCTGCTTACTTGGCTTCATGCAAGTCCGTCTTGGTAGGTACCAACGGCCTTTGGTAAGTACCACTCATTCTTAATTACCACTAAACAGCATTATTTTAAGGTATGTGACAGACTGAGGTCACGGATTAGCGGCAAACTCGGTCAGAGTCTCATCTTAGTGATTTGTCAAATCCGACCAGCTTGACGACTGGCTTCCCACGCGGAGGATGACCCCGCATTCTCCACAAAGGGAGACGAAATAAACTCAGCAAGAACCAAAGGTGGACAGTCATTTTGTTCCCTTCAAGGGGGGTAAAGTTGTTGATTGAGTTGTATGCCAATTCTTGAAGAGATACCATCATAGCCGCGGTTTCAGCTAGTGTTGTCTTCCGTTGAAAAAGAGTAACTACTGAGTTTGTTGCCGGTTCTTCTCGGTAGGAGCTACATTCCGACCCGGCGGTAGCTTCACTCAATAACATTTCTTAAATGACGTTTCAAAAGTGCTTCTAAAAGCTTACTTGAATATAGTATATTTTGATTCTGTTTAATATACCATTACAGACACGAGATATATTAATACGTATACAATCACGGAGACATCTTCGTTGTTTCCGAACGCTATGCGTAAATTAATTCTGTCACGGGATGACGTGAACCATGCTCGATGGCTTAAAGCCAAGAAATGGATATTGGCTTAAAATTTACAAAACTAAAAGTTTCTGTATAGGACATTGACACCGTGGAAAAATACTGGAATTGCCGAAATATCTATTTACCTGGTTTAAGAATGCGTGTGACATTAGCCATTGATTTTATAAGAAAACAACAAAATAGAATTATAGTTTAGTCTAATATCATGTCATTGGCAGAATTATATCAAATACTAGCGACCCGCCCCGGATTCGCACGGGTGCAATGCTGTACTAAATATACTACAGAATGTCTTACAACAGCTTTTTGTCATTAGACAATACAAACCGCTATGTCCCTGCGGTTTAAATCTGTAATATCTTCGAAAGTATTCATTTAAATTACACGCTGTAAAGGGCCATATTGATCTATATTAAATGCACAATGTATTTAAGGTACTTAATTGGATAAGGATTAATGCTGTATTGCTTGAAATAGCTTCGTAAATAAGTCACTATTTCTCGTAAACAGTGAAGGGTTAAAAATGTTTATTGTGGGTTATCCCTAAGAAATAGACATATACCATCGCGGACTTTTTTGAAGACCTTTTTAAGGTGTACAATACTGTAGAACATTATTTTGATCTATCTCGTAGGGTTCAGCCAGCCAGTGCAAAAAGTGCGTTTATTTACGACATCACTTCAGAAACCTCTAAAGTTATCAGTGTTTCTCTACTATATTGTGCGTGTATTATACATATAAACCTTTCTCTCGAATCAGTCTATCTATTAAAAAAACCGCATCAAAATTCGTTGTGTAATTTAAAAAATCAAAGTAAACACAGGGACAGACAGCAGTAAGCGACTTTGTTTTATACTATGTAATGATAAAACTACAAATGGCAGAACTATGAGCAGGCATTAACCATCAATCCAAAGCTCCAAAGCTTCTCCGACGTTCGCCTCCTCGCCTCAGCTTTGATAGCCGCTAAACCAAGGTGGTCGATGATCTTATCGTATTTTTTATAATGTACGTTACAAACGTTACCGAGTGTATAGTTACGAGATACAAGCCTTAGCATTCTTGAGGAAACATGTCAATACGATTTTTACAAGAGAATTTGCCAGAAATTCAGTAACAGGACATTAATTAATCCAAAGGTCGGGGTCAAACTACATACAGCGTTTCAATTGGAAAACTTTGTACCATTAACATAATGGTCAAAAATATAATAATAAAATGTCAAATCTATAGCACCAAAGAAAATATGGGGTCAAATAAATTAAAAAAACAAAATTGGAGTGTCTGGTTGTAATATTAAAATAACATCACATACATTACATACATTACTCTGATCCCAGTGTAAGTAGCTAAAGCACTTGTGTTATGGAAGATCAGAAGTAACGACGGTACCACAAACACCCAGACCCAAGACAACTTAGAAAACTAATGAGCTTTTCTATATCGACTCGGCCGGGAATCGAACCCGGGACCTCGAAGTGGCGTACCCATGAAAACCGGTGTACACACTCGACCACGGAGGTCGTCAAACCATAATCGCTTTTTAATAAATCAATATGTATGTATACACGGTACATATACCAAAATAATATATTTTTTAATTTTTGTCTGTCTGTCTGTTTGTTCCGACTAATTTCTGAAACGGCTGCGCCGATTTTGACGGGACTTTCACTGGCAGAAAGCCGATGTTACAAAGAGTAACTTAGGCTACAATAATAACTTTTTTGTTAAATTAAATCGCGCACGAAGTCGCAGAAACCGCTAGTTATAAATAAAATATTACCTGTGCCGAAATATTTCCGTCAAACTTTACATAACAATTTCATTGTTAAGGACAAATTCGACGCAACCTTGAACACGTCCAGAATATGGACTAATTAGCGTAAGAATATCCGCCTGTGTGGGTGGTACCCAAACAAACGTGCCAGCATCCGCTTATACTACATACTTAAAGATACCCATTGAAGACCTACGCTGTGAACCGAGCCAATGGTGGGAAAAATTATGGCACTTGGGGGTGTATTCATTGAAACATTTATATATTGAACTGCGGCTATAAGGGCGCAGATCCCGAGATACTGATTTCAAAGCCCAACTGGGACGATAAAACTTATAGTTTTTCTATCGAAATATTCTCAGTAGAAAAATGTTACGTGGAAACCCGATGAGAACGTATACATTTAAATCCGTATTCGCACATCGCTGTCGTAGTGATGAATGACTCAGTGTTTGAAAGGAACGGAAATTATGCCGGTTGGTCTGATAGTAAAATCCCGGCTTCAAACTGCTACAAAAAGGATCTAAATACAACTTTAAGACTGAAGAACCAACATAAACAAATTAAAACTAAAAACCTTAAAAAGAAAAAAATAAACTTTTACACTAAAACTTTTACCAACAGTAAAAGTTTAAAATAATAATTGGTCCGCCATCTTGGTTAAGTCGCCATCTTGGATTTAGAATGACGTCACACAGTTAACCCTGCATTGTCATCCAAACTGAACGTGTATACAAATTTTCAGCTCAATCAGTTAAAGACATCTGCATCTAAATAAAGTTGCAAGATTTCACGCGAACATACTTACATCGCAAGTTAAATAAAAGCTTGTAAAAGATAATCTTTCGATTTTTCCGACTTCAGGCCGTAGTGTGGCCGTTTCAACATTCTCCTGCCTCGGAAAGCATAGTGTGCTCCAGCGCCTGATCTCTCTAGTCATATCGAATTTGCTGTCCCAACGGAATATAGTGTGTGCACCCAATTGTGGACTAACATTTCTTCAGCAGTTAATTTCAATCGTTATTAGTTAAGGAAATTTTAATAAAATTGAAATGCAGTTTGGTGAATATGTATCCGATCCGTAGGCGTCCTAAGCACGTCCTACATGACCCCGTCGACAGTCTCACTGCTATATTAATTCGATTGGTAACACAGACAACACACACCGACCCCGCCGGCGGAGTATATAGTTACAAGCAATACCGCCGGCGGGGTTGTCTGTGTCGTCGAATGCACACGTCTTTCTTCCCTCGAGTCGACGACGGCGTCCTAAGCCAAGGTCCGGCCTCACAGGAGGCACCCTTGGGACGCGCGTATTCTGAGCCCTTAAGTGGGTTCACAACATCCAGGTTTGAGTACTTAAAGGCCATTAGGCCAACAGCATTACACTTTTCGAAAAAAAAATGTGAATATATATAACTATGTATGTAAATTAACTTAAATATAAATTATCTTACATATTTATGTATAGATGGCTCAGCGGTTAGAAGGCCTGCTTCTTAACCGATGATTGCGGGTTCAAACCCAGGCAAGCACCACTAAATTTTCATGTGGTTGATTTGTGTTTATAATTCACCTCATGCTCGGCGGTGAAGGAAAACATAGTGATGAAACCTGCATGTGTCTAATTTCAACGAAATTCTGCCACATGTGTATTCCACCAACCCGCATTGGAGCAGCGTGGTGGAATATGCTCCATACCTTCTCCTCAACGGGAGAGGAGGCCTTAGCCCAGCAGTGGGAAATTTACAGGCTGATTATGTTATGTTATCTTAATAATATTATATATGTGAAATTTTGAATTAATGTAAATCTGTGACTCAATCGCGCCGGAACGGCTGAACGGATCTGAATGAAATTTGGCACTGTCAATTATCGTCTGGACGAGTACATAGGTTACTTTTTATGAACACATGTTTATATATCTGATTCATATTTAAAGTGTAAAGATGTGTGCATGTCCAAACTTTAATTTGTATCTTTTGCTGATCCTTCGTTTTATTTTTTTTTGTAATAATTCTATATATTTTTTTGGTATCTGTAGGCGGACGAGCAAATGGGCTACCTGATGTTAAGTGGTCACCACTGCCCATAGACAATGGCGCTGTTACAAATATTAACCATCCCTTACTGAACCAATGCGCCACCAACCTTGGGAACTAAGATGTTATGTCCCTTGTGCCTGTGGTTACACTGTCATCAACCTTGAACCCAAACCGAACACACCAACCAACTATCTGCTTGGCGGAAAAATATCTGATAAGTAAGTAGTGCCTACCCAAACGGGTAAGTCACCGAGAAAAAGTAAAATCGGTTTGCTTTTAAATAACGTTACAAAGACTATACAGACATATTATAAAAGTATATGCATATGTTTAACACAACATAACAATAACCTTTATCATTTTGAAGTATTATAGAATTGATTCCATCTAAAACTGTGTTGAACGAAGGTTATTAGCGGCGTGTCAATGTGTGCATAGCCACACACATACGCGCCCGTAGACACATTGTCACCTGCGCGCGCACGACTTTGACAATGACTTCTGAGCTCGTTACGAGTGTATTTAAGCCGTGTAGCGATCTATTTCTTAGAATTCTGACTCATATGTATTTCGGACGCTGAAACACAATGAGCTACGGTGTTAACGTTGCATATTATGGATATTTCTGTTTGAAACATGAAATTTCAGTACGCCTTTGTAACGTACCGTTCAATTTTGATTTTCTATCCAAGATTGCTGACTTGGTCTCTTCTAACTACAATATAATATATAAACATACATACATAACATTAACAGCCTGTAAATTTCCCACTGCTGGGCTAAGGCCTCTTCTCCCTTTGAGGAGAAGGTTTGGAGCATATTCGACCACGCTGCTCCAATGCGGATTGGTGGATACACATGTGGCAGAATTTCGTTGAAATTAGACACATGCAGGTTTCCTCACTATGTTTTCCTTCACCGCCGAGCATGAGATGAATTATAAACACAAATCAACCACATGAAAATTCAGTGGTGCTTGCCTGGGTTTGAACCCGCAATCATCGGTTAAGAAGCAGGCCTTCTAACCGCTGAGCCATCTATACATACATATTGAAATCTTATTATTACGAAAATTAATTTAGCCATATAGCCGTCGCTCGCGGCTTCGCTCGTTTTAGTGGTCGGTGAGAAGATGTTAGGTATAAAAACCGGCCACGTGCTAGTCGGACTAGCGCACGAAGGGTTCCGTACCGGTGACTAGGTATACAACAGATATTTTTAACTTTGCCGTTTAATAAATTCAAATCATTTGTAAAAAATTAATTGGTAAAGAAGGCATATTATTCGATACGAGATTATATTGATGATAAAAAAGCGTAGAGTTAACGCTCGTTGACTTCCAGGCAGGAGACATGACATACATATATAATTGTATTTAACTAACATGACTGTATCTTTATATGTTGAAAAATAGTAACTACTGAGTTTCACACCGGTTCCTCTCCGTAGAATCTACACTCCGAACCGGCGGTAGCTTCACTTAATATAGTTTGTTAAGTGACGATTCAAAAGTGCTCGTAAAAGCATACTTGAATAAAGTATATTTTGATTTGATTTACACCAGTGAAAATAAATTTAGAATCGATCCTGTAGTTCCGGAAATACCACCCCCAAATATAAACAAATATAAAATAAAAATATTCTTTGTTCCAGTCGGCTCATAAAAGCATCTTCGAATCGTCGTGTTACAGTGTTAAATTAAATGCAAACCTGGATACCAGTCGGTCCTCGAAGTTTTCCCCGCTTTAACGTTGGTGCCCCATCCGCAGCGTCATGGTTTTTTGTTTTTTTTTTTTCGAACTGATTATGCTGTTGGCCCTGATCAGCATCGCCGGGCGAGGAGGCGAGTTAAAATACTCAAGCTTGAATATTGAGAACCAACTTAAGGGCTCAGAATACGCGCGTCCTAAGGGTGCCTCCTGTGAGGCCGGACCTCGTCTTAGGACGTCGTCGTCGTCGAGAGGGACCGCAGCGTCATGTTAAAAATATAGATACAGTCTTATGCAGTTTGTCCTAAGGGTAGCTCCTGTGAGGACCGACCTCGTCTTAGGACGTCGTCGATAGGGACCGCAGCGTTATGTGGCACTCGCGCTAAAAATATAGATGCAGTTTATCACCGAAGCTATTGGCACGTATCGGGGGGTGAGGCCGACTCGTATTCCGTGATCCTGAACGTCATAACGCTCTCGTATACCGACGCGTCTTCTCCTTCCGCTCTCTGCTGTCCTACAGTAGCGTTTACTATAAAACGATTTGAATTTATGAAACGGCAAATTTAAAAATGTCTGCGGAATTTTATTACAGAAACGGATACCTTGCCCCGACAAGGATTTATCGACTTTGCGGAGTCGGAAACTGAGTCGGACTGAAGCCACTTTAGCACCTGATTCCTATGAGGTATAAATTTTATTTACGAGACATCAAACGATATAAATTATTGCATCCGTGCGAAACCGGAGCGACTCGCTAGTATATTATAAAGCTTTTGTTTAATAATTTATTACGAGTACCATTAAGAACGGATAAACACCGCTGACATAGCACTAGTGACATCATATCCGTCAATCAGATCCATCTCAAGATAAATCTTAAAATAACTACGAAAACGAAACACACAGATATAATCTTAACGTGTGTGCATTTATATATGTTTAGATCAACACGTACACACACATACCCATCGACGTGAATGGACATGTTTACGTGTGTGTATCGATGAATGGGAAAACAAGGATTGGCACACTTGCATTTTTTTTAAATTTAATTGGACCGCGTTCTTCTGGAATATTCCAATCCACAGAGACCGACAAAAGCGTTCATTGTTTATATATGTATGTAATAATGATGTTATATATTATATATTACTAGCGAACCGACCCGGCTTCGCACGGTTGCAATGCTGATACTAAATATACAGTATACTACTACAGAACTACAGAATGTCTTTACATACAACGTTCAGTCTTATCGGTCAGTTCAGGACCATATTGATCTATATTAAATGCACAATGTATTTAAGGTACTTAATTGAATAAGGATTAATGCTGTATTGCTTAAAATCGCTTCCTAAATAAGCCATTACTTCTCGTACAAAGTAAATGATAAAAAAATGTTTTTTTTACATTACATTAGCAGCCTGTAAATTTCCCACTGCTGGGCTAAGGCCTCCTATCCCTTCGAGGAGAATGCTTGGAGCATATTCCACTACGCTGCTCAAATGGGGGTTGGTGGAATACACATGTGGCAGAATTTCGTTGAAATCAGACACATGCAGGTTTCCTCACGGTGTTTCCCTTCACCGAGCACGATATCAATTATAAACACAAATTAAACACATGAAAATTCAGTGGTGCCTGCCTGCGTTTGAACCCGAAATCATCGGTTAAGATGCACGCGTTCTAACCACTGGGCCATCTCGGCTCTTGTTGGCAAAAAATTGTTATTGTGGGCTATCCCTAAGAGATAGACATATACCATCGCGGACTTTTTTGTAGATCCTTTTAAGGTGTACAATACTTTAAATATATAGTGCATTTTATTGATCCATCCATCCATCGTAGGGTTCAGCCAGCGTTTGCAATGAAGCGCAAAAAAATGTGTTCATTTACGACGTCACATTAGAAACCTCTAAAGTTATCAGTGGTCCTCTACTATATCATACATATAAAATCTCTTGAATCACTCTATCTATTAAAAAAAACCGCATCAAAATCCGTTGAGTAGTTTTAAAGATCTAAGCATTCATAGGGAAAGACATACAGCGGGAAGCCGTTTTAGTCACCTGGTCGTAAGTGGTCACCGGCGCATATAGACAATGGCGCTGTAAGAAATACTAACCATTCCTTACCAACCTTGTGAACTAAGATGTTATGACCCTTGTGCCTGTAGTTACACTGGCTCACTCACCCTTCAAACCGGAACACAACAATACTGAGTACTGTTGTTTGGCGGTAGAACATCTGATGAGTAGGCGGTATCTACCCTAGACTTGCACAAAGCCCTACCACCGACTAAACAGCTACTTAATATCAGCACATGACCCTGAAAAATACTTAAGTACAGACGAACTCCGTGGTCGAGTAGTGTGTACACCGGTTTTCATGGGTACGCCACTCCGACGTCCGAGTCGATGTAGAAAAAGTCCATTAGTTTTCTATGTCGTCTCGGGTCTGGGTGTTTGTACCGTCGTTACTTCTGATCTTCCATAACACAAGTGCTTTAGCTACTTACATTGTGATCAGAGTTATGTATGTGATGTTGACCAATATTTATTTAAAGTACATCATACGGGCTAAGGTTCGTCGAACATCGTACGACAAATAAAGCCAAATACAAAACCCGTCGTCCATTTCTACCAATACTTAAATATAACCTAATTCTTGACATTGTTCCTCGATAAAATCATATTCAAGCGTCACGCGCGCCAGTTTTGTCGCAGACAGCAAGTCTCATACGATCGTTGATACAAGAATAAATCGTACACGTGCTCGCCGTGGCGAGATGGAGGGGTGTTTGATCAAACGTTGGACCAAATTTTATTCATTTTTACATTTACATAAATTAGCAGCCTGTAAATTTCCCACTGCTGGGCTAAGGCCTCTTCTCCGTTTGAGGAGAAGGTTTGGAGCATATTCCACCACGCTACTCCAATGCGGGTTGGTGGAATACATATGTGGCAGAATTTCGTTGAAATTAGACACATGCAGGTTTCCTCACGATGTTTTCCTTCACCGCCGAGCACGAGATGGATTATAAACACAAATTAAGCACATGAAATTCAGTGGTGCTTGCCTGGGTTTGAACCCGAAATCATCGGTTAAGATGCACACATTCTAACCACTGGGCCATCTCGGCTCGGGCAATTTTATTCGTTCCTTGTTTTTTCTTTTGTTGCAAATAGACGGTCTAGCAACCGGGCCACCTTATGGTGTTTTTGATCAACCGCACATCGCCATGGCGTCAATGACCTCTGGATTTCAGACGTTATGTCCCTCGTGACTGTAGTTACACTAACACGACAGTCAAAAATCAAAATACACTGTTATCGAGCACTTGAATCGTCATTTCACAAAACTGCAATAAAAGCAAAGCTACCAACGTTTCGGAATATAGATCCTAAACAATACTAAGTACTTTTATTTGACGGTAGTTCATTTAACCGTTAGGCCGACCGCCACCAGATGGTAGCTAATCACCGTCTTATATATTAAATTAAATATGTAAGAAATATTAACCATTCCTTACATCACAACAAAACGTCACCAACCTCGTGAGCTAAGCTCGCTAAGGCATATAACCCTGTAGTTAAACTGACTCAGTCACCCTTCAAACCGTAACACAACAGTACTGAGTATCACTGTCGTAAATACATTGTGAATTTAATATAGATCAATATGACCCTTTACAGCGTGTAATTTAAATGAATATTTTCGAAGATATTACAGATTTAAAACGCAGGGACGTAGCGGTTTGTATTGTCTAATGACAAAAAAGTTGCGAACGTTGTATATGAAGGCATTCTGTAGTATATTTAGTATCAGCATTGCACCCGTGCGAAGACTGGGCGGTTCACTAGTTTACTATAAGCTGAGCTCGTTCAATATCGTTATTAAGTTTTTATTTTAAGTCTCATATAGGTAAGAGCTTTTCTGTACTTAATTTAAGTCACAGTTTAAATGTCTGCCTTTGTAAATATACGTATATAACAATAGTATAAACATTCTATATAAATACAGGCTTTGCTGAAATGACGTAAATTTTTATCAAATTAAACCTTTGAAATTATAAAAAATATAGTATGAACCGGAATAAGTGTCTGCCATTAATTTCTAATATATTTTAAGATATCGAAACGGCAGACATGCTGCGATCACGTTTTGAAAGTCAAATTTTGTGCCTTTCGACTCCTTGGCGTGCTCAAAGGAACCCTCGATGGGAATGATGAACCTCCATTTCCCCAACAGCAGGTGAAGCAGTATACCCGGCAGTTATATAGAGCTTGATACTATATCGTAAGTCTGCCGATCACTGGCTCGCAGTCTATTTAGTAAAAATCTTAACCTACGTCAGAATATCTATAATAATCATAGTAGAATTGATGGAAATCTCATGGAACGATTAATAGTCTTCATTAATTCAAACAAAAACTTACCATTTTAAAATTATAGTAAATAACACATACCGGGTGGCCCTGAACCGACTGACACATTTGAAATGTTGATAAATTCTATATGGGAACATAGAAAAAAAAAAGTAAAAATTTCCATAAATACAGTGAAGTATGCCATTTATTTTCCATATCATTACAATGTTATTTTATAGAAACTAAATCATGCAGGTGGCCTCCATTAACATCAATGCATTGTTGCAAGCGTTGCGTAAAGTTTTCGTATACTTTCGGAGGTTCTCATCAATAGAGGCGACTTCGTTAACAATGGCTTGCTTTAATTGATGAGTATTCGCGATCCGCTTTTTGAAAATACGGTCTTTCAGATATCCCCACAAAAAAAAGTCCGGCACAGTAAGATCAGGAGACCGAGCTGGCCAAGCGATGTCGCCGAAACGAGAAATCACAGACATGAACATTCGACGAATTACTGCCATACTGTTTCTCGAAGTGTGGGCTGTTGCTCCATCTTGTTGGAAATAAAGGTTTATAGGGTCAATGCCAAGCTGTCGCAACTGGGGTTCAACGTAGCCTTCCAACATAGACCTGCGTTCAAATGCCTCTCACACTGTCTCCAAATTCTCTGGCGTCCGGACCGTACGTGGAGCTCCATGCTTCACGTCTAATACACTGCCAGATTCTTCGAATTTCCTTACCCAAGCCAGTATGGTATTCCGAAGTGGTACGTGACCATGTCGACCAACATCGAAATGCCGTCTAAAACGACGCTGCGTTTCCGTCACTGAATTTGTCTTGTAATAACTACGAACACAGAGAACACGCTGTTTTACGGTCCAACGCTCGATGGCGACTGTACAGTGAAGGCAATATGAAATGGCATACTACCCCCTACCATTCCTCTTCCTGTCAACCATGACCAGGCGCGGCGCGGGCCCGGTATTCAAATTTGAAATGTGTCAGTCGGCTCTGGGCCACCTGTATTATAAAGATGTAAGATATTCGGATCGATTCTTTTTCCGGTTACTTGTAACGTTCATAGTAAATAACAAAAAAGTATCTACCTATGTATAGCGTATTCCAATGGAAGTAGGAAAAAAGATAAACAAACCTTAGATTTACGTATTTCATGCGATTCGCTAATAACTCAGCTATAGACACTACTAAGAGTTTACGATTAACATATCTCTATTTATAATACAACACTATTACACTTAACTACTTATATCCACTTTAATTTTACTTCCGAAATTCCGATAACAGTTTCGTCGACGTTCAAACGCCAATCGCAAATCCACAGCGAATATCACAGATTAATCGAGCTCTCGACCAATGATATCGCGTCAATTTGCTGTCAAATGTTGTTTAATTGGCTTTTCTCCTCTTATGATTGGAATATAGTATATCAATGCACCGTGAACTCCAGCGTGAAACGATATTGTCCCGAGGCGAATCACTAGATTTCTTCACACCAAAAAGTAGACAGATAACTAATTGTACTTAACCGGTATTGATTCCAAGATCATCGCTTAAAAACCCACCATGTTCTATTCACTAAACCACTTTTATATTACGTTACCCGGTGTTAGGTTTTTGTGCAAGCCGTTCTGTGTAGGTACCACCCACTCATCCTTTTAATCTACGCCAAACAGCAATACTTAGATTGTTGTGTTCCCGTTGAACGGATTAGTGAGCCAATATAACTGCACGTAAAAGGTATATTACATCTTAGTTCCCTATGTGGCGCCATAAAGAATATTTTCAACAAAGCCAATGTCAATGGGCGGTGGTACCATTTACCAACAAGCAGTCCATTTGCCAATCCTACAAGTAACATAAAAAAAAATGTATAATAATAATGAAAGAAGATAATTTTTTGTAAATACTGGAACCTAACCTACGTACTCGTTTTGTTACGTTGGCCGAGCTGGCCGATTGGTCTAACGTTGGCGTAGCAATTACCGATATTGGTCTAAATATTGGTTGATATATTTGTTTGCACACTTGGATGGGTGTTGGACGATTGGTCAGTTGTTTAGATAAGATCGCGTCTTGAAGGGAAATCCGTCACGATCCCGTCTTCTTGTAATTTAATGCTGCAATTTAATTCAATGAAACTAAATTGTCAGTTGTGTTTCAACTAGCTAGTATGCGACGGATTTGCTGGTTGTGTTTAATAAAAGATAGACAGGCGGGAGGGACAATGCACCAACAACCTTTGGAACTGAGATATAATACGAAGTATTGCTGTTTGAAGGTAGAATATAGGATGTATGGTACTAAGCCGAGATGGCCCAGTGGTTAGAACGCGTGCGTCTGAACCGATGATTACGGGTTCAAACTCGGCAAGCACCACTGAATTTTCATGTGCTTAATTTGTGTTTATAATTCAACTCGCGCTCGACGGTGAAGTAAATATCGCGATTAAACCCGCACGGGTCTAATTTCAACGAAATTCAGCCACACGCGTATCCACCGGTCCGCATTGGAGGCCTCGGCCCAGCTCTGGGAAAACAGGCTGTTAATGTTATGTATGTTAAAAAGCTAAAAATTGGCTTGGCTTAAATACATTTTGAAGCATTTCTTCGTTAACAACAAACAGATACAAATCGCGCGACATAAATTACACGTTGATGTGTACAATGCAAAAACCTTCACGCGAGTGCCAACAACGGCACAAAGGTCCAACTCAATCGATTCGAGCAGTAACTGACACAATATTTTTTTATATACAAATAATTCTAAACATTTGACTGCTTCGTCGACCTTCTGACTAGATATAAGGCTACAGATTCCAAGATTCCGAGTTCAAGCCCGAGGTCAGACAGATAAAGGATTATTGGATTTATCTGTCGAAAAATTATCAGTAGTAGTCCGTAGTCTAGAACTTGGGAGTTTTTTTCATGATATAAGTTGACGGACGAGCATATGGGTCACCAGCGCCCGCTGTACGAAATATTAACTATTCCTTACATTGCAAATGCGCCACCAACTTTGGGAACTAAGATGTTATGTCCCATGTGCCTGTAGTAACACTGGCTCACTCACCCAATGTTGCTTGGCGGTAGAATATCTGATGAGTGGGTGGTATCTATCCAGGCGGGCTTGCACAAAGCCGTACCTGTAAGTAAAATCTATACATAAACGCGACATCAGAGTCGCCGAGGCTGTGCTCTCTCTGATCGAGCACGGAGCAGGGCCCGCTGGATTGTAGTAATTAGGATTAAAAAAAAAAAAATAAAAAAAAAAATCACCATATACAGTATTTTTATATATTATCATATATTATTTATTATGGACTATTTATATATTATGGTAAATTGAAAAAAAAATGTCAGTGTGGGCCACGTGTTCCAAGAAGACGACAAGGTCGAAGTCCAGCGAAGATCTGCTGATGTTCAGTAAAAATATAAAACAACGCCACAATTTATAAAAATAAAATGTAAAAAAGGCACGGGCGACTGTGAGCCCGTGGATGTTGTAAAGTAAATAAAAAAAAATAAAAAAAAACTATTAGTGGCAGACCATGGCATGGGAGTGTGTACGCTCCCATACCACGGAACGCAAGGTCCAGGACTAACGCCTTCACCAATTCCGGTCGTGTCGGTTTCCGCCTCATCGGATTATGAGGGTATGGGAATAGTTCGCACTGCCCAATGTCCTGCATAGTTCGCCAGTATCCCTTTCAATTGGTCACTGTGACCAAAATCGATCAGGAATACATGATCATCAATTAAATACAAATACTATCCAATCGCTACGACCGCATCGTAGGGGAAGGAGAGTTTAGCTAGCCATACGTTACGTCAGGGTACAAGTTATCTCTATGTCAAAATTAATCCAAACACGATCAGCAATTTTTTCCGTGAAAAATTTACAAAGATCTAATCATTCATCTTCCCGAACTCTCGCGTTCATATAATACTAGGAATAGGACTTGGAACTTCGATTTTATATACCCTTGTACTTCTAGTTACACTGACTCATTCGCCCTTCAAACAATACTATTCCAAGTAAATGCTCTTTAGTGGTTGAACATCTGATCGGTATCATAAATGTATCAATAATTATATACCACAAAGGCACAATATAAATATATTATTCATTAAATAAGCAAATATGATTAACATTTTACTCGAAACTGTACTTAGGTCCTTTTAGTACCGAGCCACAGATATATATTATATTATATAAAACTATTCATTGCATGTCTTTTTAATTATAAATGTAATATGACCACTCATGGCCAATGGAATTCTATGACTAGACTATGTATGTGTGTTAAAATGACAACAAATCTACTGTGTAGACACCCTTACGAGTACTTTGTCACTGTAACCACAATTACTTATTCAAAATCATAATATGATTGGTGATAGATATATTAACAAACCTCAAAACTCTATACCACCCTAACTTTATATATCGGTAAATATATACATAAGATTATTAAAAAAGAAAAAATACTGACAAATTAGTTACCTGATGGTAAGGTGGTCACAATACACACTGCCACTACATCACCAATGTATCAATTTTGGGAATTCATGTTATGTCCCTTGTTACTGTAGCTACACTAGTTCTCTCAACGTTCAAATTGTACCAACAGTACTGTGTTGCTGTTTTGGAACAGAATATCTAATGAGAGTGTGGTGTCTCCCAGTGGGATGGACAAAGTCGTACCACATAATCAGATCAGAAACACTTCTTGGTACTATATGATGATGATGTTGTCCCAAACAAACTCAAGGAAGAACAGCCTGCTGTGTGGGACATATCATAAAACACAGATACTCTCTTTTCCCTCACTCCCATAGTCCGATGGAATGGTTAACCCGATATGACCAGAAAGAATAAAAAAAAAAAAAAAATTTAACAGCCCGACTTGGGGTTTGAACCTAGAGCTCGGGATCTGTGACCTTATCTAGCAACTAGACCATTGAGGCAGTCAACAGTCAAAGTTATTATATAATTATTTAAGTGAACATCAACAGTTTCTAGAATTGTATTTCTGTATGAAATATGATCCAGTATTCACTCATATTTGGCAGCATATCCCAATGTTTATAACATCATTTAAAACACAGTTTCAAGAACTAACATTATACAATTGAAACGATACAGTAATAATGCCTAAACTAATTCATAAACTATACATAGTATTCAATCTTTTTTTCTCACCAGAAGTGTGTGTGTCCACTGTGCACAAATTTCAGCACAATTGTTTTAGTAGAAATACTTAAATATGCAATATAAACATACTTAAAAATAAAAGCTTATACTAATGATACATGATAGAAATAATACTGAGAATGAAGCTTACTGTCCACGGGAGTCCACTAAAGGGGTCATACAAAATAGTATATATATTCATTTGTTTTCTTTTGTCATAGAGATTGTTTTATATCTATCTGACAATGAATTAATCTCTACGTAGTATAAAATAAAGCCCCTACACCTAACATTTCAATCTGTACGCTCAGATCTTTAAACTATGCAAAAGATTCTAAAGCAGTTTTCATCTATAAGCAGATTGATTCAAGAGAAAGTTTTCCATGTATAATACATGAATATTACAGTAGTTAAAAGCTGAGAATTCTAATTTCCTAGCCAGAAAAAGAAAGATATATTTTTTTTTATATTTGCCGTTCAAACAAAATATTGTATAGGCTCATATATCATACTCAGCATCACATGACTAAGTGATGAGACTTAGTCATGTGATGCCTTGGGATAGGTAGCTAATAAAAAATAAATAATTAAATAGTATAAAACAAAGTCGCTTACCGCTGTCTGTCCCTATGTATGCTCAGATCTTAAAAACTACACAACAGATTTTGATGCAGTTTCTTTTTATTGATAGATTGATTCGAGATGAAGGTTTATATGTACAATATAGCAGAGAAAATGCACTGACAGCATTAATCCTTATGCAATAAGGTACCTTAAATACATTGTGTATTTAATATAGTAATATTAATAATATATCAATATGGCCCTTTACAGTGTGTAATTTGAATGAATATTCACGAAGATATTACAGATTAAAAAGGCAGGGACTTAGTGGTTTGTATTATCTAATGACTGAAAAACTGTGAACATTGTAAGACATTCTGTAGTATATTTAGTATCAGCATTGCACCCGTGCGAAGCCGGGGTGGGTCCCTAGTACATTATAAATTAAAGCACCTACTAAACCTGTACATAGAGTTCTACTAATTTAAGAAACTACGTAAATGAAACTTTTAGGAATATAAATATATTGTGCAAAATATTCATAAATTGAGTTGGACTAATTTTGCTTCCATGACATGCACTGTTTAAATATATACAATTGGAATACGAAATTAACATTTGTCACATAAACAGTCTAAATTTAAAACGAGTGAATCTACGAAGGGCAGCTACTTACATAATAATTATATACTAAAACATTTTCCAAAATGCACCGTATCGTTCGGTGGACGTTTCATGTATATCAGTTTAGTCGTTAATGTCTCTTAATACATTATTATAGATTATAATTAACCACAATGAAGAGTCACTTTCAAACAGAAAATTCCGTAACACTGTACATCTCATTCATACCTTTGTGTGGAGGTGGAGTGGGTCACAAGTATATATATATATATTTTACAACAGCAACAGCTCTTGAGTGCTATATACAAAGTGTGTATGACTACAAATTTTATTATTGTACAATAAAATTATGCAGCTGCATATAGAATAATTAGAGTGTCATTAAATGATTAAATATAAGTCATCGGGAGTTATTAATACATGTAATTAATGCTTTTAATGATTTCTTGCAATTAACAAGTCTATAAGACAATGATGAGGGATAAGTTTAGGATATTCATTTGGACTAAGATTAACATATATGTAACAACAGTTGAAAAGATAGAAAACTAAAGCACAAAAATGGGACTTTGGGAAATAGTTTTAAAGTTTTTAATTTATGTATTTTGCATGTAAAGCATATCTAGTATTCAGACAATGGTCGAATTACGAACACAATTCCAACACATTTATCAAAAATCGTTACAAAAAAAACGAAAACAAAAATTTCTTCAATAGCTGCTAAACAAAAAAAAAGGTTGACATTCAGAAAAATAAGGCACTTAACTATTTTTCCTTTGCCTATTTATATATAGATAACATTAAATCTTGATATTTTAATCATCTTGTGGAAAAAAAGGTTAATATCTGTCGACAATGATATCAGATCTAAACATGAAGATAGTAAATTTATCTTATTAGAAAATTCACTTGTGATATCAAATTGTAAATTTTTTACACAAATTATTTATAAAATGTAATTTAAATTAATTTGAAATTACATTTATGGTAATATCCGTATTATTAAACTTGTTTATTTATGCTTTAATTGAATATATTACTGAGTCGATTTCGGTACAGTTAAACTACGTCGATAACAGTGTCGAGATCTGTTCGAAATGTTTTTAGATTTTAGCCGAGTATATATATATATATTGTTTATAAACAGACGGATAGACTATGTTTTATGTGTGACAGAAGTTAGAATAAAAATACCAGAAACTCATAAACAATGGCAGGAAACCTTTACCAATGATTTTGATTAATTGCCAAAGGCAGCCAAATACTCACCATCTTGCCAAGGGTTGGTAGGCGCGAAGTACTGCGTGACAAGTTTTTCATCATCAGGGAAATTCACTTTTCTCGGATTTTTTTTTTCTTTTTTCTCAGGTTTATCTTTATCAGGAACAACGCCAGACTCGACGGTCACCGCATCAGTTTTTTCACACACGCCCGGGCATGTAACTTTATCATTGGTAGACATATCTATCACAAAATCCACGATTACATATCACTGCTTTACAATCACACATTAGCAAAATATACCACAATAAGAATTACACAAAAATAAAACAATTTTTGACACAAAACTCGCGACGATAGAACAAAAAAGTATCATCAGCACGACATTCTCGTAATCACACCGGCCATTGCATATTTTTTTTTAGGTTTCGACGGTTTTTTGAGATTTTTATTTCTCGCTTCGATTCAAAACATTCTACACCTTTCATACACCGTTTACCGCCATATTGGATTGAAGAAGACAAAAGGATAGTTTTTCGTTTGGAACACTAGGGGTCGCTTTTTATAGTAGAGTTGCCAAGAGCAAATATTGTAAAAATGAAATAAGTTTTTTTATGGAATGAAAAATATTTTCGAAATAACAATAGTGTAACGTCGTTTTATCTTTTGTATTAAGAAATGTATTGTGTTACCTTTCGAGGAATATAAGCAAATTATCACTTTGTAAATGCACTACTGGATAATAGATGGCGCTGCTCGGTACACTGCTAGTTTGAAAAATAAACACTAGTGGCGCAATATCATTACAAATTTTCTTTAACATTTTCTATCTTTTTCTTTAACACAAAATCATCATAATTATTAATTTAAATAGGACGCCAACGTTAATGAACTCAACATATTAATGTTTTTTTATCATTGTTTATGATTTGAATGAAGAAATAAACAACGGCAAAACAATATAAAACTATAGTACCGAAGTATAATTTGATTAAAAAAAAAAAAGTGGTGACTATCAAAAGGACGGGAACTTAAGTATCTAGATTAATAATAAAATAAATAGGTAACTTAGTTATTTATTAAAACTCAACATCACATAATATAGTTGTTTCGTACTTATAATTAAATTGTGGACTTGTAAAAATCGTATCTTTAACGAATAATTAAAAAAAAACTACCTATACTACATCTGGACAAAATACATAAAAAACTTAAAATTATTTGGTGCCTTTTACAAAACATGATACATTTAACTGGTATGCGATTAAAAACATGGTTTAAATAATATAGTAATTAAACAAATTATACAGTTAAAAAAAAAACATTTTTTTTTTCTAAAGCGATTTTTCTAATAATGTTGAAAATTAATATCTTAACTCTACTATAATAAAGTCTTGTTTATACCGGAGCAAAACTGTTACTTCCTAATAGTCTAAATTCAAAATGGTGACCATATTCTCCGCGCTGTTTTCCCGCCAATTTGGATTTAAGAGGGAATTTATTTTATATATGTATATAAAACTTGTCGCCCTCTAGCATTATACTTTCACGATGACTCCGGTGAATCGTTCGTCATCATATATTCATTATAGGTGACTGTTTGTGTTCTCCAACTGAAAATAAATACTACACGAATATAAATATAACTAACTCATACCGGATGATGCGCGTTTCGGAGGTTTGTAGTGTTGCTTAAAGCGTTGCTTCTTTTTTTGAAATTATTAATTTTTAGTTTCCTTAAGCAAACAATTCGAGTAATTTATTTATAAAAAATACAATTCTTATAAACAGACAAATGAACAGAAAAGAAATCTATTCCTTCAAAACACGAAGGTTCTGAACTTAATTGTGATATATATTTTTTAAACTATAAGAATGTTATATAAAAAAAGTGTATTAATTAAAATATGTTAATTTAAGTGATTACCGCATTCATTATTGTAATCTACGAAAAATACAATAAAATATTTATCTATGAACGAATTTAAATTCGAGCTTAAAATTTATATACCTATAAACATTTACAAAATATAATTATATAAAGTGTAAACATTTCATTTGTGATAATAGATGGCGTTACTTGTATTTTAAATCGCGCTAACGTTTTACTGCGACAAAAGACCTTAAGGTTTGTGAATCTGCGTAAATGTAAGAATTGCCGTAATACTTCAAATTAGTAGTCGCTACTATAGTACCCGTCACGAGAAGCTATAAATTATGTAAACAAACATCTTTTACTAAGTAAACATTTTATACTGCGAGATAATAATAAATTGACCATATTCAATCGACATGAAATATAGACGGTTTATATGAAAGTAACAACCTATTTAAT